>NW_018397254.1:11447467-11494513 GCF_002168275.2 Theobroma umbraticum | reverse complement strand
TGTTTCGTCAAAGATAATCCAACAACAAATCATACACAACAAGATATAAGAATCTAACCTGATTCAACACTTCAACATATCTACATTTATGAATGAAAGAAAATATTTACTAATTGTAAGGAATGACAACCATGTACAAATTATCAACACTCAAATTAACTCAACTCATGAACCAATCCCAATATGGAACGCACAAAACACTCACAATTCACAAACATAAACTTGCACGAGAACTTTCGCTCAATCTCAACGAACTTCAACCAATATCAAACATTTGCACTCATAATCGCTCTTCCTTAGCCACGTGAGATATCTACGCACCCAACCTTATAAACCATACAACTCTACTTGCATCTTTCTCTCATACCTCACCCTATGGAGACTCTCTATTTATAAACCCACTAACTTGCCAGCCATAAATTCATTTCCTCTTAGTATTCTTGCTTAACAAATTGTCTATTAAAAAACATTGATTACCAAGTAATATCTTCCAATCAATAAAAAAATCCAATCTAAATCTTTTGGAATTTCAGTTAGAATTTCTAACATCTTTTACCTAAAGATCTAAAACTCTTTCACTCAATATCAAATGTAAATTAAGAATACATGATTAATTTTTTTAAAAAAATATTTTAAATTATAACTTTTTATTGGTAATATTTAGAAAAAATAAAAAGAGGGAAATACAAAGAATGGAAAAGAGAAAAAGACAAGCATATAATGCAAATTTATTGATTAAAAGTGCATACTTATTATTTTGAAGAGTTAAGTGTGTATACTTGATAATGTACTCCTCGAATAATTTTTAATTATAATTTAAAAAAATAAAAAAAGAGGCAAAATAAATGTATATATTTTTAATCTAAAGCCCAAAATCGTATTTTTCAAGGAAAGCCCCAAAAAAAAAAAATACCTCATAATCTATGCTTGTCCCAATTAATTTCCTGCAATAACAGACATATGTGATGTTTGATATCGTTAATATGTTATGTTTTTCTTGTCCGATTGAAAAAATTAGTCCCTTTGACTCTTTAAAATTGGATTTGAGCTGATGCAACACCAATATGGGCTTATTTAGTTCAAAACTAACCCTTGAGTCGTTGAAAATTAAAAGTCACATAATTTTTAATTTAAATGAAAATGCTAAGCTACCGGAGTTTGGTACTTCCTAACCGGCGGCAATTGACCCAACACTTACCAGTTTCCACCTTAAATCAAAGTGCTACATGGTTTAAACTTTGCCAATTAAAAATTCCAAAGGCAACAACTCTTTGATTAGCAAAAGAAGTACAAATAGTTAGTAATTGAAATCTATTTTGTTCTCTGTCAAATTTTTAGAGAGTAACTAACTTTTGGGAAGACAAGTCCCAATTTAATCTTCGAAATTACCAAATGCAGCTTAAGCATTTTTGTTCTTCAATTCCAAGATGTTAAGAGTGAGACAATCTATTTTCCTAGTATATATATATATATATACAGTAAAAACTAATTTATAGCATCACAGGAAAACCCTACCATTGAATCGGAGATTTCTCTTCTCATAATTCACAAACTGAACCTCGATATGCAATCTTAAACTCGATAAATTAAATACCATTTAAGCAGTTAAATCTTATAGTTTAATAAACAAAAAAGAATCCGGCTTCCCTTGATGGGTTCGAGACCACCGCTGCTTATCTTCCTCGCGATAATGCTTTCTCTGCAGTGTCCATCTCTTCAAGAATCCTAGCCTTTCTCTTTGCTGGGATTGGGGCAGTTGGTCCAAAGCTAATGTAATGACCAGAAACAGCATTCAATGCTGAGTAAATATCACGGAAAGAAGCTCTACCAAGCAAAGCTTTCTCTCTTCTGTACTTTGCCACCCAAGAATTTGATGCCTCTCTAAGTTCAGCCACAGCGAAAGCAATGTTGGGATCGTTCTTGTCCATATTGATGGTGCTTCTCACTTTGTTGATCACTACTTCAGTCTCTTTCACGTACTCCTCATCCGAGGCAGCAAATGCTGCTGTCACTGGCAGAAGCCCTGCAAGAGACAGAGTTGTGGTGGTGGTGGCAGCGAGGGTCAAGAATTGGCGCCTTAAAGGTTGTTGTTGTGGTGGCGGATGTGGTTGTGCGGCGGAGGTGGCTTTAGCTTTGATGGGAAGGAGAGGTTTGAGTTTGGAAGTTGGGGTTAACAGCGTTGGAGAGGCCATTACGGTTTTTGGTTATGGTGGAGCGAAAGGGTGGATTGTGTTTGTAGTTAGGGGAATGAAGAGAGGAGAATTGGGTTTGTGCCACGTGGGCTTATCACCTTATCTAAATTTTAGCTTTATGGATGAGAGAGTACCCAATGATATCTTAGAGTTAGATCTACCATTGTCCAAGCGGCAAGACCCAAGAGATGAAAGTGTTTTAAGTCTTGACCTCATGGAAAATTGTTCCCCATTTTTGCTTTGACAATCATGGGATTGAAATGCTGG
The DNA here is from genome assembly GCF_002168275.2 of Theobroma umbraticum. Classification (NCBI taxonomy): domain Eukaryota; kingdom Viridiplantae; phylum Streptophyta; class Magnoliopsida; order Malvales; family Malvaceae; genus Theobroma; species Theobroma umbraticum. The sequence goes on along the minus strand of NW_018397254.1, from coordinate 11,492,054 downwards.
GGGATGTACGATCCTGGGCCAAACCCACAGCTCTTGGGGAGCTCAGCCCTCACTCCTTAGTTACTTGCTTTGTTATTAGCTACAAGTCTTAACAAGCATATCGCAAGTGATACCATATTGGAGAAAACTTGGTGCTTGTGCCTTAACTTTTTTTTTTTTTGGTTTCTGCTTTATGACGTCCCAATTACTCAGCTAGAGTCAAAATTGATATCTCATTATTAATTAATAGAATAAACCTCTGCACTTCGCTGGGCATTTTGGAATTTTTAACACCCTCCCACTACCTTGGTAAAGTAAAAAAAACATTCTCCAACTTGAAACTTTTTATGTTAGAAAATTTTGACTCTTTTGACAGTCATGGGATTGAACGTTTGGAATTGTGATTTTTTTTGCCACCGTTTTAAAATCAATTCTGTCTATTTTCTTTCCTTTTTCATGTAGATAATAAATGCAATAATGTTGAACCAATGAACATAGTAAAAAAAAATGTGAGAGAAATTAAACTCCGCAAATACCTCTATTTGATTATGTATATTTCCTTCCTTGACTTCTTGCTTTCTTTCATGTTTTTGGGTTAGAATTCGGCCTTAACGTTTGGGTTTGAATATATGAGTGGGCTTAAAGTTCGGGGCTAATTCCAAGTAGCCCATCTCTTTTTGTTTTTCTACTACAACAGCTTGTTTAATTTATTTTTTTTAATTTAAAAGTTATTATGAAATTATTATAAAATTATTATAAAAAATAATAACTTTTAAAATTAAGTTAAATCTATTTAATAAATTTACTTTATAAGCATTTTTTTATTGATCTAAACAACTTATATAAGTTTTAATTTTGATTAAAAATACTATAAAAATATTTAATAAATAACTTTCAATTAATCACAAATTATTTTATTTATAATAGAAAAAATTTATCTTTATTTTTTATTTAAAATAAATTTTTAAAAATATAAAAAATATTTTTATATAACATAATTCTAATTAATAATAAATTATCTAAATATAGAAACGGATAATATTAGATTATTCTTAATAAATGAGGATATTTTTGAAATAAAAAGAATAATTCTCTTCAAAAATTGACGTGTTTTGAAAAGAAGAGAAGAGAAAGCTCATCTTTGGAGTTTTTCCTTAAGCTCTCTTTTTAAAATTTTGCTCTTTAAAAAAAGTTATTTTTTAAAGAGCTTCTTAAAATCCTTATTTGGCTTAGTTTTTGTTTTTAAGAGGTAAATAAACTGAAAAAAAATTAAACCAAACAAGCACTAACTCTTGACACTTAAAGCTTGAAATTTTTTAGTATTTTCTTTTTCAAAGACCAGACGCTGAAATCATTCTCACCCTTTCATCCTCCTCTCACCAACGTCGATAACAGTGTTTTAGTTGTCATTCATCCTCTACTCTTCCTTTGTTTCTTTCTTATTTCATCCTTTCTTTTTCACCGAATTTATCCTTTTTTTAACCAAAATACTCTCTCTGTCACAACCAAAAGTGTACATTAGCAAGGCTAACTTACGTCATGTTATTTTCTTATCGATTCTAGTACTTTTTTTTTATAATTTTTTTATAAAGTCATCAAAATTCTCATAATTGAAATGTAAACAGAAAAAGATCTAAAACATCTCAAGTTCAGAAAGAATAGTGGTCTTTGCATGAAGCATACTTGACATCATTTTGAATAGTAAAAATTGAACCACATCAAAACTAAATGTTACTTTACAATCACAATCAAAAGTAGATTAAATAAAATTGACCCTAAATGAAAATGCTTAAAAAGAATGAAGCTAGCCTATTAATGCAACAAAGCACATTACCAATGCCAGATGAATCAAATTACAATGTTATGCAGAAGCATGCCCTGCATCATTCAACATATACATCGGAGATCGGGGTGAACAATCCACTATTTTGTTATACAATGAAAAATTTATACCAAATCTTTGAACCTCAAGATAAGATGACTTTTTACAATATTACTTGTTTCTAATGTTATTAGTTAACTTTTCCTAGAGGTGGAATGACTTCCATAAGGAAGGTTGAGAGTGGATCGAGCTCAAACTGATCCTCCATTATTGCCAAACCCCTTCTGGAAGGTTTTTCACCTCAAGCTATTATTGTCCCTTTTCCAATGGTTCCTTGTTCGAGCTTCGATAAGGACTCTTTACTGGTGAGTGAAGGGAAGCATAAGATACAGTCAAGCTCTACTTTTGGCACGAATTCAAGATAACTATTTGGATTAAGTGTAGAACAATTGCAACATGAACAATTGCACAAATTTCAGTTGGCGAGATAAAATCATTAGTGTCCTCTGTTCAAAATGATAAGGCCCTTAGGCTTGATGGCTTCATAGCTTGCTTTAAGAAAGCCTCGAGTATAGTAGGGGCAGATGTGGTAGTAGCTATCGCATTCTTCTTCAAGCACCGATTAAATATTCACTACCTACAACTTACCCATCATCATTCTGGTTCCCAAAGTACTCAATCCTAGTCATATATCATAGTACAAACTTATCTCCTAGTGCACTATCATCTATAAATGCATCACTAAGATCCTAGCTAATTGGTTCAAAAAGTGTTTGCCTCTTCTCGTAAGCAAAAACCAAAGTACTTTCGTTGAACGTAAAAGTCTGATTGATAATGTTCTCATGACTTAAAAAGATTGGTGAAAGGACACGGTGGAACCACTCTTTCCCCTAGCCCCAAGGCGTGCCTTGAAGATTGATTTGAAGAAAGCCTTTTGGACTCAATTCATTAAGAATTTATTATAAAAATTTTGGCTTCCCTCGGATTTCCCTCTGGATTTATCTCCTTGATTGGTAGCTGTATATGCACTCCTAAGTTTTCTATTGCTATAAATGGGGCCTTGGTTATTTCTCAAGGAAAAGAGAACTGAGGCAAGTCGACTCTCTCCCTTTATCTGTTTGTACTGGCTATAAATGCCCTTTTTCATATCTTGGACAAAGTCGCTTCCAAAAAAGAGTTCCCATATCATCTTAAATACAAGAACGAGATTCATAGTCGACATTTTTTTTTTATAATTTCTAAACAGCATTGTTTTATTTTCACCCCAAAGCAAAAAAGAAAAGCCAGTTGTTGAGAGTGGTGAGAGAATCTTATTATGTCACTCACATGCATTGAGATAATTTTTATATACAGGTATAGGTTTCAGGGTTTCATAATAGAACTAGTCTATTGGTTTTGGAATGATCCATCCCATCCAGATCAAATTGGGCTTTTTCGACCTAATTTCGAAAAAGACGATGACTCCATGGGGCCTAAAAGAGGGCCTCCTACAGCCTGACTTCAAAAGTAGAAGAGCCTTATACGCCATTGAACCTGCAGCAGACAGTGGCAAATTGATAGCAATGAATTGATGTTTTAATTAGTAACCCCACATTTTACCTCTTTATTATCTTTTGAATGAAATTATTTTGGATAAACCATGGTCTTGTTGATATTCTTCTTGTTCTTGTTCTTTCTTTTTATGATTTTAAAACCAGCTGTGGCATCCTTTCTGAAGTCTGAAGTTTCCATTAATAGGAGAGCTGGAGCTGCTGATCCTTGTCGACTTGAAAGCCTCATTTCAAGCCCACAAATAAGATAGAATATAATATCAATGCCCCCACCTCAACCACCTATTCTTTTCAATCACAGCGCAAGTTACAACTGCAAAACTTTCAATTACACTTTTGAGCAAAGGGAGAATATTTTTCAGATTTGGAGCTTGGGGTAAATCAGATTCTTTAGTTTATATAGTAGTAGTACTAGAACGACTATTACTACGCTTGACCCCACCTTGTCGATCTACAATAAAATATTGAATGATGGAGTCTTTTCTTCGTAAAGAAGACAAGCTAAGAGGTTAAAGTTTGTCAGCACTGCTTTTAATCATTATATTTTGTACTGCTTCATTAGTAAAATGCAAAACGTATGCCTCTTTTTGACTCACTAGCGCAAAAGCAGTCAATGTTATTCTTTCTCCATTGCTCGGAGAGATCAGTAACAACTGTTAATATCATTTACACATTATCAGCGATTCAATATCCATGTGAGAATTATATATGTTATTGCAATGTTTTGGATTTTGTATGCTTAATTTTTTTACTTTATCTCCAAGAGACTCCACAGGTCAAATATGCTACTATTTGTTTCACCCATATAGTTCTTTCCCTCTCATTCATTCATTCATATATATATATATATATATATATATCACCAAACACAATGTCAAAAAACTAGCGAGAAAAAAAAAATTAATTTACAAAGTAAGTTTAAAAATAAACAAATCTCTTAAGTCATTTCGAATGTATTTAATTATGAGACTTTTATAGAGTAAGCTGTTATTTGGTAAACTTAAAGAATTCAACATTGAAAAGATTAAGTAGTAAGTTTTTAGTTCTGAAAAATTTAAATACTGAATATATACTATAAAATTTTTTGGTATGTTATTGAAAATTAAATATTGAGTAGTTTTTTGTATTGAATCTCTTGTGCAAGAGAAATACGATTTTATGAGTATTTTGCATTGATAGTCTAAAAAGATAAATGGATAAAAGTAAAGAATATAAGATTAATGTAATTAAATAATAATTTTTTAAAAAAATTAACTTAATACATTAAATAAATTTTAACACTTTTTTTATTAAGTGATATTTAAAATTGAAATATCAAATGCATTGAAAAAAAAAGTACTAAAAATTTTAAATAATTTCTTAAACACACCTTAAATTTTTATTTAATTGTTTCACCAAACACCAAAAAAAAAAAGAATGGAAAACAGGGGAATAATAATAATAATAATAATAATAATAAAGTAAGTAAGGGATATTAGCCGGGTTGCTTCATTCTTAAAAAAGGCAGCAAAATCAATAATAGAAAAGAAAAAGGGGCCTACATTTTAGACTATTTGCTGTAAGAGTTAAAGATGGGAGTGCGCTAGGGTTGCCGTTTGCCATGGCAAAAAGGTGGGTGGAAATGATATTACTTCCCAATCACCCTTTAGGCAAGAAAAAGAAAAAAAAAATTCCTGGTCATTGACTGGTGCAGGTATATATTTTTTTTTTACAAGTCAGAAATATGGAAAGAAAGGCCAAAAGGCATTGGCACCATGGAAAGTTAGTGGATATCCGTGACTCTTTCTTCACTGTACTTACTGTGGAAAGAGTGGGAACTCATCTTCAAAAGAATTTGCTGACTCGCCAATTTTGACAAATCTTTTCAACCTATGAAATAATTATCTTATATAATTTTACTTTAATGATTTTAAATAAAAATAATTTATAAATAAAAAGAGATCAAACTCGAACAAAGTTTACTAAAAAGAAATCAAACTCAGACGGTAATTATAAGACGAAGGGTAGTCTATGTTATATGAGAATCTGTTGTAAGGTTTCTACCTTTTTTTATATAACTAGATTCATGAATCAACAAAATGCCAGCTTCGCCTTGTGTAAGAAACTAGCAAAAGAAGGGTTGTATTTTTCCCTTGATGTGGGCCCGGAGCTATGGATCTAAAAGATTGTTATCTTAAAAAATATGTTGTCGGAGGTATAGAAGTGGTTACAATCATGAGGAAAGAGGTTTGGATTCCCATTGTCATATGCAGGCCAGGAAAATTAAGAAAAAAAATAATATGAGACTGTTTTAAAATAATCCAGTACTCACCTAAGTTTGGGTATGGCTTTTATATATAAAAACCAATGGGAAATCAGTGGTAAAACAAGGCAAGGGAGAAAGAAATTAAATAGAAATCTTTATTGTTGGTTGCTTTAGAAGCATATCCAGTTGACCCAATAATAATATTCAGGGCACCTGCCTTGTTGTACACAATTTAATATGGAGTATGGGAGATATTTGTACAGCTCTTGAAAGCTCTAGGATCACATGGCCACTCTGTTGCAAGTTGTCGATGCAAAAGGTTTCGGTTGCAAATTAAGGTACTCTCAACTATACATACATGCAGATGCAGCTGTAATTTAAGGAAACGGATTGCTTGTGACAAGTGTGAGTAGCAAGCACAGGTTTTGGAGGATAACCAAGAATGCCACGAATCTGCCAGCCTAGCTATCTCCCTAAATTCATGTCCTTGTTACTTCTGGAACTGCCTTCTCTACCACCAAATAACCCAAGCCAAAACAAGAGGCGATCCACGGGACACAATGATCTACCGTGACAATTTCAGGTTTCTGTGAAAGATTTGAAGTTTGCACATTATCAGAAATTCAAAAAGACACAAAGAAAAATTACTATTAAGTGGGAGTATTACCGTTGGTAATTATGATTTTTTATGAACCATAACTTCCCTTTCGAGGGCAGTGTACTTGAACGGTTTTGTCTTTGAAAAGTTGGCATATGTTGAAGTTGCGTTGTTGTCAACCATATGCGGATAAGTCACTCTCTCAGAGGACTATGAACAATGACACTTGAGGATGAAGAGTCGAAAATAATGTTAATAAAATAGTTATGCTATAAGTTTAATATTTGACAAAAATAAAAAACAACTTAGGTGAAAAAAGTTTATATGAAAATTATATAAATAAATTTTAAAAATTATTCAAAGAAATCAATCTTAATAATTTATTTAAACAAATTAACTAATATAATCATAAATAATTTAATAATGACAATATTATTAATTTCTAAATGAACTTAACAGCAAACAAAAATTAACAAATATAATAATAAAAATCTCAATCCCCTATAAAATATTACGAACTATCAACAAACGATTCAATGGGGAAGCAATTCCCTCAAATTAATCACAAAAATTAAATCCAAAATTAATAAATAATTCAATGAGGAAGCAATCCCAAATAAAAAATTTAATTGTTCATAAGAATCTAGATAAAAAAATGTAAAAAATTTGTAAGAAAGCAATCCAACAATCCCTAGGTAAATAAGTAATAACTAACCTTAAATATTTAATCAAATCTTTATTTTTTTGCTTTCAACAAAAAATGACTAAAACCGTAAATCTTAAATCAAAATTAGCAAGTAAAATTTATTAAATAAAAAATTAAAAATAAAAATAAAATAAATAAATGAATCAAACTTATCAACATAAAAATTGAGTTACTGACTAAATGTTTTTTGCATAAAAAATGCTGGTAAGCAAAAATTGTAAAAAATAATATTTTTGTTTCTACAGTATTTGGTAGAAAAAAAAAACAAAAAGTGGTAGTTGTGAGATTTGGAAAAAGTGAGATTTGAGAATAATTTTATTACAATAAGTTTTATTTTAGTTATATTAAAATTAATTAATGACTAATTATTGCTGGCATCTCACTAAATAAAAATTTATTGTAAGGATAAAATTATAAAATTTTATAAAAAATAAAAATATATTTAAAATATTTTAAAATTTTTATAAGGGTAAAATTATAAAATCTCACAAAAAATAAAGATAAGTTATAAAAATTTAAAATTGTCGGGGGCACCTTCACCTCTTGACTGTGGAGTAGGCGCAAAATAAATGGGTAGGACTCGTTTTCATAACTCATATACTGACCCACCAAACCATGATTCATCCCCGAAGTTGGCTGTACGTACTCTGAATACGACTCCAAGTTGAGAGTTTTTTCTTTTTAAGCAAAAATAATCACGGTGTAGGGAAAAACGTTGGCCGCACCTTATCAAGTTTTATTATGAATTTATGTTATGCGTTTGCGTTGGGCACCGCTTCAATGAGTTCAGGTGGCATGTAATCATATTGAGAAAACAATAATGTCTTCCGAGTTGAAACAACGAAATGTGGGAAGTTCGATATCAATGAAATCTCTCATTAGATAAAATGAAATTTGTGATTTTCACATTTCTATTGAGTACAAACTTCAAACTTGATATAAATGTATATCTTAATTATTAAGCTTGAAAGTTTTGAAGTCAGGCTCAATTTGATTTTTACCGAGGGGCAATCAAGTGTGAATGGAGACTACTAGTAATGATTTTTCCTGACTCAAACATTACTATTACACTGTAAAACTTTATACTCATTAAGATGGACTAAATATCAATTCAAATTTGATTTTGACTATTAAAGATTTTAAAAAAATGATAAGTTAATATCTTTCATATATATATATATATATATAACAAATTTAATCGGTTGACAAATTTTCTTAAGGATATAACTTTTTAATGTCTTGTTGGTATGACACCTCTTAAAAATCCTTATAAAGGCAATGCTTTGCTTTAATTTTATTAAGTGATATTATGAAAATTTTATCTTTATATGTTATTTTGATATAAGTGTATTATTTTTATTTTTTCTAAATAACCATTAAAATGATTGTGTTTCTGAGGAATAAATGATTATGTCTTGGGGTAAGAATTGAGGAATATCCTGTCTCTTTCTACCATTAAAGGTTCTACCATTAGAGGTAAGCAAGGGTCCAAGATTATCCATAGATCATCTGGACTGATAAGTTTAGATCCATTTTAAGGTAGTCTTGTGATTTAGTGGATGGTTCATGGATTAAATTTTTTAAGATTGATAAAATAGTTCACAATATTAGGTAACTACTCACCCATTCTAACCCACAAAATTTTACTGTAAGACTAATTTTGGATTGATTTTAAATTATACACTTTTTAAAAGTATATATGAACTATCCCACTATTTTTTCTTTCTTTAAAAAAAGAATTCCTTATCATACGTGAACGAAAATGTGCACTACAATGTTTGAATTTGAAGACTTATTCAATTTTGCACCATGGTTCAAACTTGTTGGATGCTTTTGTACTTTGTAATGCTAAGTTTAATTTGGATGTTAGATTTGATTTTAGTATTCATGGATTTTGTACACTAAGTGATTGTAATTTACATTATAATATTAGATATTTTCTTTATTATATATATATATACATATATATATATATAAGAGAAAAGAGCAATATTAAGTTACATTGGTGTAAAACTAATTAGTTGTACATTCTTTTATAATTTCGAGTACGGTTAATTTTTTAACAAGTTGACCGATAAGTTAACAACTTTGAACTTACTTGTACTCGTGATCAGGGGTGGAGCCTACTTAAAGATGGCTTCTCTGAAATTTTTAAAATTTTTTTCATATTATATAAAACTTTTAAATTTTTTTATAAATTCTCTTAATGACTTCTCAAAATAATTTTTTATTTACTGATTAATATAAATAAAAAATAATAAAATAATTTCATATGTCTGACTCAATTTATATTTTTTTAATTAATATTATTATTTTTATTTTTATTTTGTTTACTTATATTTTCTAAATCTCTATTGATTTTCTTTTACAAATTTCTATAAACTATCAACCATATTTTTTTCTTTCTTTTTTATTATATCATATGTGCATTTTATCTTTTACTTGTCATGTTCTTCTTTTTTATATTATGTAGATTTTATTTTAATAATTTTAATTTTTAAAAATTAATCAATTATTATGTAATTCTCAAATAAAAATTACAATGTTGCACCATTGCTTGGAATTTTATTAATATATTATTTTTTATTCAAAATAATCAGTGCATTCTGACATGTATATTGCAAATTTTAAGTAACAAAAATAAACATACAAGTTGATAGAATGAAATGATTGTATTTCTTTCAATATAATTTTATTTATTATATATATTTTTAATGATCCTCAAATTAATTTTTATTTAATAATTATTTTTATTCCTTAAACCGTTTGATGAAATTAATCATTATAGTCAGTATATTGCTAGTTAAGCCTAACAAATAAATTCTAACTTAATATATGAAGCCCATCAAATTTAAAAATAAAAAATAAAAGTGAGTTTACTAGCTACACTCACTAAGTTTTAATATAAATCTAATTCTATCATAATATATTATAGCTTAATAGTCTAACCTAATAGCCTATCATGCACCTGAGCATTCAGCTTATTGGTTAGTGCATGATCCCTTACCCAGAGTTTGAATCCCCCCACCAATTATTAAAAAAAAACCTAATAACTTTGTTAATTATCAATTTAAAAAGCAAATAGAAAATAAGATGAGAACCCCCTCCACCAATTATTAAAAAATAAACCTAATAACTTTGTTAATAATTTTGTTAATTATCAATTTAAAAAGCAAATAGAAAATAAGATGAGAGCTTCCTTAGAAAGTAACTTATTTCATGTAGAATATACAAAGTAAAAAGTCAATTTATTTAAGTTTAAAAAATTATTTTTTTCACTCTTGTGCACAGAGAGTGAGAGAAACTTGTTTCATAGTTTCATTCAGTCATATATATGTAATTCTATCATTACTGTTAATGTGCATTATTTTATATATCCAATATCTTGTAAATTTTATTAAATTTTTTAGATGAATAAGAATTGAATTATATATAAATTCTTTTTAACTATTTAGTATTTTACTCGATTTGACTCAATTTTTAAAAATGCTCTAGCTCCCTTTACTCCCCATGTATTTAAAGTTTGAAGTCTATCCCATATCCTATTATATCTGTCAGCCATGTTACCCTTTTAATATATATATATATATATATAACAATAAAAATTTTATTATCTCAAACAAATACTAAGATATTTTAATTAACTTAAATTTTGACATACATGATCTGCATGTATAAATATAAAATTCAACAGTTAAATTAGCCAAATATATAAATCTTAAAAAAATATTAAAAGGTGAAAAATTAATTTAATTTTACATTAGTATAAGTGGATCCCTCCTCCTGTGTGTCTATATATATATTTAGGATTTGGATCGATGTTAGACTTCACCAAATCTTAGGGTGGGTTTTAAGGTCGGGCTAAAGGGTTATGGACCTATTCATGTGCCACTATGTTCAAGATTGACATTACATGAGTGGTGAGTTTGCGATCTTGGCTTCAAGATTGTCAATTCAGACCATGCTTGATGTGATTTGTTATTTTGCAATAATATTTCTATCTATTCATTGGATTCATTTATTATTGTATGCTAGTTTTTGCTCCTAATTCTCTAAAGTCTAAAGTGTGACGACTGTGAAGTAAAAGCAATGGCAAATGAGCGAAAATTTGTAACAATGCGAAAAAGAAGGAGAAGGAAAGAGAAATACTTTTGTTCCATCATTTCCTTGGTATAAGGTATTAGAGGTAGTATAGGTGGCGTTCAAATTCCATATTAGTGCCACGTATGAGATCGGAAGAAAAAAAAAAAAGTTAAACGAGATTGATTGGTGGGCAAGTCAAATGATTGGAGGGAACAAAAGAGATGAGAATATGCATGGGCATTAATCATTGTGGTAATACAGGCATGTTTGTTGTGCTGGGTGACACACTTGAACAATGCAAAAGGTTATCTTCGACTAAGGCCCATCAACTTTTCCCTCCACGTAATTATTACTCAATTTAAAAATAGTAGTCTTAAATGTTAATTACGAAAATTAAAAATAGCAGTATTAAAACGCACAGAAAAAGGGCACGCGGAGCAGTGAATTTTGGCAGACGAGTGCCACGTCCGGGGTCCCCGAGTCTGCGTGTCAGATTGGCGTGCTTTTTCCGAGCTTCACGTTAGGCTCAGTTCGTCACCGTCCTCAAGAGCGCGTGCCGTGGCTTGTTTAGTTGGAAACTTTTACTCAAGTAAATAAAATCATTGTGGTTAATTAGGGATGCCATTTTGGCAACCGGTCCCGCTCGGTTGTTTCCAAGAATTAATTATGGACTCTATCAATGTTTTGTTCGGTCCAAAGTAAGGATGTGGACCGGCCGGCAACCGTCAAACCTTTGATAGATTGATTGCTTTAAAGCCTTTCTATGAAAATTATGTTTGGTTTGTATTTGAGAAAAAATGTTGTTTCTATCTACTTATTTAAAATCACAATATTGGTTCATTTTTCATTCAATCATTTTAACGTATGAAAAGATTTCCAACTAAAAGTTAATTAAAAATCAATTACTGGGGTCAAATGAAATGGTTGGAGAACCTAAATGTCATGACCAAAAAACTATTAGATTTAAAATTGACTTATATTTTGATTTAACAAAATTTGATTTAAGTTTGATTACAAGCATTAGAAATTATTTGATGCATTATTTGATCCCTTAAGGTCTTAGAAAATGTTTAACAAGTCTTTTACACTTAAAAGAAATACAAAAGCTTTTAAATATTGAGTTTTCAGTTAAAGGAAAAAAAGCATACATTTTACTGATTTAGGATTGACTTTACATCTTTGAAGCTCCATCTGACATAGACAAAAGATAAAAAAGAAGAAAACCTTAGGGTTAAGGATAAAAAATACACCTTGAAACTTGATCCTAAGGTAGAAAGCAAGAAAAATGCAAAGGAAACTTGGGATCAACATTGAACAAGCAAAACTTGATCCTAGAAGGAAGAAAAGAAGACAAAGAACCCTTATAAGCTTCAAAGATTGACAATGAACAAACTAAACTCCATCCTAGAAGAAGAAAAGACCGAATGATGCAAGTCTTGGGAAGAGGATTGACTTACCCTTTAAAAACTCAATCCTCAAGCACAATTTCGAAGCAAAATTCTAATTAGGATCGACTTTACCTCTTTCATACTTGATCCTTAAAACACAGCAAGTGTGCACTTAATGCTCCCAATAATTATTTTTTTGTCCAGACTCATTTCTAGCAGCTTTAATTTCTTATGTGCGTATAAAAGAAAACTTTTCACTCATTTTTAAGTACGAAAAAACTCTGAAAATCATTCCAACATTTTGAGAAAAGCTAAAATTTCATTTACTCTACTATTACATCTCATTTAAGTCTTCCTTCAAAGCTATTTAGCGATTATCTTGAGCTAATATTTTGATATTTTAAGCCTAAACTCTTAATTTATCAACCTTTATGAGACATTTATTGCTATCCACTCTTTGTACAACCCTTGAAAAATTCTAACTTAACTTTGAAAAGTTATTTGTAAAGATTGTGTTTAATCATTTGAAAAGGTATTGTAAAGGTTGTGCTTGGTTCTTTCAAAAGACATTGTATGGGTCGTGCTTGAACTTGTAAACAAATATTATAAATGTTATGTTTGAGCCTTAAAAAGTATTTTTCATAATAGATTCAAATATTTTTTGTGAGTTAAGGGAGAAGATGTGAGTAAGACAGTCGAATGTTTATAAAAATTCTAGTATTTTGATTTACAATTTTCTGCACTTAGTTTATCAACATGGCTTTCCAAGAAAAACCAATTTTTAACTTAAGTTGGCCAAGAATTTTACAAAAAACCCAATTTAGCCTCTCTTGGTCTTATTCATTTTATGCTTACTACACTAACAAAAACATTTTATAATCAAATTTTAGTGGTGTCAACATTGAAAATTGAAATTATTAATTAATTTATTTATTCAGATGGAACTTGGTGCTAGAGGTAGCAAAATTTGATCAATTTCAGAAATCCATTGAGATCAAATCTAATTTGATGTCAATTGAATGAAAAAAAAAGTTACAATCTTATAATCGAAAGAATTTAAATCGCACACCACTTACTTGAAGAAACTCAAACTCGAATTAAATTAAATGCTCTATAACCTTAAATTTGTGACTAATCAGATCTGAAACTTATAAAAATCTGAATTTATAACTCAAAAGATCGAAAATGTAATTAAATTATTTTTCTAAAATGAGTTTATTAAAAATTTCAAAAATATTTTAAAAATAATATTATTTATAACTATCATATAATTATATAAATAATGTATTTTGGACATTTTCAATATGGAATATTTGATTTTAAACTTTAATTAATGTTATAAAAATTACTTGATCAATTAAATTTATTATGTTATTCTCCGTTAATGTCAAAATGCAAAATTATTTAATTTTAATACCCTCCAAATCTCAAAATACTCGTAATTTACTAAAAAAAAAAGGATAAATATCTTAACTAATTACTTGTATTAAAAAATTTTATATTAAATACATTAATTTCGACAAGAAAAGAAAAATTGTAAATTAAATGTAATTTTACTAGTTACTAATTTGGTTGTGAATAAATTATTAAAAAAAATGCTATTCTTACATAAAAACATCAAATAAAATTGTAACCTAGATGCTCTTACAAATCAGAATGCTATTAACTTATCATCGATTAAACATTTGTTTTTTATTTTTGAAAAAATAAATACAAAGATTAACACGAGACATTCTTCCATGTACCTAGTGATTAGATTTTACAATTGAAAATTTTGTGACATTTCGAAACCTATGTCATCCTATATGCTTAAACTGAAAACATGTAATGAAACCATACTCATACGACCCATTTCATTCCATTGGTTCTTGTTTTTTTTTTTTTAAATTTTAAAATTTAATATTTTTTATAAATTGATGTATAATACTTTTTAATATAAAAAAGTAAAAGGAAATTTCAAGTAAATCATTGATAATATAAAATAATAAAAGTATTAAATTAAATGTGTACTATTCTTAAAGGTGAGATAATGGGAGAGCAATTGATAAATTAGGAATGGGATAGGGTGATGGAAAGAATTAGGTGGTTGAGCAAACTGTTTGGTACGCGCCAAAACAGTCGCGCGTGTGGACTGGGGACTAACAGCGCCAACCCCCATGGTAAGTTACACACACATCACGACGTCCTGTTCTAGCCATTTCCCCATTTTTATTTTCCCCTTTGGTTTTTTGAAATTTAAACCCCTAAAAAAGAATTTTTTGTAAAACCCTCCTTTGCTGACTGCCGAGCCGTTCTCTTTCTTTCTTTTTCACTCTCTCTCTGCTTTCTCTACTCTGCTTTTGCAATTAATGAAGGCACCCACACCTCCTACGCTTACTCCTAGTAATTATTATCACCTCTCTTCTCACTCTCGGGTCTGGTCCCCTGCTTCTGCTTCTTCCAAAGAACGAGAAATTTTGCCAAAAAAAAGAACGGAGGTACTGCCTTTCCTTTTGGCTCTTGTCTCTGCTAATTCATAACCTTATATACTTCTCATTCACTTATTTCTTCTGTCAACATCTTTTTTCTTTCTGGGGTTTTCTATTTTGCACCGTTTATTTTAGCTTAAACTAAAACATTAACCATGCATCAAAGCTTCTAGCTTGTTATAAGCTGGGAAGATCCTTTTTCCTTCCGTTCTGAAAACTTGGGGAAAAGCAAAGCAAAGAAAAAAGAAAGGGTTCCTTTGCTTTTTTTTTTTTTAATTTCTAAGAGTGGAAGTTTCAACTTTCAGCTCTGCTTTAATTCTACATTGTTCCTTTTTTTGTAAAAAAAAAATTTATCTTCTTTTTGAGTTAACATAACAGTGAATTTGATTTTTCGATTCTGTTATTTATGTCTACTTTGATCTCCATTGTTCTATTTTTTGTGTTCTCTTGATTCTGTTATTGACAAAATCATTCCTTTGTTTCGTCTTTTTCTACTTTTTCCGTTTTTGCTTTATCTCCGCCTTTTGGTTTTCCCTCGATTCGGTACTCAAACTTTGAACAATTTCCCTTTCCTCTATCTCTCTCTCTCAAAATTTTATGCTCTGTTTGGTCCTCAGAAGACTAAAATTAGCTTCTTCCTTTTTCCTTTAGTTTTCAACTTTATCTTCCTTTGTTTTCTCCTAATTGACAATCTTTACTTAAAACTTTATTAGGCTTAGATTTTTTTTGGACCCATTTAAGTAAAATTTCAAATAATGTAATATTGGTTCCTAAATGTGTAATTTCGATTCCTTTTACACGTTTTCTCAGCTAGCCCTTACTCTTTGTTTTGATCTTTCTTTTGAGTTCTATTTGTGAACAGAGAAGGTAAAGCTTTAAGCATGATCTTTAATATTTCAAGGCCTTTAATTTTGTCTTCTCTTCAATCTCTCACTCCCTTAGCATTGCTAGTCGTAATTTCCAAGCATACATGTGCCACAGATGAAAAAAGAAAGAAAGAAAGACTTTGTATCTTATAAGTGAGAGGTTTACTTGTTGTTTGTTAAGTATGATCTTGTTAGATTTACTTTTATCTTTCTATCTTGTTTTGATAATACAGATGGGTTTTCTTTGTGATCGAATGTGCTGCTAGGGATAAAAATCCATGGGTTGCTTTAATTGTTTACAAAACAAGACATGTTTCTTGTTTTGTGGTTTTTTTCTTGGTTCCTGCTCCCTGTTTTGCTGATTTTCTGTCTTTACCGCCTTTCCTTTTTCTATAAGTAGTTTGTGGATTTCGTTACATAAAAGTCTAACCATCTGAATTGTATCAATGTGAATATTTATCAATGACAAACTATTAGGACAGACTTTTAAGTATATTCTATTCTGATGTCTCACGGAAGATTTTTATATGCATTTTATTCAATTTTATTGATTATTTTGTATGCAGCCATTTCCGGAACTGTAGAATAAACAAATCAATTAACTAATGACTTCTTGTTTTGTTCAGCTGGTTTTGTTATCGATCTACGGAACCCTCAGTGGATTATATTTGACCAAGTTTTGTACATTGAGGTGGAAAGTGGCCTGCGGTCTGATGTGTGGGAATCTTTGGTGTGATAGTATTTGGCTTGGTTGACCATTCCTGCAACTGCATATAATTTCACGTGAGATCTGTTCTGGCTCAAGGAGGACCTTGTGCTTTTAACTTCATCAGATGTCTTCTTTGTGGAGCTGAGGAAATGGGGTGTTGTGTCTCGACTAGTAGTCGGAGTACTTGCAGTACCAGGAGCCATGGGGGGGCAGTTTCTCCTTCGTGTTTTGAAGTTGGATTTTGTGGGCAGAAGAGAACTAAGAGAACATTCTCAGATCATGTTATCGCATTGCAGCATTTACCCTCAGTACCCAACAGGATTTTCACAAATGGAAAGAGCAGAACTTCTTGCATATTTACTCAGCAGGGTCGTAAGGGAATAAACCAGGATGCCATGATTGTATGGGAAGTAAGTTTTAGATGTTACTTTGACTTTGGGATCCTTCAATTTTGAGATTCTTTTATATTTTGAGGTTAACTGCTTAATGACATTGATAAATTTAAAAATCCTGTAGGATTTTATGTCAGAAGATGTGACCTTTTGTGGTGTTTTTGATGGCCATGGTCCACATGGCCATCTCGTTGCTCGGAAAGTTAGAGATGCCCTGCCCCTTAAGTTGCTGTCCTCCATGCATTCTTATCAGTCAAGGCAAAATGGGTCAGGGAGAACATGTTTCAAGGGAAATTCAAAGAAATCGGATGGTGGAGATTCTGAGAAGGATGGTTCTGCTGAGGATAGATTAAATTCTATATGGAGGGAAGCATTCATGAAATCATACAAGGCCATGGATAAGGAGTTGAGGTCCCATCCTAATTTGGACTGCTTCTGTAGTGGTAGCACTGCTGTCACTATTGTGAAACAGGTATGACAGAAGCACTGCTTGCTGCTAGTCAACTTAAATTTTTCTAGCTTTGGTCTAATTCATGTAGGTTGATTTTATGATGTTAGGGCTCCAATCTTTTCATGGGATATATTGGGGATTCTCGAGCAATTATGGGATCCAAGGACAGCAATGATTCAATGGTGGCAATCCAATTAACAGTTGATCTGAAGCCCGATTTACCAAGTACATCTCGGACTAATCTTTTCCTTGTGGATGTACTTGAAAATGGATGTAATGTACTAAATGTTATATATGAATTCTCCAGGGGAAGCGGAAAGGATTAAAAGGTGCAAAGGTAGGGTCTTTGCTTTGCAAGATGAACCTGAAGTACCTAGAGTATGGTTGCCATTTGATGATGCCCCTGGGCTAGCAATGGCTCGAGCTTTCGGCGATTTTTGTTTGAAGGAATATGGTGTTATCTCTATACCTGAATTTTCCCACCGGATCCTTACAGAGAGAGATCAATTTATTGTTCTCGCCTCAGATGGGGTAATTTTGTCATCTCTTAACTGATTTTTCATTCATTCTTTATTTGTGAACTTTGTTTCCACATTTCTTTGGTTTATTCAAGGTTGAGCGGAACCTTTTCTGGTGCATGTTAGATACTATTATTAAGTGATAATAAGGGGAAGCTCAAATGCAGCAATAAGTTGCAAACAGAGTAGAAGAGTAGACTACCGAAAGAATCACCAATTTAGACAACAATGAGTACACACATTAAACAGTGTAATGATATATCACTGTCTAGTGCAGAGGAATTCTGAAGCAACTTGGGCTATAGTTACCTGACAGACATTATTACAACAAAAATTTTGTAAATTCTGCTAGACAGTAAAACAATAGAGTGAAAAATCAACACAAAACTTGTACCATCCACAGGCAACCATTGCAAGGAAGAGCTCTGGTAAAATCTGCCCAAAGTAGCAAATCAGTTTTTTATTTAGTTGCTTGGTCTACGGCTCGTAGCGATTATTCAGTAGGGCCTCTTCTTTTATAAGGAGAAGGAAGAATATGTTGGTGGGGTTTCTTTTTGATGGAAGTTTTGGATGTTTCTAGATAGGGTGACAGTTGGTGGCTAATTGCTGATTGGGCTTTCGAATAGGACAATCTTTTAACCTGCACCTTCAATTCAACTATGCCTTAAGGCCAAAGGAGGGCCATGATGTAAAAATTGAATGTTGTTGAGGAGATATAAAAAGAGGAAACAGTAGGAGTAATAAGAACTTTGTTATGATTCATCAAAAAAATAAAAGATAAAAAAAACTGTTCGTCATTAGTACTTTTAACTTGAAACTGTCAATGGAGTAGGAAGGGATGGAATAGAACTGACGAAGAGGTCCACTTAAGGGGTAAAGGCTTATGTTGTCATCCTTGCATGGTGCCTATTAGGTTTAAAGCTGTACCCTTGTAGATGTATGACACCTGATACGTGGTTTATTGGAAGTGCTCCTGCACTTCAGGGCTCACTGCAATGAGTGACATCCACATTAAGAGTGAGAGTCAGTGGTTGGTAATGACCCATATCACAGGTTAATCTTTTTTTTTTTTTCATTTTTAATTCTCCCAGTTTTTATGCGAAACATGTCAACATTGTCTGGAAGATCAATTCTGTTTGTTACCTTTACTGTCAGTTGATTTTTCTATAAAATGTCTGATGATCTGCTGTAATGATATGTGATCAGTCACAGTTTGGTTAATATGTAATTACTTTAAATGTGCTAGAAAAGGTTTATCTGAAAAGGGATTCCTTATTTGGTAAGAGAGCTAAAGTCAAGTGCTAAGTGCCAAGTGCCAACACATTTGAAAACAGAGGAAATAAAAAAAGAACATTAATGTGCTATTGAAGATGAAGATTTATTAACCTTTATTTTGATGGGCTGAATCCTTCAAGAAATGAAGGCCTGCCATGATATGGCAAAAAAAAAAAATGGTTAATTTGATTTTTCTCCTTAATGTTTATATTTTTATTACAGGTTTGGGATGTATTGAGCAATGAAGAGGTGGTTGAGATTGTATCTTCAGCTCCTACCCGGTCATCAGCTGCCAGGATCTTGGTCGACTCAGCTGCACGGGAATGGAAACTAAAATACCCTACTTCAAAGATGGATGATTGTGCAGTTGTTTGCTTATTTTTGGATGGGAAAATGGACTCAGAATCTGATTATGAGGAACAGGGCTTTTCTTCTGCAACCCTTCACAGTAATCATTCTGGTAATGCAGTTGAATCTGATGATGGCCAGAAGTCGGAGCCATCTTTGCAGAGGAATTTTACTGTTAGATCATCAGAAGAAAGTGATAGTTATGGAAGATTGCTGCCAGAGTTTGAAGGAAATGCGGATACAGTTGCTGCTGAAGATCAAAATTGGTTAGGTTTGGAAGGTGTCACACGAGTGAACTCACTCGTTCAACTCCCAAGATTTTCTGAGGAAAGGCCAAACCCATAAATTTTGTATTCTCTATAAACGAAACTAGACTGGTTTTGTCGTAACATTTCGGCTTTTGAGCCTGCACTAGATCCAAGGAAAAGAAAGTCCTTGTGAATTGGAGGCTATGTATTCATGTTGTTCAAGTAAGTCATTGACACCAGCAATTTGCTCTGTTGTATTGCACAGAGGATTGTAGGAGAAAAAGGCTTTATTGATGTGATTGCACTTGATCGCTACACTTGTGTTAATATGATTCCACTCCCTGTAAATATCCAACTTCTGGCTGCCTTCAGTCATTATGCACAATTAACTAAAGTGAAAAAAGCACTAGAACCCTTAGTTAAAGCCAGAAAGAAAGCTAAACTGGATACAGTCTGAATGTGGATTTCACTCTCAGCGTAGATAATGAAAGAAAAAGGCTCTATAAATGATTCTTCAGCATTTCAAAATTTCGTCACAGCACCACTGAGCAAGATGAGGTGCACTAGTTTGAATAATCAACTGTTGAGGACTGGGAAATTAAAGAAATTTCAAACCAAAGGGTACTCGTAGAGCATATGCAGATGAATACAAGATAGAATTACCCGGTCATTTAACTATCTGCTCGTGTACACAAGCCTGACCAATTTTAGCTGTAGTCCTCTAATTTCGACAGTGTGTCAATAAATTTAATGCCTGCATTTGACCGACTCAAATAGAATTGGAGGTTCAGCAAGTTCCACCAAAATTTTTGCAGAAGCATACCGAACTGTGAGGGGAAAAGGCAAAACTCATGAGCGTGTTTAACGTTATGGAAAGTTGCAACTGTTAAACAGTGTGAAAATTCAATTTCCTCTGCTGACCTTGTCGGCAGAACTGTTTGAAGCAATGTATACCAAACCAGGTTGTGCTCAGTTGAGTCTTTTTCATTGAATTAGTGATAAATGTTCGAATTTTTCAAATAATAAAGTGTTAATTTAAATTATTTAATTTTTTTTATTAAAGTCAGACTAAATTTATTTGGTCTTCACAAAGTGACAAATTATAATTCATAATATGATCTAATAAAGTCTAAACCTATGTAAGAAATTTTAAATTTTATAATAATGGATAAGATTAAAGAATCACTATATATATATATATATATATATAAGTTAAAGTCTTTTCTCCTATCTACACAAAATCATTAAGATTCTTATTTATTGGAGAGTTAATAAATCAAAAAGGAAAAAGATCCTAATACACAAAATCTCAACCGTTAATATGATTCATATTGTTTTTACTGTCAAATCATATATCAAGAATTAAGTATATTTTTATGTTTTAAATTCTTATTATGGTAGATTTTGAATTAATATACATTAATTATGTATAAAGTTAACAATCGGTATCAAAGCCACCATGATTATAATTTTGAAACTTAAGAATTATTTATTGATTTCATAAATCAGAAGTTCATATTAAGGTTTTGTGTGATTTTGAATTTATGTAATTACACCATAAAAATTCATAATTTCCTTATGATTAGTGCATTTAAATATTTGGCATGCTTAATTGATGATATAATATAATTCATATGGTTGTTAGATCAAATTATATCCAGGTAATTGAATAAAATCATGATTGCGAAATTAGATTTTTCAAAAGCCGTGAGTTTTAATAATTTTAAGTTAAGATCAATTTGATTTATGTAATTTTTGTTAAATTACCTTGAGATTATTTGTTTTTGATGAGTTAAAATTATTATTGAGGCCATAAAACTTTATTAAACTCATCGATTTAATCAAATTAAATTCTGTCAATTTTAGATATTCTACCCACGAGAATAGATCTTTGGGTTTGATTTGAATTTGTCCAGAACATACCTAAATTGATGAGTTTTAATTTGAGTTAACCTAGGGTTTTCGTTCCTCTTAATACAAATGTTAAGTCAATACCATGGTTTGGCTTGTTGAGAGGAAAATTAAAGTTTAAAGTTCGAGTTTAAACTTTGAACTCAATTAATAAATGACATAATATTCAAATAAGCTCTTAAATTATGTAAGAAAATTTAAATAAGTTTTTACTTTTTTATTGCATTCACTAAAGCCTTACATTTTTATTTTGAGTTATATAAGCCCTTATGACTAATAATTGAAATGTCACTTGTTATTTTATATAATCATAGCAATGACATAGCATTGATTTAGAGAGTAAAAAATACCATGTGATCATGTTATTATGTCAAATTAATATGTTACGTCATTATTAATTATGATATATTAGCATGTCATATCGTTATAAATTATGATATGTTAGTATGTCACATTAGTGCTATATGATATAGAATGACAAATAATATTTAACTAAGTCAATAATTAGTTATATGACTCAGAATAAAAGTATAAGGGTTTATCTGATAGAAAATAAAAATAAAAAAAAAAAAATTTAATTGAATGCAATAAAAGTATAAGGGTTTATTTGAATTTTTCTGAATAGTTTATATTTATATGCTTTTTTTATAAATTATGCATTAATAAATTGATTAAAACCTTAATGTTATATGTGTTTTCATTTGAATTTATCTTTATAAATAAGTTTTTGTATGCTATAGAGATGAAATATAAGATTTGATTGCATAAAATATATATGACTAAATATTAAGATAATTGAAAATGAGTCAAGCATGGTTTTCAAACCTGAAATTTTGGACAATTAATCTTGATATATGTTGTTTTGATGAAGTTTAATACACGGGTTTCATAAAAATAAAGTATTAATTGAGGTTTCGAAGGGTCTAATTGGGTTAAAACCTAAAAGCGATTAAAAACGGGGAATTAGGGAGAAAATTAGAAGTAGTCCGCGAATGGGTCAGTTTTTGCTCCAACGATCATGTGGACAGCAAGGCCCACGCATTGGAAGTGGTCTGTGAAACCCACTTGGGCAATGTTTTTTCGATTTCTTTTTGCAAATTTCTTCGACTCTCCTTATGCAATCTATTTGTGTTATTTTTCTAATTTTTAGTGCAAATTCAATATTTATTTTTATGTATATTCAATTAATTATTCTAGATATTTGGATGAGATACTTGTTAGATGCATATAACAGAAAAATGATTTGCATATATTTTAGGGTTAATGGTAGTATGTACTTTAACTAGATATGTGTATATTTTATATACTCTTACGATAAAGTTATAGAGTACAAATTGATAACTAAAACTTTATAAAGTGATATTTTTCAATTTTTCAATACAACCAGTTTATCTAGTGACATGAATGAAGGTATAATGATTGAAAATCTCATAATGTTATGTCACATATGTAGGTTATCTCATAATGTTATGTCACATATGTAGGTATGTAATTTTAGAATATAATATCCCACACTCATTAAGTTAATAATAAAATAAATAAAGTCATACCATGGTTTTTGTATAGGTAATAGTAATAACTTATTAAAGGAGAAGTTTTATTTAAGCTAGTTGATTTGTAGAAACTAAAGCGACCAATTAACTAATGTTCTGAAATTATCATTCTCATACGTTTAAGGGATGCCTTTGGTGTTATTGCAATAAGCTCAATGTAAAGACTTTCAAGAGAGAGGTGAAAAGGAGTATTTAGGAATTTCATTTTAAATTTAAGAAAAATAAAAATTTCTTAAACTAAGTTTCTTTTTGGAATTAAGCAAATCAATAGAATTTTTGAGAAGAGAAAGAAGTTAATAACACAAATGAATTTGTGAAGAATAAAAGAGAAAACAACGCAAGAATTTTTATAGAGGTTTAGCCTCTTTGCCTACGTCTTCACCTTTAGATTCACTAAGGAATTTTAAAATCCATTATTGAAATCAAATTCAATACAATGCCTTTTATGGATCAAGCACAACCTTACAATGCAATGCCTTTTATGGATCAAGCATAATCACTCTACCTTTTACTTTGGTTAAGGTATAACCACTAAAATACTACCTTTTTAATTAGTTAAGGTATAACCACTCAAGAGAATACAATAAATGAGACGAGAATAGCTAGAATGCCTCTTAAAAGGTGAGTAGCAAATTAAGTACAATATTTGGTGAGGAAGCAAATAGGAACTAAAAGCTAAATAAATGATTTGTTAAATCAAAACTTAGAATCAAATGAAGCATTAAATCTTACATCTGGTTCTGGTGTACGTGTATTCACCTAAAAGTGATGTGTTCATATCAAAATTAGAAGGTAGCATATAAAAGCATGTGTGTGGAAATCGCCTTGCTGTAGTAGTTTATTTTCTTATGGTAAGTTACAAAGGTTATATTATTTTCTCATGATTGTATTTATGTGAAAAAGTTCTTAATTATATGTTTTGCATTCAACCTCAAGGTGTTTAGATGACGTGCCTAGACCTTTTGATTATACTCATATATGTTTTTGGAGTATTTTGATTACCTTATTTATTCTAATTAAGTTGTATTGTTTAAATTTTCAATCATCTTTTTTGTCAATAACAATATAGCCACCATTAAATTTTGATTGAGTTAAACTTTAAGAATTGGAAATGAGATATGGAGTTTGTCATTCAAATAATAGACATAAATCTAGCTATGAATGTAGATAACCTTGCCGAACATATTGTTGAAATTATGAGAATGATAAGGGAAGCTTTTGAGCGCGAGAGAAATCCAATAAATTCTGTTTGCTTGTTATTAAGAGGTCAATTCCTGTACATATGTTAAGTGGATTTCTTGATACTACTAAAATAATATAGTTCTTAATTGTAGTAGCACAAAGATATAGTGCGTTATTAAGTGTTGAAATTGGCACTTTTCTTAAAGGATTTTATTCCATGAGTTATGATGGGATAGAAAAAGTTAGGAAGTACATAATTAAAATGATCCACTAAATCTACTGCTCCTAAATAATTCAGAGTTAAAAGAAAGAATCTGGTTAATTTGTTAATGTAGGGGATCTTAAAGTTGTCATTAATACGGAACCAAAATGTTTCGTTTATAAGAAAAGGGGACATAAGAAACAAAATTATCTCAAATATAAGACTTGGTTACATAAGCGTGAATGTAAAGAGATTCATAAGTAAGAGGAAACCAAATAAGGATGAGTCTAGAGTTACGATTGGAAACAAAGCAACGGAGGAAGTCAAGTTTGTATAAACAGTTTTTTAAATTTAATTCTATTTTCTTTATTAGACACTACTAGTTAAATTTTGAAATAAAGGATATTAAGATAATTAATGATTTAAAAGATATTGACTTGTGTTTTTTGACTCGTGGTTTATATAGACTGTGTTTAACTCCTACTGATATTTATTCCATCTCATATTATGTTGACAGAGTTGCAACATCACCTACATAAAGGAAACATTTTTCATGTTATAGCATGAAAAACTTGGCTACATCTTCAAGAAAAATGTAGAAAGGTTGATAAATGATAACATTTTACCTACTTTTTTTTCTAATAACCTAGAGACACGTGTTGACTATTGTAGAGGTAAGATGACCAAGATATATAAAAGGGAAAAGACCAAATAAAAGTTCAGATTTATTAGAACTTGGTTACACTTATATAAGTGAACCATATTACCCATACTATATGCAATTGTAGATATTTTGTGACATTTATTGATGATTTTCTTGTTATGCTTATATGTCCATAATAAAAAAAGGTTGAAACTTTTAATAAATTTAAGATCTTTAAGACTAAAGTTGAGATACAATATAGAAAAACCATTAAGATTGTCAAGTTTGCTAAAAGGGGTGACTATTGTGGGAGACATGACAATAGGATGGCAAAAAGATTCATTTGCCAAATATTTATAAAATTGTGAATAATGACTTAATACACTATGCTTGGTAATCTTGAACATATGTGGCTGAAAGGAGAAATCACACCCTAAAGGATATAATAAAGAATATTATGGGTGAAGTAAATTTATTAGAATTTTTCCCAGGAGAAACAACCAAAACAGATTTGTATATCTTAAATGTGAGGTCTTCGGATATTAAAATGTTGTAGAATAGGTGCCCCAAAGAAGATTTACAAGGATAAGGAAACCTACTTTTTCCTTAGAGATCTATGAATTCTATCTTGGAGTGGGTGATTGTGATATTGGTCTTGTAGCTGATCTAAAACCTTTTTAAAAGTTGTTTCCAAACCTAAATTAGATTTATGGTGAGATGCAATGAAAAATAAGATGTGATCTATGTTGTTTGAGAGCTTGTTAAGCTAAATAAATGTTGCAAATTCATTGGTTGTAAATGAGTGTATAGGATCAAGAAAGATTCCAATGGGAAGATTGGAAGGTTTAAAGCTAGACTGGTTGCTAAAAGGTTTACTTAGAAACAAGATATTAATTACAATGAAACCTTTTCTATTGTATCGTCAAAGGTATTGTTTAAAGTAATTATGGCATTAGTAGCTCATTATAATTTAGAACTACACTAGATGGATTTTAAGACTACATTTTTAATGGAAATCTTGTTAAAAAGGTCTATACGTTGCAACTTGAGGGATTTAAAGAGAATGGTAAAGATCATCTTGTGTGGAGACTCAAAAGTCTGTTTATGGGTTTAAACAAACATGTTGCCAGTGGTATCTTAAATTTGATAAAGTAATCACATCTTTTGATAAAGATAGACTAATACATATATCTCAAGATCAAGAGGAGCAAGTTTATCTTTCTTATTTTGTATGTTGATGATATCTTGCTTACCGGTTGTGTCTAAGCAGTTTAACTTGAAAGATCTTAGGGAAACATCCTATATCTTTAAGATTGAAATCCATAAAGATATATCATGTGACTTGTCAAACTCTCTCAGCATATATATATATATATTGATCGAGTGTTGAGTATATATTTTTTTTACTTACTTGCAAAGGTGAAGATGTGCCAATTATTTAAGGTGATAAATTGAACTTGACACAATGTCTTAAAACGATGTTGAGAGAAAATCTATGAAAGTAATGCCATATGCTCAGATGTCCTTGATGCTTGACATTGCTTATGCAATGCGTCTTTTGAGAAGATATTTATTTAATCTTGATAAAAATCATTAGAAAGCAGTAAAGAAAGTGAAGAGATATTTGAAGCGGACTAAAGATTATATGCTAGTTTATTAAAAGGTTGAAAATCTTAAGTTGGTGGGTTATATGGATTCTGACTTTGCCAATTGTTTAAATGATGGGAAGTCCACATTGTGATACTTTTTTATGTTGGGAGGTGATGTAGTATCTTGGAAAAGTATAAAGCAAAACTTGTAACCTCATCCATTATGCAAGCAAAATTTGTAACATGTTATGGAGTAACTACGCAAGTTATCTAGTTGATGAATCTCATTAAAGAATTATTGGTGGTTATCTCTATTGCTAGATCCATATAATTGTATTATGATAACACTATCATGATTTTGTTCACTGACGGCAATAAAGGTATCACAAGGGCTACACAGATAAAGATAAAATATTTGACATAAAAAAACTTGTGAAAGAGGGTGACATTTTAGTAAAGTATATTAGAATTGATGATGTGACAGTTGATCCTTTAACCAAAGGATTGCGTCCTATCAATTTCATAAACCATATTTTGACATGGGTATTATGAAGTCTTTTGATGTACTTAGTTAATGAGAGGATTTGACATTATTTCATGTTTGGTTCATAATTTGTTTGGAACTGCATCCTTGATGATGTATGTATAGTTATTATGAATAATGTTTATTCAATGATAATAAGTCATAAAGTGGTTATGTATATATACATTCATGTGAAGATGTAAGACATGTATCAATCTTAAACATAGATTGGGGTATAAATTGATAGCTTTGAGGGTATGTCTTGTACACATAAAGTCTATCTCAAGATATGTAAGGTAGACAAACAGGTTTATTATATAAGCTATAAAGTATTTTTCTTGCAAGCTTGGGTTGTATAAAGTGGCGAGCAAAGTGACTCACAAACGAATCCACATTAACTTCATGTCGATGAGACTGGATGGTATAAGTAATTATAATTGGTGTTGTATCTTTGATAGATATAGTTATTGATATTTTCCTACATCACGATTTTTATTGGACAAAAACATGTTCTAGAGTAAGTCTCAAGACTAGTTTGTTTTTAAATTGAGCTCATAAAGTTTCTAGTTGTCTTAACTTGTGAATCATTTTTACAAAAATGTGTTTTCAAACTTTGAATTTAAGTAATGTCATCCAAGGGGAAGATTATTAGATTTTGCTCAAATAATAAAGTGTGGATTTATATTATTTAATTTATTTTTTCTTTTTTTTATGCAAAATAGCTAAACTTATTTGATCTTGATAAAGTGACAATATTATAGTTCATAATATGATTTAATAAAGTGAGCTAGACTTTAGTATTAAATGTGGGTTTAAGAGTGTCGGCTTGTGTAGGAAATCTTAAATCTAACTATGGATAGGACTAAGGATTCACTATTTAATGTAAAGATTAAGTCTCCTCTCCTATTAATAAAAAAACATTAAGATTGTTACCCATTAGGGAGTTAGTAGATCAAAGGGGAGGAAGATCTTAGTGTATTGAATTCCAAGGCCAACCGTTAATTTAGTTAGTATTATTTTTATTGTCAAGTCATGTATCGAGAATTAAGTGTACTTTTGCATTCTAAGAATAGATGATAGATTAGTATAAATTATATATAAAGTTAACAATGATAAAATCACGAAAATGTATACTTCAAAAAAAAAATCACGAAAATGTAAGTTAAATATATCCGGTAAATCAATAGAGAATGTTCTTCTCTCCAAGACTTTTACACGCATTGAATATACTCATAAGAGCAGAATGGAATATGGATCAGTTACTTGGTTTTTGGTATTATATATATCCTTTATTGCCTCCGTTTTAGTTGGTGGCATTTAGAATTATAGCAGCTTTTTCTAACATTGTGGTAATATTAATGCATGTCACCATACAAGTACGTTAAGGACAAACTTCAATTCGAGAAAGCCAAGTTTTGAAGTTCTCAAGAATGATCGTGGTTCGTGGAGGCAGAGGGTCTGTATTCAATCTGACAAGTGCAGATTCACTTCAATTGCCGGCAAATCTGTTGGTGATAGAAATGAAAATAATAAAAACAAATAACAAGTTAATGAAGTAGACGAACCAAAAGTACAAGCAAAGCGCAAACCGAGCTCGAACTCTTCAGCTTTTGTCAGCTACTGAAGGAACAGACCATGTTTAGGAAAAAGCTTAACTGGCAACAGTCTTTAAGATAAAAATCTCATAACTCACAGCGAAAATTCACCCAAACCAACCGGTAACCTTCTTTAATTACAAGCTAGCTTTTGTTTTTGCAACTTCTCCTTCAATGGTATTTT
Organism: Theobroma umbraticum; assembly: GCF_002168275.2. Lineage (NCBI taxonomy): Eukaryota > Viridiplantae > Streptophyta > Magnoliopsida > Malvales > Malvaceae > Theobroma > Theobroma umbraticum. Next base: position 11,463,026 of record NW_018397254.1, on the reverse strand, counting down.
CACTCTTTTAACTCGCCGCCAAATGATCAACCAACTTACTTTAAGCCTCACCCTATAAGAAACGTTATTCTCTGCCCTCTTTCCACCATCCCAAAACCAATCCTATCTCTTCACTCTCAACTCTCTATCGTTCTCTGATAATGGCTTACAAAACTACTTCCTTGCTCCTTGCTCGAGTTTTCCTCATCAGTACTCTGCTCGCTATTGCTGGGCAAGCAGTTGCAAAACAAGACATCCCAAGAAATCCAGAGAATGATGATCAAATGAAACAGCCTGAGTGGGCGCTTGAACATGACCACGGCGTGCTCATTCCAGGCATTGGACGAGTGATGCTGCCGCCAGTTTTGAAACCTTACAATCCCTACACCGGCAGCATTGGCGGCAGCACTGGTGGAACCGGCCATATTCCAGGTGGTGACGACACTTTTGTCCCAAACCCTGGTTTCGAAGTGCCAATTCCTGGTGATGGTGCTGGCGGTGCAGGAACGCATCCCCGTCCTTGAGCTCGGCTGTGAAGTTTCAATCAGTTAGAGAATAAAGGCAGGCAACCATCAGCAATCTTAGTTGGAGTCTTAGGGCCCCCTTGTATTCAGCCCAGTCCAGTCCAGTCGATCCGACCCACGTATTTAACGTGATATTAGTTCAGCTTGTCATTTTAGTGGAGCCCTTGAGTATGTTTGTTGACAAAACGAAGCCTGCTAGATGTTAAGTGTTTCTGTTTTAGTTTTTCATTTAAATCGAGTCTAGAGTCTTTTGTGCATTTTTCACTAGGAAATCTATTTTGTTGCCAAGTAATCGTGTATTTCAATTTCCAAATTAATTATGGTCTATACGAATTACCCGACTGTCTTATTTAAGTATTTTATTTGAGATCCTAGATTGCTCCTAGCTTGCAGGCTTAAAACATAAATAGATTTGGTCATTTGAAATGCCAAGGATCCTTAAGAGTATTTAAACTTGACCATTCAATATCACTTGCCAGCAGCAATGTGCTCATAGTTCATTAACTGCAACGAGAAAAAAATTCATAGCCCTAAAACATTCTTTTCCATGTCAACAAGTCGGGGCCAATGTCAGTAAGGGAAAATGAAGCAAAGTCATCTCAAAACAGACAGCTGATATAGCATGCAAAGCAGCTAATCACTGGCATGAAGAAAAATACAGTCCCGCATAAAGCAGAGTAGTCATTTGGTTCCTTTCAACTGTTATATTATCTGATAAAATTGTTTGCTTCTTATAAAAGTAAATAATTTGCCTCAAACTTTCACATCAAATAAGTTGTTGGAAAGAGTACTTAGCTGCATCATCAACAAAGCTAACAACTACTCCCACATGTAGAAATCTTCTATAAGAACCAAAATGATTGTGCATTTGATCATAGAACCACCGTTGATGCATCAGCGATGCTGATCTATAATTCCATTAAAACAAATTGTAACCCTTCTTCAATATATATAATAATTGAATGAAAATTGGGCTTTTTTGAAACAATTGAATCTAACTTATCCCCAGGACAACTGACTATTAGATGACATACAGCATTCCCCTGAGACAGAAAGAGTGCAAAAAATATGATAATTATGTAAAGAGAAAGAATAAACAGCTAATAAAGACAATCTTCTACTTATAATTTCGTTTCCAATATGTCATTACTGGCGCAATTTTCAGGCAAAAATTGCTGAAAGAATAATTTGTCATTGTTCTGACTCAAATCAAAATGCCACAACTTGTACATATATATATATATCTCAAGAAATATAACATAATACCATTGATTCAGAATATTCAAAGGATAATCTCTGAACCAACCAAGGTCTCAGCTTTGGAACTTAATCTGACCTGTAAAAAATTATCCTGAATAAAAGAGTAAAAGAGTTGCAGTTAATTAAATGGACAGGGAGTGATCATGAAAAATTATGAAAACAAATATGTTTTTCATTTGAAATGGCGAAATGGGTATTTCATAAAAGAAAGAAATCAATGAAAGGAAGAGTGAAGCGACCTGAAAGAGAATCAGAAGAGATTAAGCATCCTGAAGAGAATGAAAGTTAGGAAACCGAAGAAGATGAAGAGGAACAGGTAGTCAACCATTACGAACAACTTGGTTGATCCATGATTTCTCTTCTGCTTCGCCTTTGATTCATCTAATGCTTCAAGTTGCGCCATCCTACCAACGGATCTAGGTATTTCACTCGGAACCAAATTTTGGGGATCTGGACTTTGGGCTTCGCATTTATATTTGTTTTAATAAATAATTGTATTTGCCGTTACACTAGTTTCCGGCTTCCTCCCGCGCGTTTTGCTATCTGCAAAGGCAAGTGCCTTGCACGTGAAAAGCTTTAACACTCAGAAATGTGTCGCACTTTGGTTTATCTCCTTTTTTTTTCCCGCAAAATATAAACAGCAATCAACCAATTCTGCCTTTCATTTTCCTTTAATGCTGATACTGAGACCAGAACATGCAATATTGACTTGGTCTTTTGGTTAATTGACATGGATTGTTAACTAGAATGTGAAACTTGTGTTTATGGAATTGCTTTTACCATGGACATAGGCAGGAAAATGAAGCATAGATTAGGGATTTATATGATGCCCAAATTCAAAGATACAGAAACCAAATGTAGAGTATTGTACAAATATAATTTTTTAACAATTAATTGACCCTAACATCATTTTGAATGCCAGTCGAATACAAGAATAGCTCAACAATCTTAGTAAACTTTCCCTGATACAACATATCTTGCTATGCCCATTCATAACCCCCCTAGCACAAAACCTGAACGACTAATGTGTAAAGGTTAAGAATTATATGCTGTTGTATATCGCCAAATTCCTCCACTAGGCAACTTTTTTCATTCTGATCACTCTTTCACCAAAAGGAGTCCCAAGCAATCATTCTTTGGCTTTGACTCACCAAAATGATGTTGCTGATCTTTCCAGACAACTGTGATACGCGCGTCTACTTTGTTTATTCCTGACAAATCACATTCAAGATAGAATACATTAGTGTACTATGGACACAGTGTTCCATGCTAGTCAATAGGTCTTCTTGCACTCAATTTGGGCCAAAGGTTGAGGGGAAGGGAGGTGGGAGGGAGTGGCAGTGCCTAAACATGAATTACGGTTCCATAAATCAATTTTTCAATGTACCTGAGGAGGATTGCTTGATGAACTAGTGTCTTCTTCCAGTGTTGCATCCAATACTCTTGCTTCTGATTTCTCATTAGAATAACTTCAAGAAAAAGTTCCAGTGTTAGAAAGGAATTCCTATTGAAAAAAATGAAACAAATATAACAAGTAATGAAAGAAAGAGAGGCTAGAAACTTCAGTTGCTCAGAACATTTCAAGGCCTGAATAGCATATAATCCCAGTTCTGCAATATGGTTGTCCAGATAGAGAAAGACAGAAAATTGAGATAAAATTCACACTTAACACCTAATAAACAGTGATAATACTTGCAGCAACTAAACATATACTAAGAACAGTATGCAGAAATTCACATACTTCTTCGCAGATTAGACATGGTGACAAAGATACCTACGTTGACAAAATCGTTACCCAGATAAGTTCCACACAGTCAACCCAAAGAAGCCTTTGTTCGACAGGTATCACACCATAGGTAATCATGTGAGCAAATGGCCAGAGTTTCCAACCAGCCTGAAAAGTGTCAAGAGAGTATCAACAATAAATCATGTCTCGATACCAATAAAAAGGTGGCTAACTGCACATTGATCAAACCCAAGTACAAAATAAACATAGAAGTCAATAATCAAGTTTCCAAATATTTCCAATACGAAAACCTTTAGTAGAATTATTTATAGAATTATTTATAGAATTATAGCATTATGAATCTTCAGAGTGCACCAATGTTAGTGAACCACTTCAGCATATAAAATTTTCCTTTCTGATTTTTCATTACCACCAAAAAACTATGCAGATTACCAAGGGAAATACACAGTTTTGCCATTCACTATTATAAGCAGTGGAAATCAATCACACTAGTTTGCATCATAGTGCAAAGTTTTTCAGATGCCTGCAAGTTAAATCTCATTTGAAGCCATTTATTTATTATTATTATTTTTTAAATACAATTTGCTGAGAAGAGGGGTTTCTCTTTCTCTGGGTTCCTAGTTCTCTGCTGATTTTAAGGCCCATGCTGTTGAAGAAGACTTAAATCCTCCAATACATCATGAACAAGGGGTAGGAAAATGAGAGGTTGATTAAATCCGGAATTTTTGTAGAACCACCAAGAAATTTATAAGACGTTTTTGCCACATTTTACATTGACAGTGGTAGGTGGAAAAATAAACAGCAGGGAAGAGCATGTATGATGAACTCTGCCCTGAAAAAATATGTCCTGAAACAGAATTCCAGCCCAGTAAAATCATGAGTAAACTACATCCTATATTTGCAATGCATAGCACAATACAATGACACCCAAAATGTGCACAGAGAAAGACAGAAGAAAAGCTTCTTACAGTCAGCATAGGCCAAAATGTTGCCTTTAGTTCTCTATAGATATCAGCAGAGGATTCAAAACGCAAGAACCCCAAAACCATATAATAGATACTGTTCCAGATTGCTGCCCAAACTGTTTGGTCAAAGACAACTTTTGCTGGAACAACCCACCAGTCTTGGAAAGGAAACAGAGCCTGGAACTCAAAGTGACTGATTCAGTGATCCCATGAAAACTGAAAAATCAAAGCTATGAAATGAGTAAACTATAAGCCACTACCATTACCTCACAAAATTGGTAATAATAATGAGAAAGGGATCCATGGAGAGTAAAACCAACAAGGCCTGATCTGAACATGCGTGTCCGGTCAAAGTCAAAAAGAGGCTTTCCTTCATAACACTACACATAGGTTACACTATATGAGCTGAATGCAGAATAAGGTTAAGTTTAATGCATTTATTGAGAGGGTGGAGGGAAGGGGAGAAACTTACTTGTGCAATCCAATCTCCTATTGAATAGACGATCCCACTTATTGCCATTTTGGCTAAGACTGGGTTTGCTTTAAGTGCTTGTTCGTATGCAATCCAATTATGTTCCGGAACATATCGGAGTACCTCAAAAAGGGTCCATCCCTGATAATCATTGAAGATGATCAAATAAATGATGAGATGCAAAAAAACAATAACTAGCTGGAAAATCCATCTGTAACTCTTCAAATTTCGCTCCATTATTATTTATAAAAATTACAGGTTCCATGTTTATAAACAATCTTGATACATGCTAAATCCTTATCTATGGAATAGCTAGAGAAATCATGCTCATTAACTTGGTTTTTTAAGCAAAACCTTAAACCCGAAATTTATAGGTATATCTTCTTTATCTTCTTCTTCAAAAACAGAAAGTAAAATAAAGACCCCTTTTTCCAAGGTGAACCTTCAGCGTCCATTGATATGTTAGAAACTTATAAAACACCTCAGCACCTGTCAAAATAATTTCATAAAATGAAGAACTACAGAGGCTATCCAACTAAAGCAAAGAAAGTAGTCAAACTGAGCTACACTATCATTAAATCATACATGCTCTTTTGCAACCAATCTTGATCTAATTCTAAGTAAAACTGGAACCAAAAGATTCTGGTAAAAAAAATGGAACTAAAGATCAAAAGCAAAAGTTGCAAACCCAGGAGAGAACTTACATGCCAGTAATCATGATCTATAGTAAGTAACTTAGAGACAGCAAGCGTGCCAAATCCAAGAACAATCGAGGCATTGATTGCTCTACCACTCAACTTCTCAAAATCATCGTCACCACCTCCTCTCTCTGAAGAAGAAGAGAAAGCTTCTAAAATATTGGACCCATTTGGGAACCAAGGCTTCTTAGCTTCATTCGAATGGCTAGTCTCCACCGGAGCCAATTCTTTGTCGTCTGTGACTGTTTTAATGACCCAATTCCTTCTCTTTTTGATCCAGAGTTTTAGATGGGTTGGGTTGGTTTTGTACAAGAGACGAGCAGAGAGCGGAATCGGAGAGAGAGCGGGGTACTTGTGGGATTTGATTATGGGTTTGACAAGTGCTGAGGGTTTATGGCTTGCTATGCCGTTTAGAGTTGCCATGAATGGGGGAGCTTTCGTGGAATGCGAGAAATTTGCAAGTAATTTATTTGCCAAGAGTATTTTCACGTTTTTAGTTGTAGAAGTTTGATCCTACAAGTTATGCCGAAGCTTGTTTTCATTAGTAATAATGTACTGCTAATCTTTATGGTAACTTTTGTTTTTTACGGAAAATATACATTCATTAACAACTAAAAGTATGCAAGGTTAGCTAATAAAAAGATGGTATTTGCGCTAGTTGGGTTGGATAGCATCCTACAAAAGCCTTGGGAACTAAACTCAATCTTTATCAAGTGTTTCAAGCAGAGCAGAAAAAATATGGGGCCCTCTAGTACTAGTAGCAGCAGCTCTCCTTGATAACAAGTCAGCTTTTCCGTTAGCTAACCCATAAAAGAGATTAACTCTACAAACAGAGTACATAGACGCGTGGCATCAATTAGGATGCTGCACCTCCTGCCTGCAAAAGGAAGAAAAGAAACCAGTTAATAGTCTGTTTTAATTTCTAAATAATCAATTAATGTTAAGATCTCTATCAAGTCCTTTCAAATTCTGCCATGTTATTAGTAGATAAACCAAAATAATGAGAAGAAGTGGAGATCATAGACTCACATATGTAGTGATCGTAAGAAAAATTTTCATACTTGTCAATGTTAAGATCAAGTCACCATTTGCATGCATATCTGGTGATGAAACATTAAATGTGATTAAGCAACGTACTTAATTTTCATACAAATTATATTCCCAACTTGTAGATGGGCAAGTAGAAGGGCATTTCCAAAAACATTAAATTTTGTGATTAAGCTACGTGCTTGCCTTGCCTGTGCCTCAAGCTTCTATCAAACTGATGTTTCGGTGGAAGAACCGCAGCCACAGAGAACAGTTTGAAGAAAAACTTGATTTGTGATTAAGGCGTGAAAAACCTCAGAATTACGCGTGTGAAAGCCGCAACACCGTGACCACTACCTGTTGGTTGACACAGTCCACGGACACCGACCCTTCTCACCTTCCTTTTAGGCGCTGCCTCATGCGTGCTCATCCAAAACTTTGACTTGTTTCATCTTGCTTAAAAATGTCCTTCATAGAATGGCGTTAGATAGGCTATAGATATTATTTAATTTTAATATAAATTTATTGTCATAAAAAGCATAATGAAATATTTAAAAATATAAATTAATATTATTTTCAAAATAAAATAAAATTCAACAATATGTATGAATACTACATTCCTGGTACTCTAAATGAATAACCATCATTTTAATAGAAAAGTAAAACCTATTCCTTGGTATTTCATTGTAAAACAAAAGAGATAGTTAAATACACGTTCATATAATGACAAAGTATTAATGTTTTTGTATGAATATTACATAACATCCAGCAATATAGCATCCAGCAATATAGCATGAAAATTGCTTACTTGATATTCTAAACACATTTACATGATGGTAAAGTATTAATGTATATGTTAACACAATTGTATAACTAAAAATGCTCATCAATGAAAATGATATATTATTTTATAACAAAATTGCGTACTCTCTCTCACACACACATACGCACATATAGAGTAAAACTTTTATAAATTAATACTCGATAAATTAATAACTTCGATTGAATAATATTTTTAACCAGTTTTGAGTTTAGACTGATATAGTAAATTAATAATTTGTTAAATTTATAAGATAATACATTTTGAAAAAAATACATAGGTTCCACTTGATATTTAAATTAATAATCTACTTATACATCTAAATTAAATATATACATGATTCAATTATGGGACTTTTGTAAAATATGACTCTATTGTTACTTGATTATTTTTGAAATTGATGTCTCCTTAGACTTCGTCTCTAACTCTTCTTAGCACATTAAGAAGCCCTAGCGTAGTGTTATCATATTATAAAAAAAAATAAAATTATATATTATGATTGTTGCTTTGAGTGTATCTTTGTATGAAATAGGTTCTAGTGTAGAACTATCATCTTAAACCATACCTTCTTTGTTATTTCCCAAAACGTTTTCAATAATTGGCTTGTGTCAAATAATGATAATTCTTTATTCAACAATTAGGTAATATTCGAATAAATACAATACACAATACAAGTATTAAGTTCAATTTTAAAAAGAAATTAAGAATAATTTAATAAATTAATTTTTTATTAACCAATTTATAAATTAATAAATTATTAATTTATCAATTAAATAATAGCTCGATTAATTAATAAATTTTCATGGTTCCAATGGTATTAATTTATAGCAGTTTTACTATATTACATGATATAGTTTAAATGTATTGGTTCATACTGTTTGAGGACTTGATTTCAATTTTTATGATTTTGTTTTACAACGATACTCTTATTAAATGAGATATTAGTTAGACCTCATAAAATGATAATTTCATCTAATATTATACCTTTTAGATTTGAAGGAGTTAAGGTGTTTATTAATGTAATTAATTAATTAATTTTTAAATTGCCTACAAAAAAATATTATTATTGTTTATTTACTTGGATATGAATAGTTTAATAACTATTAATGCCTATCAATCTATGGAACTCATATTCTCTCAATAATTTAAAAACATTAGTAAGGTTATAATTATTCATAAGTTTAAACTTTTCTTAGTTTAAAATTAACATAATTAACTCTTGTATATTCGTTTGATTGATTTTCTAATTTCAAAAAAGAGGAAAATTAGTTTAAAATGAAAAATATGTCCCATATTGAGTTTAAAATAGATTAAAAAATTTAGTAGAATCTAAAAACTATAAAAGAAAAAAATCAATCCTAACAATTCTAAATAATTTAATTAAAACCTCAAGTTAACGGTGAGTATTTGATTCTAAGAACAAATATAGTTCGATAATTAAAATAAGAATCACATTGAAAAGTTTTAGAATTCGGACTAACATTAATTAAGGTTAAAACTATCTGCCAAACTCTAAAATTGATTTTAAAGGAGCCCAAAATTATATGAAAATGAAATGAAAAAAATTTATTATTTTCTTAAGATTTTAAAATGGATATATATACACTTAACATTTTAAAATAAATTTTGCTAACTAGTGACCTTAAGGCACTAATGTTAGTTAAAATATTATTTGGAATAATATTTTTTATTAAATGTAATAATTTTTTATTAATATGATAAATTTTAAGGTATACATTGTATCAAATAGTGCCACTTCACTCAACAATAAATTTAGAACTTTAAGGGACTTAAAAATAAATATTACTATTTTTAAAAAAATAAAAATAATTTTTTCTCTCATCTCCATCTCACCCATTCTCTTCTTCTTCTCCTGTTATAATTTCAAAACTCTAAATTTTTAATTTTCATTCTTAAAGATAATATTTATTTCAATCTTCTTCTTAGTTTACCAAACATCTTTGAAAAACAAAAGAGGTTTTCTAAACACCTTTTGAAACTCACACTGTGAAGACATTATTCTGAAGTTCAACATGTTTTCCCAGTGTGAAGACATCTACCAAATGTAACTAAATCTGTTCATAGATTTAGAAGGAGGTTGTGCTTGGTAGATTTTTGTTTCATCATGTTTAATCTCCAACGAACTTGGAATATGTGGACTTGTTGATTATTGAAGAAAGCTTAAGTTTTACAAATTTTTTGCATGCTAGATGCATGTTGCTATGCAGGTTGGGACTTGTTGCATTTATATTCCCAAGAGCACAATTATATTTCTTTAGGGTTGATGTTTTGCTTTCCACCTTTTCCATTTGCTTGTATTAGTTTCATTCTACTTCCTCCAAGGCAAATCAACCATTGCTGAACAAATCAAAGATTTTATCTCATTATCTATTACGATTTTTTTAAATTCATTTCAAATAGAAGAGTGAAATAAATATTAAGAATTAAATTAAGAAGCTGAGTACAATAAATATTACTTTAAAGAATTAAAATTAAGAATTTAAGATTTTACTTTTAAAAAAAAATTAGGATTTTTTGATCTATTGTTGTTGAGGGAAGAATAGGAAGAGAATGAATAAGAAAGAGTTAGAGAGATAAAAAAATTATTTATATATTTTTTATTTTTTTAAAAAAATAAATAGTATTTATTTTTAAATCTTTTAAAATTTAAAATTTATTTTTTAATGAAATAGTATGATCTTATGCCCTCTCAATATGTAGAAATAGTATATTGTCAATACATCATATATAAATTCTTAACAATAATATTATTTAATATAATAACCTTAAAAAAAGAGTAATCTTAAAATACTATTAACACAAAGGTCAAATCTAAAACCTTTTTTCAATCACTTTTAAAAGGGTATTTTGACCTTTTTACTATAAATGATGCTTTTAACTTTTTGGCTCTTAACCGTATTAGTCTAAAGTTTAAAAAATATCATATGAATATTTTAAAAGATAAATACTTTTTATATTATTTTTTTAATTTAAGCATATTCTCTTTGAGATAAAAAATCTACTTATTTAAAAGAAATTTTTATTTGAAGGCTATGGAGACTTGAAAATGGGTGAAAATAAGATTTTGAACCAGACCTATTGTTGAATAACAAAATCATAGAAAAAACATAAATCAACACATCGTTAAAAATAAGATTTTGAACCCAAAAAAGATAAAAAAATTACAACCAAAAAACATGAAAATGGAAAAGAAATGAAAGACCTTGGCAGATGCAACCTTCATGGGATCAATGTTAATGAATCATCTCCTCATCAAATGACAGTGATCAAGAAACATCAACAATTTCTTTGTATTTCCTTTTTCCTTTCAAATCAAAATTCCTTTAATTGGAAAAGCTAAAGTAGTGAGAAAAAAAAAAGGAAATCCAATGAGAGAAGAGAAATATTGTCAAGCAACTGAAGAAAAAGGAAATTTGAGGAATGAATATTGATTATTACAAGATTCTTCAAATGGATCAAAATACAAAAGATGAAAATTTGAAGAAAACATATCAATTTTTTTTTTAGTTTCTTGTATTAAGGTTTTTGGGAGAGAAGAGATTAGCAGTTTTTTTTTTTAAAGAGGGCATTTGTGTATAAAATATTTACGTAATATTGAGTTATCTATTTTTTAACTGTTAATTAATCATGGTAATAATTAAAAGACTAAAACCATCATTTTAACATAAGAATGGTCAAAATATCCTTTTTAGAGTGATTGGAAGGCATTAACAAAAGCCTTGTAAAAATGTCTTTGGAAAAAAAAAACACCTTTGTAAAATAATCAACTCTAATTAATTGGGCCATAAGAGATCCACCCATGGATTGCTCGATTTACAGTTGTCTTCATTGTGTGTGGATAACAGCAAATATTGTATAAACAATCATTACATCTCAGCAAACAGGGTATACCAACCCCCACAGTCTATAGAAGCTCTAACCAGTGCCCTCATGTTTTCTAGCAAAAAATCCTCTCTCATGGTTGTGCGACCATCCTTACCAAATTGCCGATGTATGTAGTCAGTCATCACCAAAAAAGGCAATTAAAAAGTAATGCAATCAGCCTATGGTTGTCGGGGATTATCATTTGGACGCAGTTTCAGAATTGCCCAGTCCACTAGTTCTACGGCATAATTGCCTCACCAGGTAATTAGCACCCGATTCCCAAAAGCCCATTGAGCTTAGAAGAATAACCTCATTAAAATATAAACTAAAATATTAAAAAAAATCTCATATAAGCCTATGTCCTGTGACTGATACCTAAATAAACTTTTTGATTGGCGGAAAGATGTCATATTTATCATGTACCCTAATGACTATTAAACTCATGATCAATTACCATCTTTTATACACATGAATATTAATGTGACTTTCTTACAAGATAAAACTACTCAAATGAGAAAATTTCTTTCTTAAGATATAATTATTCCAATCAGTCAAGTTTGTCATGTTACAAAAATCATATCATTTGTCACAATTGTGAAGGATATTATTGACCATAAGTTTAATGATTGGTAAGGCTATGCCAAACCTTTTGGTCGTTATAAGTTTATTTGAGTAAAATCATAAAATAAGAATTTATTTGAGTATAATAAAGAGATAAGAGTTTTTTTTTAAAAAAATTTTGAGATAGTTTAGGAACATATTTAGATTTTTAACAAAATATATATTATGAGATAAGGTCCAAATTTATCACTCTATTTAAAGTAGTAGATCATATATAATGAGAAAAATTTTATCATTATATTTTTTAATTAGGGGAAGAGAGAATTAAGTCTTATTTTTTAACTAAAAAATCATGTACCAATCAATAAATCAAATATTTAAGTGTACAAAAATTATATAAAAATTGTATCTATTTAAAAATAAGTTTAATACTTGTTAAGGCCATGCCATACCTAAGAGTTTTATCGTAAAAAAAGATCCCACTGAGATTTGAACTCAAGTTATTGAATTCAAAGTCCAATGTCCTAACCATTAGGCCTTACATCTATAGTTTGGAAAAATAAAAGTTATCCAAATACAAGAATGAAAGAGTGATTTCATTTCAACAAGCATAGTTCTCATTTCTCGCCGATCAGCACATAAAAACCCTCATGAAAAAAACCCTGTTGAAACCACCTTATCCCTTCTCTCTATCCCATCTCCAATCTCCACTTTGGTCTAGTCCCTACAGAAATGTTGAGTCACCTCCAAACCCTCATAAACTGTTATCCAACTCAATCTTTAGTTCCTCCTCCAAGTTCATATTCACTCCGAGTTATCTTCCTCCTTCCTATTTGATAAAGCCCTTTTTTAATGTCTCTAGTTTAGCCTCAATATTTCCTCAAGACTTGTAGCCATCTCCTTGGGTAAGCAAAATTGTCAATCTTTTAGATGGTTCTTCTAACATGGAATTAAATTTAGACTTGTTTTGCCACAAATTAGTGATCCAATTTTCTCCAAATTTTGTTGCTTTTGTTTTAACATCTGTTAAGGTTTAAAACAAACTTGATGTTGCTTTGAGGTTCTTTACATGGGTTGCTAAGCAAAAGAAATATACCCATTAGCTGGAATGTTATGTTTCTATGATAAATGTTTTAACTTTAGCAAATGATTTGGTAAAAGTAAGATTCGTATTTGGTAAACTTAAAGAAATGGGGTTTGTAATGATAATGTGTTGGTGCAAATGGAGTTTAGATGAAATTTAAGGAATCGACAAAATTGACTTCAAGGTGAGCCTTTCAATAGATACTATCTTTAATACATATTTCACCCCTATCACTTAGTATGCAAAGAAGAATAATGTGAATAGCCTTAGGGATACAATGAAGCGAACGTCTAATTTTGTTTTACACTTTACGAGAGTAGACAGCTAGATACACCCGAAGATTTACAAAGTTGTTCGGCCTTAGAGCCTATTTTCTGCAACAAGTAGATTATAAGGAATTTGGACGCTTTTGTAGTTGATGGGAACTTAAGTGTTTATGTTAATAGAACACAACACCTTTCTTACTCTTGATTTTTCTGCTCTTATTTTGTTTTTGATTTGATGGGTCCAATGGTTGGCAACAAGCCTTTTTTAGAGGCTTGCAAGTGTCTCTTTTTCAAGAACGCAACCTTTTCATTAAGGCAACCTTTTGTTTAAAAGACATCTTTACATTTAGCTAGATACAATTTTTAGATAAAGGTATTATTTCAATAATCATCTTAAGAAAGGGTAACTATTTATTTTGTAAAATATGATTTTTGAGTTATAATTTGAAGTAATAACTTTTCATATTCAATTTGTCTCATAACTGTTGGATATCATTTTACCAAGAGATATAACTATTTACATGAAAACCTACTTATAATCCAATAGTCTCACTATGTCACTTTATGTGACATAACTTTTGAGCTAAGATAGCTTTCCATTATGTGACATAACCTTTGATTTTGAAAATATACTAACAATCTTCCACCATTTTCAAAATTTTCAAATGTCAAAAACTTTGAGAACTTTGTGCATAAATGAAGGTATCTCGTAGATTTGAACCTTCATTTAGCTAGTGTGGTTAGTTCTAGTCTGAATTGAGTAGTTGACCAAGCATTGGACCATCGATTCTTCATTTGACTAGTCCAGCCACTAAAACACACAAGCTTCTTTGCTCACTTTGTATCTAGTTTTGCCAATACGTTTTATGTCCTTATAAAATGTAAGGAAGATAACATTGCAGCGTTTGGTTTACAAATATTTTGCGGAGAATGTAATATTAATTTTCAAAATTACCTTTATTTATTAAAATGTAAGTTCAATATACTTATAATTTTTATATAATATCATCTCTTAAATATATTTTTAATGTCATGTTTTTTATTTTCATTTATTATTATAATCTTATATATTTTATTTTCATTTCTTTAATATAATTTTTTATATTATATATTTTATTTTAATTTATTTTACCTATATTGTATAAATTGTAATTTCTTATATTTTAGTTTATTTTAATTTTTAATTTTTATATTATATATATTTTATTTTAATATTTTTATTTTAATTATAACATTATAAAATATTTTTAATAAGGTAATAAAGTTGAAGGGTAAAAATATCTTTAAGAACATTGTAGAGTACAATGTAATGTGATTGCATTGATTTTAGACTGCAATCACATTACATCATTTGGCTGTAATATGGTTGCTTGCAATCTTACATTACAATGGTCTGTTGCAAAACAAACATTGTAATGTAATTTAATTAGGCACATTGCAAGAAATGTGCTCTCACTTCCCTCATACCAAACGCTATCTAATTGTAGCTATTTTTGCTACCGGTGCATATGTATCAAAATAATCAACACCTTTCTTTTGTTTAAAGCCCTTTGCCATTAGCCTTGCTCTAAACTTATCTATGGTTTCATTGACTTTCATTTTCTTTTTGAAAATCCACGTACAGCATATTGGTTTGGAACCTGGTGGTAGGTCTACCAACTTGCACGTTTTGTTTCCCATTATCGAGTCTATCTCATCTTGTATTGCTTCTCTAAAAATAAAGCATCTCGAGACTTCATTACCTCTTCATAAGTTTAAGGATCACCTTCATCTTCTACATTAAAGCAGTAAGGTAAGTATTCACATGTTTCTTCTTTGTACTTTCTATTAAGTACATGAGGAAATTAGATCAAGATGTCTTTGCTTTTTTAATTCTTTTACTTTTTTGAAGCTCAATAATTTCCTCACCATTTTCTAAAAGTTTATCGCTTTTAGTTACTAGTTCTTTGGGTCTTGGATTTAATTGAATCTTGTTTCATTAAAGATAGTGTCTCTTGATTCTATGATTGTATTAATAGAATATGAATCATTGGGCTTTATCACTAGGGAATGATATGCTTTATTGTGTTCAGCATATCCTATAAATATACATTCAATTCTTCTTTCATCCAATTTCTTTTTCTTTGGTTTTGAAACTCTTATTATGGCTCGACATCCCCAAACTTTTAAATAATTAAGGTTTGGATTTCTTCCTTTCCACAGCTCATAAGGAGTAGTTTTACTCATTTTATTTAGGATTCTATTTAGTATATGGCGAGTTGTTAATAAGGCT
>NW_018397254.1:11446959-11447457 GCF_002168275.2 Theobroma umbraticum | reverse complement strand
ATTCTTTTCCTAAACTTGAATTAGAAAGCAAAGCATTGACTATTTTTGTAAGAACTCGATTCTTACGTTCCGCTACACCATTTTGTACTGATGTGTATGGAGTAGTAATCTCATGAATAATACCAGTGGACTCAAAATACTTGAAATCATAATATTCACATTTTCTATCACTTCGTAAACATTTGATAAGCAATTCACAATGCAATTCAATTTCATTTCTATAAATTCTAAATTTCTCAATTGCTTCATCTTTAGTATGCAATAAGTAAACATAGCAATATCTAGAAACATTATCTATAAATGTTACGAAGTATTTCTTTTTACCAATAGATGGAGTACTATGCATGTCATAAACATCAGAATGTATTAATGCAAGTAACTTGGAGTTTCTTTCTACCTTAGGAAATGAGCTTCTTGTGATTTTAGTAGCCATGCATGTCTTGCACATGTCGTTATTTACATTAATATTGAGTATTAACTCTAATTTAGCCATATCAT
>NW_018397254.1:11446884-11446949 GCF_002168275.2 Theobroma umbraticum | reverse complement strand
ATAATGAACATGACTTAATCTATTATGTCATAAATTAGACAAAGTTGCTTTACTATCATGAACAT
>NW_018397254.1:11446310-11446874 GCF_002168275.2 Theobroma umbraticum | reverse complement strand
ATCAATATAAGTAGAACTAGTAATATTCTTACTAATATTAATTTTAAACATGTTTTCCCAAAAATATCCACTTCTCACATAATGTCCACCTTTTGTAAGGATGAACTTATCTACTTCAAATACTAATTTGAAACCATACTTATTTAGCAAACCACTTGACATAAGATTCTTTCTAACTTTCGGTACAAAATAGACATTGTTTAGTACAAGTATTTTTCTAGAAGTACACATAAGTTCCACGATGCCTTTTCCTTTCACTTGTGTACTGGAGGAATTTCTCATGTATAGCACGGTTCCATCATTAACTGCTTTTAAAGTCTTGAAGAAACTCTTGTCATTGCATACATGATTAGTTGTGCCAATGTCAATCCACCATGCTCCATTATCTTGGAGAAGGTTAACTTCAAAAACCATAGCCACAAATTTGTTGTTGTTCACATCTTGTGTTTTGTTTTTCAAAAGTTTACATTCTGTCTTAAAATGCCCAAGTTTTTTACAATGGAAACATGGCCCTTTTTCGTTTTGTTTGATCTTATGACTTTTTTCATTCATACCCATGGAACG
>NW_018397254.1:11444532-11446300 GCF_002168275.2 Theobroma umbraticum | reverse complement strand
GTTGCATGAGACCGACTTGTTTAATAGTTTGTGTTCCATCACATGGACCTTTGAGGTCTCAAGATTCTTTTAATTAGAATCATTTTCTTTGTCATCTTGCTTGTCTTCTTCTTGTTTGCAATAATTTTCTTCTATTTGAAGATGATTATAAAAGTCTTCAAGCGACATTTCTTCTTTTTTATATTTTAAAGTTTTCTTAGTATCTTTCCATGAGGGGGGAAGCTTATCAATTATTTAAGATACTATAATAGCTTCATCCATTTTAAGACCATATTGCTTAAAGCTATTTAGAATGTGTTCAAGCTCATGTAATTGCTCCATAACAGAACGATTATCAACCATTTGGTAGTTAGTGAAACGACTAACCAGAAATTTCTTGCTACTTGCATCTTCAGCCATGTATCTTGCTTCCAATTTGTCTCAAAGTTGTTTTGCACTAGCTTCATTTTGGTACGCATAAAACAATGCATCCGACATTCCATTAAAAATGCATCCCATGCACATGTAGTCATCATTATTCCATTTTTGCCTCAAACGAGTTCAATCTATGGATTTTTCACCACCTTTTTCATTTGGTCTTGGTGTATCTAAAACATAAGCTACATTGAGAGTTGTAAGGAGGAAACGCATCTTTTTCTGCCACTGAATAAAGTTTCCTCCTTCAAAGCGATTTAAGTTGATGATGTTGGTCGCCATCTCTTTAAGTGAAGCCATTTTGAATTCCACAAAAATAAGTCTTAAAATTGTTGTTGCAAATGGGGTTTACAAAATTGACTTCAAGGCGAATCTTTCAATATACGGTATTTTTAAGACTTATTTTCCTCCCACCACTCGGTATGCAAAGGAAAATAATGTGAATAGCCTTAGAAATACAATAAAGCTAACGTTTAACTTCATTTTGCATTTCACAAAAATAGACCGTTAGATACAGCTAAGGGTTTGCAAAGTTGTTTGGCTTTAGAGCTTACCTTTTGCAGCAAGTAAATTATAAGAAATTTGGACATTTTTGTAGTTGATGGGAACTTAAGTGTTTATGTTAATAGTACACAACACTTTTTTTACTCTTGATTTTTTTGTTCTTGCTTTGTTTTTGATTTGATATATTAAAATGGTTGGCAACAAGACCATTATATAGGCTTGGAAGTGTCTCTTCTTTGAGGACACAACCTTTTCATTAAGGCACGATTTTAAAATTTTTTTTTTATATTTTGTCTAAAAGACATCTTTACATTTTGCCAGACACAACTTTTGGATAAAACTATTATTTTAATAATCATCTTATAAAAGGATAATTATTCACTCCATAAAACATAATCTTTGAGTTATAATTTGAAGCAATAACTTTTCATATTTAAACTTTTGAGCTATAATGTTTTTTTAATTTGTCTCATAAATTTTGAATGTCATTTTACTAAGAGATATGACCATTCATATGAAAACCTACTTACAATCTAATAGTCCCATTATGTCACTTTATGTGATATAACCTTTGAGTTAAAGATAACTTTTCATTATGTGCCATAACTTTTGATTTTGAAAATACATTAACACAATGTCATCAGCAAATTCTTTGATTAAGAACTTTGGGGGACTTGGGATGGTAAAGGAGTTATTATGGGTGTGGCGAAGAATGAAAGAGAATAAGATTGAACCTAGTTTATATGCGTTTAACTTTTTACTTAATGGATTCGTAAATTCTATGTTTATTGAATCTGCGGAGCAAGTTTTGGAGGTTATGGGGAACAGTAAACTTAGGCCAGATGTTGTG
>NW_018397254.1:11444276-11444522 GCF_002168275.2 Theobroma umbraticum | reverse complement strand
CCATGATTAAAGGATATTGTAAGGCAGGAAAAACCCAGAAAGCATGGAAAAGTTACAAGCTATGGAGACAATAAATTTGGAGCCAGATAAGATTACTTACATGACATTGATGCACGCATGTTATTCAGAAGGGAATTTTGATACTTGTTTGGGTTTGTATCATGAAATGGTGGAGAAGAGATGTGAAGTTCGGCCTCATGCTTATAGTTTGATTATTGGAGGACTTTGTAAAGACGGGAAATGTAT
>NW_018397254.1:11444003-11444176 GCF_002168275.2 Theobroma umbraticum | reverse complement strand
AAATTCCCAATTATCTCATCTTTTGTTTTATTATTTTCTAGTGAATATTTGCCGCTATCGATTCCTGGTTGACTTTGTATGTCTTGAAATAATGTTTCCTCTTTTGTTTATTTTTCTCGAAACTAAATTGTTTTCTACACCATTCTTTGTTGATTTCAAAATCTTTTTCTAAA
>NW_018397254.1:11443665-11443801 GCF_002168275.2 Theobroma umbraticum | reverse complement strand
TATGTTTGAAACTGACCCTATATTTGATATATTGAAAGATCTTCTGGATGGAATTCTTTGAGGCCTATTGAAGACTAGTTCCACCGAACCATCTCTAAATTGTTGTACTTGATTTATTTCTGTATTTTGTATAGGA
>NW_018397254.1:11443248-11443436 GCF_002168275.2 Theobroma umbraticum | reverse complement strand
AATCTGTAGACAACAGTTAAAGGTTCAGATCCAGGTAGTATTTTGTAATTATGAGTTTGTATTTGAAGTGTTAATGAATTTAATATATTTTTGTCGTTTAATGAAACCATGAAATTTGGAAAACAATTGAAATGTATTGGTCCTCTACAAAGACTTGTTTCTATGGTTTCTAGAAGTGAATCATTATA
>NW_018397254.1:11415107-11443238 GCF_002168275.2 Theobroma umbraticum | reverse complement strand
TATGAGAAGTCAGACCTTATAAAATGATAATTTCATCTAATATTATACCTTTTAAATTTGAAAGAGTTAAGGTATTTATTAATGTAATTAATTAATTATTTTTAAATTGCATGCAAAGAAATATTATTATTGTGCATTTGAGTATTTGGTTCATTGGTAGGTGCGTTATTTTTTTGCCTAAAAGAATAGGGTTCGAATCCCCCCTTCTCTAATTATAAAAATATATAAGCTATGAATATTTTAATAACTACTAATGCCTATCAACCTTTGGAACTCATACTCTCTCAATAATTTAAAACTTTGGTAAGTTTATAATTATTCATAAGCTTAAACTTTTCTTAGTTTAAAATTACCATAATTAACTCTTGTACATACATTTGATTGATTTTTATAATTTCAAGAAAAGGAAAATTAGTTTAAAATCAAAAGTATATCCCATTTTGAGTTTAAAATAGATAAAAAAAAGTTGATACTAAAGACTCCATAAAAGAAAAAAAATCAATTCTAACAATTTTAAATAATTTAATTCAAACCACAGGTTAACGGTGAGTATTTGATTCTAAGAACAAATATAGTTCAATACTTAAAATAAGAATCACATTGTAAAGTTTTAGAAAATTAAGGTTATAACTAGCTACCAAACTCTAAAGTTGATTTTAAAAAGGTCCAAAAATATATGAAAATAAAATGAAAAGAAATTATTATTTTCTTCAGATTTAAAAATGGATATATATACACTTAATATTTTTAAAAATGAATTTTCCTAACTACTGACCTTAAGGCACTAAGGTTAGTTAAAATATTATTATATATAATAATATTTTTGTATTAAATGTAATAATTGTCGATTAATATGATAAATTTTATGACATTAAAAATAATATTATTTAATATAATAACTTTAAAAGAAGAGTAACACTCGAGCATTTAGTTCATTAGTTGATATACGATCCCCTATCTAAAACGTAAGGTTAAAATTCCTTTCTCCCAATTAAAAAAAAATCTTAAAAGAAGAATAATCTTAAAATATTATTAACAAAAGGGTAAAATCGAAAAACTTTCTTTCAATCACTATTGAAAGGACATTTTGACACTTTTTATTTTAAAATGATGCTTTTAACTTTTTGATTGTTAATTGTATTAGTTGAAAGTTAAAAAGAATTAAGATTCAATACTACATAAATATATATTTTTTTAAATTAGGACAAAAGAGATTTTCAAATTCTGTTCTGTTAGTCATGAGATCATATACCAAGTAATGAACTAAATGCTCGAGTGTTACTACATAAATATTTTAAGAAACAAATGCCTTGTATATCATTTTTTCAATTTAGGCATATTCTTTTTAAGGAAAAGATCTACTTATTCTCTTTTCAAAAACCTTGATTAAAAAAAAAATTTATTTGAAGGTTTTCAAAATTTGAAAATGGATGAAAAGAAGATTTTGAACTAGACCCATTGCTGAATAACAAATTCATAGAAAAAACACAAATCAACACATCTTAAAACTATGATTTTGAACTAAAAAAATACAAAAAATACTAAAAATAACATAAAAGAGGAAAAGAAATAAAAAACCTTAGCTGATGCAACCTCCATGAGATGTATGTTGAAGATTGAGTCAAATTTTAATTAGTGGAGTCCTAATAAAATGGGAGTTGTTAGTAGCATAATGGAGTCCTAATAAAGTGGGGTGGTTAGTAACAGAGTCCTAAAATTGTGAAGCCACGATTACACAAATATAAGATATAAGAAATAACGTTAGTTTCCTCTATAAATTAAGTCAAGTAGTTTATGTTTTAATCATCTTATCTTCTAGTCTTTGTCCAGTCTTTAGTATTGTAAAAGCTCTTTGTCTTAACAATGTCTATTTTTATTCTTCACGTTTTCTCATCTTTCAATTTCTTATTGTTTCTCTGGTTTATTTTACTCTTTCTACTTTATCATTTTCTATCAATTTGGTATCAGAGCCAGGTTGTAGGGGTTATCTTTTCTTTTTCGTGTAGTTCAAGACGGTAAGGAAGTCTATAACAAAATTTGAGATTCCAGGTTTTGATGGAACCAATTTTGCATTATGAAAATTGAAGATGCATGCAGTGCTTATGAAGGATGGTTGCGCTGTGGCTTTTTTGACAAAAGAAGATAGACCTGAAGGCATGATTGACAAGCAATTTATTGAGAAGGACGAGATGGCCTAAGCAAATTTGCAGTTAGCCATGGAAGACAATGTTTTGTTCAATGTGGAAACAGAGACATCTGCAAAAAGTCTGTGGGACAAGCTCAAAAGCATTTATGAAGGCAAGTCCTTGATGAACAAAATCTTTTTAAGGCATCAACTGTACAATTTGAAGATGAGAGATGGAGATTCCATGCAAGAACATCTTAATCAGTTCAATGCACTTGTTAGTAAGCTTCAAGCCCTTGATGTCAAAATAGATGATGAAGAAAATGCAAGTATCCTACTTATTCTATGCCTAATTCTTAGGATAATCTAATTATGAATTTGAGTCATGTGAAGGTTCTTGACGTGAATTCCATTGTAGCGTTACTTTTAACAGAAGAAATGAGGCATGAATTGACTCAATCTAATCTTGGTAACATTATGTACGCTCATGATAGATCCATTGAAAGAAACCCTAGTGACAAAGAATGATTAAGATCTAAGTTTAAGAGCAAGAAGAAGTTGACAAAGTGTTAGAATTGCGAAAAGTTTGGACATATGAAGAAAGACTACAAACACCAGAGAAATGAGAATCTTAAGATAGGTAATTCTCATAGTAATATAGTCGAAGGCACTTCGATAGTAGAAGATGGAGATGCATTGGCAGCAACATCAAAAACTACAATAGTTTGAGTCAATGGATTCTTGATTTTGGAGCATCCTTTCATATGACTCCACACAAGGAATGGTTTCACACTTATAAACCATGTGAAGGTGGCATAGTTTTCATGGGTGATAATAGGGAATGTCGGGTTGTGGGAGATGGAGAAGTGAGGATCAAGATGTTTGATGGATGTATTCGCACCATTTATGGTGTTCGACATGTACCTGTCTTGAAGAAAAACTTACTATTTTTGGGGATGTTTGACAAGCTTGGTATGAAATTCATTAGGGAGAATCGTCACTTGAAGGTGATCAAAGGCATCATGGTGGTAGCCAAAGGAGAATTAAAGGACAATTTGTACAAATTGATTGGTGAAACCTTAGTTGGAAAAGCTACTGTTGCCAAGTTAGATCTCTTTATGATTTGGCATAGGTTGTTAAGGATAGGTGATGGTGGACTGCATGTACTCTTAAATCACAAGCTTCTTCCTGGTTTTAAATCTATCTCTACAAGTTTTTGTGAGGATTGTTTGTATGGAAAGCACCATGGTTTGGCTTTCTCTTTGTCTACAAAAAGAAGTCAAAATTTTCTTGATTTAATCCATGCTAACACTTGTGAGTACTTGACGTTTCCATTGGTGGATGTTCCTGCTTTGTGACTTTTATTGACGATTTCTCCTGCAAGGTATGGATCTTTATACTCAAACGAAAATCAGATGTTTTTGAGAAATTTAAGATATTCAAAGCACTGGTTGAGAATCAAAAGGTTTCAAAAATTAAATGTCTCCGAACTAATAATGGAGGAGAATTTTGCTCCAATGAGTTTGATGACTATTGTAGTGAACATCGTATTAAAAGACACCTAACAATGTGAAAAACACCACAGCAAAATGATATTGTAGAAAGGATGAATCGCACTCTCTTGGAATGTGCTACATGTATGATGAGCACTGTAAAGGTAGGAAAGGAATTTTGGGCAGAAACTATAAGTACTGCATGTTATTTAATTAATCGTTCTCCTACAATGTCCCCTAATTCAAAAACTCCAAAAGAAGTTTGGATAGGAAAATCTGCAAATTATTCTTTCCTGCGTATGTTTGGATGTGATGTTTTTGTTTGGGTTCCCAAGGAATAGAGAACTAAAGCTAATAAGAATTCGAAATGATGTATTTTTCTTGGCTATGAGACAGGTAGAAAGGGGTACAGATTTTGGGATGCTATTGCTCGCAAGATCATTATTAGTCGAGATGTTATTTTCAATGAAAATGTTTTTGTGACTCCATTTATTCAGGCAAATGGAGATGTGCCATGGAGAAGGAGATGGAGTCCTTGCATGGGAACAAGACTTGGGACTTTGTTTAGTTACCTGAAGATCGAAAAGCTATTGGCTGTTGATGGATTTATAAACTAAAAAAGGATTCAGATGGGAATGTGGAAAGATATAAGGCTAGGCTTGTGGTAAAAGGGTATGCTTAAAACCCTAGTATTGACTGTGATGAGGTATTTTTTCTAGTTATTCATTTGATTATTATTACAGTTGTTTTGGCTCTTACTGCTGTTTATGATTTTGAATTAGAACAACTAGATGTTAAAACAACTTTCTTACATGGTGACTTGAATGAAGAAATTTACATGATGCAATCTGAAGGTTTTGTTGAAGAAAATAAGAGAAATTTGGTTTGTCGGCTGAACAAATTGCTTTATGGTCTCAAGCAGGCGCCTAGGTGTTGGTATAAGCAATTTGATTCCTTCATTGTGAGCTTGGGTTTTAAAAGATGTGAGAATGACCATTGTGCTTACGTTTATAATAAAGGTAATGGGTGCTTTTGTATCTTGTTATTATATGTAGACAATATGATTATTGCAAGCAATAGTTTTGGAAAAATGTCTACACTAAAAGCTTAATTGGCTAGGGAGTTCGGAATAAAGGATTTGGGAGCTATGAATCAAATTCTTGGGATGAAAGTACTCAAAGAAAAAAAGGACAGAAAGATCTGGTTATCTCAAAAGGGTTATATAGAAAGAATTCTGTTGCACTTCAATATGCAGAATGCAAAACCAGTAAGTACCCCATTCCTGTTCATATTAACTTGTCTTCAGATTATCTCTCAGCACTGAAGTGGAGAAGGCAACGATGTCTCGAGTAACATATTCATTAGCAATAGGGTGCCTTATGTTTGCCATGGTATGTATAAGACCAGACCTTGCATAAGCAGTGGGAATTGTTAGCAGGTATATGGCAAATCTAGGTCGTTATCATTGGGTGGCTGTCAAGTGGATCCTCAGATATCTTAAAGGCACTCAGAATGTCACATTGTGTTTTAGACACATGAAACTGCAGTGCATTGGTTTTGTTGATGCAAATTTTGTTGGCGATAAAGATAGAAGGAGGTCTACTACCAGCTATGTTTTTACCATGTTAAGTGGAGCAATCAGCTTGTAATCAAAACTATAATCAGTTGTAGCTTTATCAACAACGGAGGCAGAATACATGGCAGCAACACATGCTTACAAAGAAGCTATATGGCTGCAAAGGCTTCTTGAGGAATTGATGATGAAACAACAGGAGGTTATTTGTGTTAACAGTGATAGCCAAAGTGCTTTTCATTTGGCTAGAAACCCAACTTTCCATTTACGTTCAAAGCACATTAATGTTCGTTATCATTTCGTTAGAGATGTGGTTGAAGATGGCAAGATTATCTTGAAAAAAATTCATGTAGACTTGAATCTTATAGACATGTTCACCAAGTCTATAGAGAAGTTTAACAGATTCAAGAGTTCTCTGGGTCTTGAAGCAGTTCGTTATTAGTGCTCGTTTGGCCTGGCTTTTTTCCAGCTTATCTATCTCTTAAAAGAAAAAGTCAGGCCAAACATAAATTTTGAAAAGCTCTTAAAAAAAGTAGCTTTTTTTTAAAGAATAAAATTTTTAAAAAAAGAGCTTTTGGAAAAGCTCCTATGAGGAGCTTTTTCTTCTCTTTTTTTAAAAATACAAAAAAATTTTATTTTTTTTAAATATCCTCATCTGTTAAAAATAATTACAATATAACTCTCTCAAAAAAAAAATACCCTTTACAATAATTTTAACTAAAATTATAACTTATAAAAAAAAATTTATTAAACAACTTTAGTTTAATTTTAAAAGCTATTATTTTTCATAAGAACTTTATAATAGCTTTTAAGCTAGAAAAAAACTAGGTCAAACAGGCTCTTAGTATGA
Organism: Theobroma umbraticum; assembly: GCF_002168275.2. Taxonomy (NCBI): domain Eukaryota; kingdom Viridiplantae; phylum Streptophyta; class Magnoliopsida; order Malvales; family Malvaceae; genus Theobroma; species Theobroma umbraticum. The sequence continues at coordinate 11,437,197 of NW_018397254.1, read as the reverse complement.
TACAATATTGTTTTCAAGTGAGAAAATTGTTGAAGATTGAGTCAAATTCTAATTAGTGGAGTCCTAATAAAATGAGAGTTGTTAGTAGCATAGTGGAATCTTAATAAAGTGGGGTGGTTAGTAACAGTCCTAAAATTATGAAGCCACAATTACACAAATATGGGATATAACGTGACTTTCCTCTATAAATTAAGTCAAGTAGTTTATGTTTTAATCATCTTATCTTTTAGTTTTTATCCAGTCTTTAGTATTGTAAAAACTCTTTATCTTAATAAAGTCTATTTTTATTCTTCACGGTTTCTCATCTTTCAATTTTCTATTGTTTCCCTGGTTTATTTTACTCTTCTTGCTTTATCATTTTCTATCAATATATTTTAGTGAATCTTCTCTTCCTCAAATGACAATAACCAAGAAACATCAACAATTTTCATGTATTTCTAATTTTTTCCTTTTCTAATCAAAATTTCTTTAGTTAAAAAGGTTAAAGTTGTGAGGAAATGAAAAAAAAAACCCAACAATAAAAAAGAACAAGTTTTAAGCAACTGAAGAAAAAAAGAATTGAAAGAATACGAATTGATTATTATGAGATATTTCAAGTGGATCAAAATGCAAAAGATGAAAATTTGAAGAAAACATATCAAAATTCTTTTATTTTATTTTTTTTATTAAGATTGTTGGGAGAGAAGAGATGCAATTTTTCTAAAGAGGGTATTTGTGTATAAAATATTTATGTAATATTGAATTATATTTTTTTAGTTTTTCTAGGGCGTAATTGCCTGACAAGTCGTAGAAGCGGATTGAGCTTAGAAGAATAAGCTCACAAAAATATAAGCTAAAATATTAGAAAACTAACATATAAGCCCATATCCCATGACTTATACCTAAATAAACTTTTTTATTGACAGAAAGTTGTCATATTTATCATGTATCCCAATGACTATTAAGCTCAAGATCAATTAACATCTTTTATACACATGAATACTAATGTAATTTTCTAACAACATAAAATTACTCAAATGAGAAAATTTCTTTCTTAAGATATAATCATTTCACTCAGTTTAGTTTGTCATGTTAAAAAAATTGTATTATTTGTAAAGGATATCAATGGATCCTAAGGCTAATGGTTGTTACGACCATGCCATACATTTTGTTCAATAAAATTTATTTGAGTCAAATCATAAAATAAGAATTTATTTGAGTATAATAAAAAGATAAGAGTTTTTTTATAAAAAATTTAAGATAATTTAGGACCATATTTAGATTTTTAACAAAATACATATTATGAGATAAGTTCCAAATTTACCACTCTATTTAAAGTAATAGATCAATTTTTTTTTGAAAGGCAGTAATAGATCATATTTAAAGAGTAAAATTTTATCATTATACTTTTTAATTTAATTCAAAAATAATATAAAAATTGTATTGAAATATTTAATAAGTAAAATTTTATCATTATACTTTTTAATTTAATTCAAAAGTAATATAAAATCGTATCTGTTTAAAATAAGTATTAGATTTTATTTATTGAAATAAGTGTTAAATAAAAATTTAAGGTTAATATATAATTTTATCCATTTAAAATAAGTAAGGTAGTTATAGATAATATTTATTGAGTAAAATTTTATCATTATACTTTTTAATTGAATTCAATAATAATATAAAATCATATCCATTTAAAATAAGTAGTAAATTTTATTTATTGAAATATTTAATGTGTAAAATTTTACCATTATACTTTTTAATTTAATTCAAAAATAATATAAAATCGTATCCATTTAAAATAAATACTAAATTTTATTTATTGAAATATCTAATGAGTAAAATTTTGTCATTGTTCCTTTTAATTTAATTAACAAATAATATAAAATCGTATCCATTTAAAATAAGTATTAAATTTTATTTAATGAAATAAGTGTAAATAAAAAGTTATAGTGCTGCCGAGATTTGAACTCGGTTACTGGATTGAGAGGCACATGACCCGACCAGTGAACCATGGAACCTCCCATTCACGTTTCGGAAAAATAACTAAGACCGGAATCAGGAAGAGCGGATCCTGTAGCCGTGGCTGCTGCGGACGCTAAACTAAATACAAGAGCGAAAGAGTGACTTCATTTAATCAAGCACACTTCTCAATTCTCACTGGTCAGCACCCAAAAACCCTGATGAGAAGAACCCTGTTGAAACCTCCTTGTCCCTTCTCTCTATCCCGTCTCCAATCTCCACTTCTGTCTAGTCCCTGGCGAAATGTTGAGTCACCGTCAAACCCTCCTAAACTGTTATCAAACTCAATCTCCTTCTCCTCCAGGTTCATATTCACTTCGAGTTATCTTCCTCCTCCCGAGTGGATAGAGCCCTTCATTAATATCTCTGGTTTAGCCTCAACATTTCCTCAAGACTTGCAGCCATCTCCTTGGGTAAGCAAAATTGTCAATCTTTTAGATGGTTGTTCTAACATGGAATCAAATTTAGACTCGTTTTGCCACAAGTTCTTGATCCAGTTGTCTCCAAATTTTGTTGCTTTTGTTTTAGCATCTGTTGAGGTTCAAAACAAACCTGATGTGGCTTTGAGGTTCTTTACATGGGCTGCTAAGCAAGAGAAATATACCCATAAGCTGGAATGTTATGTTTCTATGATAAATGTTTTAGCTTTAGCAAATGATTTGGTAAAAGTAAGATTCTTATTTGGTCAACTTAAAGAAATGGAGATTGTAATGACAATGTCGTCAGCAAATTCTTTGATTAAGAACTTTGTGGGACTTGGGATGGTAGAGGAGTTATTGTGGGTGTGGCGAAGAATGAAAGAGAATGAGATTGAACCTAGTTTATATGCGTTTAACCTATTACTTAATGGATTGGTAAATTCTATGTTTATTGAATCTGCGGAGCAGGTTTTCAAGGTTATGGAGAACAGTAAAATTAGGCCAGATGTTGTGAGTTATAATACCATGATTAAAGGATATTGTAAGGCAGGAAAAACCCATAAAGCAATGGAAAAGATACGAGCTATGGAGACAATAAACTTGGAGCCAGATAAGATTACTTATATGACATTGATGCAGGCATGCTATTCGGAGGGGAATTTTGATTCTTGTTTGGGTTTGTATCATGAAATGGTGGAGAAGAGATGTGAAGTTCCGCCTCATGCTTATAGTTTGATTATTGGAGGACTTTGTAAAGACGGGAAATGTATTGAAGGATATGCTGTTTTTGAGAATATGATTCGGAATGGGTTTAAAGCAAATGTGGTTATTTATACAGCTCTGATAGATGCATTTGCAAAATGTGGAAGGATGGAAGATGCATTAAAGCTATTTCAGAGGATGAAAACTGATGGGCTTGAACCAGATGAGGTTTCATATGGGGTCATTGTTAATGGATTGTGTAAGAGTGGAAGATTAGACGAGGCCATGGAGTATCTCAGGTTTTGCAGAGCTAATGAAGTGGCAATTAATGCCATGTTTTATTCTAGTCTAATTGATGGGTTGGGCAAGGCTGGTAGAGTGGATGAAGCTCATACACTTTTGAAGAGATGGTTGAGAAAGGTTGCCCACGGGATTCATATTGTTACAATGCCCTTATTGATGCCCATGCAAAGTGTGGGAGGGTCAATGAAGCATTAACACTCTTTAATAGGAGGAGGATGAAGAATGTGATCAGACAGTTTATACATACACAATACTCATAAGTGGACTAGCAGGGAGCAAAAATATGAGGAGGCAATGAAGCTTTGGGATATGATAATCGATAAAGGTATCACACCAACTACATTCTCTTTTAGGGCTCTCTCAATTGGGCTTTGTCTATCTGGCCAGGTAACTAAGGCCTGCCAGATTTGGATGATCTAGCACCATTGGGTGTTATTCCTGAGACGGCTTTTGAAGATATGGTCCATGTGCTGTGCAGAGCAGGCCGTATCAAGGAGGCCCGCAAGTTGGCTGATGGTATTGTTGATGAGAGTAGAGAAATACCTGGAAGAATTCGAACTCTTCTAATCAATGCCTTGAGAAAGGCAGGCAATGCAGATTTGGCCATGAAGTTGATGCATAGTAAGATTGGTATAGGTTATGATAGAACGGGCAGCATTACGAGGCGAGTGAAATTCCGGATTCTTGTTGAAATTTGAGCAAATTGTATAACACAAAGGTGGTCTTGGGCAGGCATCCAAGGTATGTACTTGGTCACTCCTTAAGAACAATTATTTCAAATATCATATGTAGAAAATTTGCCCATAAACGGAACAGCACCTGATTCTGGTACTGCCATAGATGTAGGCTACAACGTGCACTTTTGACTAGATCTTATAGATAATGTGTTCCTCTAGTTGTGACTCTATATCTAAAGACTTTGGAGATTTTGCATATGACAGATCTCTCTTCCAAAAGGTATAATATTTCAGACTCAAGCAAAATTTTAGAATATCATTTAGGACCACATACAACTTAATTTTCACAAATAACTTTATTATAACTTAACTGCAATTTTTTAGTTGGTTCCCTTAAATGAATTGTGTAGAAAATGCTGCACAAGCAAATATTTTTGGTGTCAAGAGAGGGAGCCGAAGTTTTCCTTATCATTGCTATCCTTTAGAAAAGTAGCGTTTGGTATCATTTTCAAGATCGACATGGTGATCTTATTATCAGGGTAACCTTTTCACGGGTCAGTTAAGATTATCATGTTTGGTTAACAATTATCAATTATTGGAGATTAAGAATCACTGTGTTTGGTATCACATAAAAAGCAAATATAATTTTGTTTAAAATTACCAAAATAATAATATTTAATTATAATAATTTGAATATTATAAAGATAACAATTTGTAAAAATATTAATACTTTATTTCTTGGATATAAGGTATAATTAAATGATTTAATCAATAAACGTGAATATTGTATTTATTAATAGGTAAATTAACTTCTAAAGCACTAATTACATAAAAATATTTGAATGAATTAGAAAATAAAACTATATTTATTAAAATGATAATGAATTTGCTTAGATGACAAAAATTATATATAACATAACAAGAAGGGCAAAGAATAGCATGTAATGTACTTTTGAATTTGGTAGAAAGAATATTATTCTGAAAAAAGACAAATATATCATATATAAAAATAATTACAATTTTGTGAAAAAGGAAGCTTTATTCACACATTAAAAGGGTAATATTGTTCATCATTAATTTACTAATCACTTCACCTGGGTGAAAATTTTTTTTGACCCTTTCAAATGGGAATTAGATCACCTTCCAAGGCAGTAGCTTAATCACTCTTGGTGATCCTAGATCACTACTACTTAGAATTACTGAGTTCCTATCAAATACGGTGCTATAATCACCAACTGCAGATCACCATTAATTTTGAAGTGATCATCCCATACTAAATGCCTCCAAAGAGAAAAGGCTACCGCTCTAGATTCTGAATTGCTTTTGGTCATCCTCTCTTAACAACTCTTATAAGGCCCCCTAAAGACCTACTCAAACAATATTTAAATTAGTCAAATTACCCTCATCTTTCTTTTAGACATGAAAGGCTCATTTTAAATTTCATGATATTGAAATTAATGAGCATAATGGCTTCCTACAGTTCCCATGTTTCATTAAAGTTAAGTAGGACTATTTCAATGGTATGTATGTTACTAGTTGTTATGGTTTTCGAACTAAACTGCATTTACCTAGGGCTTCAGGATACTATGTTGATGTTTACATGAATAAAGTGCTGCTTATCACGGTGTCTATTACTCAGCTTTTGTTGTGTTTTTGTTTCTGAGTTGAAAGATAAGCAACGAAAAACTAAAATGAGACTCACAATATATTTTAATTATTTATTTGGACAAGCTTATTGAAAATTTCCAATGTTTGCTAATGATAGCTTATCTTGCTAAACAATTAATGTATCAAAAATATTTTTAGAAATTAATGTCAAGCAATGTAGCTAGGTGTAGAATCTTGAAATTTCTTCAACCTAATATCAGCAACCAACAAGAATTATAACTGAGGTGATTCCTCTTGAATGTTAACTTAACTGGTTTTTCATGGGATAGGGTTACTGTAAGTTGTAGCTTCAAATGTCATGAATTGACAATAAACAAATAACAAGAATGGTGACATATGATGAAGTTCAATGTGCTTACTGTTGAGAATATCAAGAATTACATGATGATAAGTATTTCTGATTTCTAAATGTTGTTATTAAATGGGTTTCCGTTAATAAATTTATTCTGTAAAATTTAGGAACAACTCGTAGGTGTTGCTAGAACCCTGATTGAGGTATTCAAACGAGGGCCATTGGATATTAATAAGATTTGAGAGTAATATTTAACATCAATATACATGAATACACACGAGTAGCTATTAAGTCATAACCTTGTTCTAAAAGTATATTTTACAGCTAGGGACTCATATTCTGTTGATCTCCCAAAATCTATTCTTGCTTCAGCAGGCATGTGATGTTACTCCACCTATTTCAAAGGCCCTTATTGCTCCAGCTGTTTGTAAACCTCCTACTTGCTTTGCAATAGGCACTGGAGGTTGCGATCTTCTAAATATGTTCTTTTCTGCCTCTTTTCTATTACCTAATAGAGTGGCTGTTTGTTGAGCTGACGAACCTATGAACGCCCTCTAGCATGGTCCCTACACTAAAGGGTTGCAAAATTTCTGTCAAAGTTGAACAATATTATACTTAAACAATGTAGTAGTGTTGGTAAGTTGCTTTTGTCTAACATGGATTTGCCCAGATTATAAGTTTTCCTCTCTTGTAAAATTTTAAATTTCAGGGTTTTCTCCATTACGCTCTGAGTTGAAAGCATTGCCTGTTTTTCTCCCTACCTTGTTTAACACTGGCCATAAGTCTATGCATATTTAACCTTGCGGCGGGTTGGCTTTCTCCTCTTCTCCTCTTCTTTGATGCTAATTAGTTTGTCATTTGTTCTTATGTTCACTGTCAGTTTTATCTTTTCATCTTTAATCATGGAAACAATCATTATTGCAACGAATCAAGTAACTATATTTCTTACCTTCTTTTCCAATGACGGAATATTCATTTAGCATGCAACAAAAAGGCACATTTCCTCCTTCATATGAAAGGGACCAAGAAGGGATCTACGGACCATGCAACAAAACACACCAGCCAAATGGCAAATTATTCACTTGATTGATTCTGTCCTCTCTGTTACTCTCTTTGTTTTACACAATGATCTTTTGCTCATAAGTTGATGCATCAAGTAGTTGGTCTCATCAAGCAGTAGCGGATATGATTAGTCTTTGAAGTGGTCCCCTTTAATTAAGTCCTGCAATCTATCGCCAGACCCTTTATGCAGCGTCTTTACTTATAAAGCAGGTCAATTCCATTTCCATTGCGTAGTATCTCCTTTTTTCTGGTACATAAATATCTGGGACCAGACAGGCTGCTCCGAACCTCAGGCTAGTGCGCAGATGTACAGTTTCTCACTTGCCTTGTGGCGAGGCTTACATTCTGGATAGCACCCAGGAGCCAGTGGTGCTTGCCATAGTACCTTTTAATATATATATATATATATATATATATATATATATATATATATATATATATTACAGACTCATGGTTGCAATTCACAGAAGAGTAAGACTAAGGTGTCTATATGCCTTTTGCTACATCCAATGTCCAACTAGCTTCATTGCTAGCAAGCCGGATGTGTAGGATGGGTTTCAGAGGAACTCTCAAGGAAGAATTAACATCCAATCAAATTATGATCTCAATTTTGTAGAACTCTTTGAACTTTATCGGTGAGATAACTGTCTCGGTGAAAATCAAAATACTTGCGCTGTGTATTCCATTCTAATTGATCAGAAAACAGGCAAGGTTTCAGGAAAGGATGAATTGCATAATTTGACTTAATGTGCATGATCATTTGATTTTTCCAAAGAGAAATGTTGACTAATTTTCTCAATAAGAAGTGGTATATTCTGGTGGTTGATGAGGTTTTATTCATTGATGGTAAAACGTAAATGGTTAAAGTTTCTCATCTTACTGACTTTTATTTTGCACAGGTAGCTAGAGTTTGGAAGCGTCCAACATCTTTTAATGAAGGAGGGGTGAGATTGAAAAGACTGGTTTTCTGCTATCCTTTAAATTCTGTGTGGTTGTTTCTGGAAATCAGCAAAATAAGAGGGTAAAAAAAAAAACATTACTTTTTTTTGAGTTGTTAGGAAAAGATGATATAATCTTTTTGGTCTGGTCATTTTGTGGGAAACATGATTGCAGGAATTATTTGAGAAGTCATGTTGATTTATATAGAAGATCATGACGCTGAATAATTGGATGGCTATGTTTGTCTCCTTCATTCAACTTGGGTTCTGTAATGAAGTTTTGAATTTCAGATATCTGTTTTAAAAGGGAGCACCACTTGATAATGTTGTGATTGGTATTGGCGGGTGTTGGTAGTAGCGAACACAGACACCCAATCTTTTTCATTTATGTCCTAATTGTCCCACTAAATCGTCAAAATCATGTCCTATTTTTCTCGTGCTTAAAAACAATAAGATTCTTGACAAGCATTTGCGTACAAAATCTATGTCTTGAATCAAAGCTCTAAAAAAGCTCTTCTTTTACCTTTTTTCTGTCTTTCTGCTGTTGTCTTTTTCATTATTTGTTAGCTATTGAAATCCTCCATAAACTTTTACAAACTGGAAGTCTCTTCGACGAGATCATCGCAGCAAAGGTTCAGGAAAAATGGTTTTCCGTTCACAAATGTCAAAGATGTCGATAGACATTGCAACAACTCTCTCGCTGGGACTCCAGAATTTTTAGTTGGTTGCTTCGCGTATTTTTTGTGGACATAGCAAGAGAGAGGGAGCGCGATAAATTTAGCATCCACCGAAGGTGGTGGACCTCAAACCTATGGCCACAGCACAGCTGTAGCAACAGTTGTGGTGAAACATGAATGATAGTGACTGTACAGTTGCCATCACAATAGGAAAATGAACATCAGCCAATTATCAATGAGTCAGCATTCAGGAGGGATAAGAGAAAGACTCTCTTTTTTGCTTCTGAATTATTTGAAGGGTAAAGAACTCTAAGCTTTTGCAAGAACCCTAGCCTGAACGTCGTCCATCCTTTTAAGAGGATGAGTAGATTGTCCTCAAGGGTGAGTACATGACCAAGACTTGGGGTCTTGCTTCTTAGTGTATTTTATTTAAGACAGAATAAGGTTAAAGGTAGGAATTCTTCCCCTCCATCGGTACCTGTATACACATAAAGTAGAAACATCTTTTTAGTGGTTAACACTATTCTTTGAATAAGGAAGTCAGTGCCACGGAACAAGACCTCAACGTTGCACCTTGATTGCAGTACGAGTCATACTGTTCATGAGCCCATAGGGCGTCGGCAAAATTAGGTCATGGACCATAATTTCATAATCATTCGTCTTGCCCTCATTTCCCCCTTTTTGCACCTACTGCCCAAAGAGGGGACAAAATGCTAACATTACATTAAAGGGATTCTTATCTTAAAGATATCATATCGTATCTTAAAGGATTATAAGACCTCCCATAGGCATCTTTATTGTAGTTTCCCCCAACAGACAATAGCACATGAGTATCCAACATTTCAAATCTAACGGTAAGCTCATCATGAAATCAACGGGAAGTTGTTAGCTATAATATTTCTGTCACCATAAATCTAATGAAATTTATGCTTTTATCTTTTCATTATAAATCGATATATTAGATTACACTTTTTATTAATCTAACAAATTAATTATTGTTATAAACTAACATGACAATTTTTCAAACAAAAAAGATATTTTGAAATTTGATTTGTTCAACTTGAAGTTGATATGATAGAAAAAGTATATATGTAATAATTTCTTATCATCGCTATCTATGTTGATTGTTGAATCAGCCTTGGCTTACATTGTTTTTTTTTTCCTATAGAGAATCATAATTTTAAGTTTAAACCTTTACGTGTTTGGTATGTGTAAAATTTAAAAGCAAGATAGCATATATTTTTATCCTGTACCCTATTTGGTGTATACATAATTAAATGTAAGATACGATTACATAATGATATGAGAATTAATTACCATTAACTTAGTTATGTAAGTTTTAAAGTAAAATAGGAAATGTTTAGTACATATCATCCAATTGCATGGGATTAAAATTAATTTTTTTTAGAGGATTGAGTTACTCTATATTGTTTTTGAAATACAATCCTCTCTTTTTAGTACGCGTCAAACATGGGTAGGGTAATTGCCATTTTATTTTTTTCCTTATCTTTTCAGTTATATATATGTATGTATGTATGTATATATATATGTATGTATGTATGTATGTAAAAGGTTTTTTCCCAGTGACTTGACCCGAAATTTGGCAAAGCAAAGAATACTTTTTCTTTGCTCTATTTATGTCAGGTCAAATATGATAGGACATAAGTTTTGTAGTAAAATTAGTAAGTACCTAACATGATTAATATTGAAACTCGCTTGTGAAAACAAGATTGACGAGTAACATTAACTAATTGTAATATTTTTATATCTTTAAACTACTTGAAAAGTATATATATATATATATATTGGGTTCTAAGAGTCTACTATCAAATAATTAAATACTAGAAAAAGACCCGAGCATGATGCGTGAGTTGTTTAGTTGAATGTTATGTTGAAGTAGTTGTTTCCAATGTTATCGTAGCATTATGTTATATTCTAGCACAGGTAGACATAATAACCTTGTGGTTGAAAAAGAAATTGTTTATTCTTGCTAGTTAATTCCTATTCATTGACAACCTTTAATACAATGTTATAGTAATAAGATAAAGTTACAATTACCATAAATTTATAATTTAAATTGCAAATGCCGTTAGAAAAAAAGATAAAAAGCCAAAAAAATAAGAAGTTGGTTAATTAATATAAGTCCAACGAAATATTCCCCGACTAGATATTAAATTTTCATAACAATATTCAATTTTGAATAATAAAAATGAATATTTGGGCCTATACCAATTATATGATGAAGGGCAATGAAATTGTTGTTTATCATTGTTCACAATCATTTCCAGTTCAGAAACAAAAGTTTTATTCCAAAATGTTTTGTGTATAATATAGCAGATACATAAGTATATACAAAATAAAGAAGTTCTATATGCACATTGCCAGTATCATAACCATATACAAAATTCATGCTTTAATCAATTTTTTGTAGAATATGGTGCCTTGATGCAAAAAATATAAAGCATTGTAATATTTTCCTAGCAATGAGAGTTGAGTTGCTAGACTGTTTGTAAAAGTGGACATGAAGATTTGTTAGAGTTTTGGTTTCATCATTGGCCTGTTTTGGATTGTGCCTTGTATCTTTAAACTATAGAAAGTAATATTAATGTAGAAATGATATATAATTTTCGGTGATGTATTCTGAATGCTTGGTTTTGTACATTTTGGTGGGTGACATAGCTCCACAGTTGTGCTGGGATGTTTTTGTGGTTTGGGTTCCAAGAAAAGTTCTTTGATTACTTTTTTGGTTATTAGTGAGTCTAGTGTTGGAATATTCTCTTGTTAAAATGATGGTGGAGGTGTTGCTAAGAGTGTAAGTGGGCGTGCTATTAATGGAGTAGCTTGAGGGGTTTTTTACACAAATGTTGTGCTAGCAGTCTGAAGTGTGAAAGAGTAGCCTTCTATATGTCATTATAGTCAAACATCTTGCAATTGGTAAGGTTTCCTTTAAGAGCTTGGGAGGTAAGACTTATAATGAATGTCCTTGTCTATTGTACCAAAGCTTTTATAGGTCCTAGTAGAGTACTTCGATTGATAATCTTGAGGGCAGCAAGTTTGGTAATTATTGCTCCCATTAACTTCTCTTCTAGTTTTCCAAATACCACTTATTCAATTTGGCTAGAGGGATCTTCCATGATAAATTGTATGCTAAAAGAATAACTTATTATTAGAAATGAAAGTTTAGCAACTAAGGGGAATCTTAAATCTATTTGACTATGCAGCATGTAAGGAAGCAAAAGTGAGGCAAACCAAAAAAATATTGTTGTTGATTTTGCATACACACGTGTACGTATCGAACAAATAATATAGATAATAAGTCCTGATTATCATTCCCATAAAGATTTGTTTCTAAAGTTTCACTAAGTATTAAAATTGTATAATAAATTAATTTTATTTAAGCAATCCAAAAATTGAAAAGCTAATCAAAAACAAAATTTAAAAGAAACACTAAATTAACCAACATAAATTAAATATATTGAGAAAAGTAATAGATTAAAAACCTAAAATTATAAGTTCATTCAACATTTCATCTGTTACTAGCTTTTCTTGCTATTTATCTTTTTTGAGTGGTTTTACTAACCTAGAATCCAAAGCTATTAACAAGTTTTCGTCGAGATGCTTGTATGAATACATAGCTTAATTAGTTCACTATATGTCTATAAGAATCAATTATATTAAATTTATTAAGCAAGTGTCCTAATTTGACTATGTATGACAATTAGCGTATGTCTACTCGAATCACGAACCAAATCACTTAAGCCATGTGAGTATACATTATTCAAATTTTAATCTAACTTAAAATCTCTCTATTGAGTTTCAATTCAATTAATTGTGGATCAAGCAATTAATGGCATTAAGAACGGATTTGAATAAGTAAAACAATACTCATTCATGGTAAACAAAAAAAAAACAAGTATTCAGACTATATGTTGAAATCCATCATAATCCTAGAAAAATAATTTAGTTCATGATATCTAAATAAAACACTATCCAAGGAAATTTAACCATAAATTCAAAACAAGAAAGTAAGAATAACACATTAGTGGTGCTGCGACGTTACTTTTTTAACGCTGCAATGCTCTACTCTTAGTCATTTGTATGGTGCACCCCACTAGCTCAGTGCTATGGCCATGATCCTCCCAACGTCGTGGTGGTAGCTCTTTTAGCGTCATGGCCACAAGTAACTTAGAGTCATGGCCTCAATCACAATGCTACCTTGTGCAGAACTATATTTATCCCTATTTTGGACATAATTTTCACCTTGATTTGCTTTAAAATGGGCAAAATAGTAAACATAAAAGTTGTAGCCCATTCTTTAGCTTTCCAATGGATCAAAAATCACATTAATTGGACTTTTGTAGCTCAAGTTATCTTTAAATTATTGTAGCATATATGAGTGAAGCTTTCACCATACTTATGTTATTATGATTCAATTACACCTTCCTTATTACATATCCTTCACAAAACCATGAGAGAAATCAACATTAACTCTTCGTAAAGTAAATTAAAGCAAAATAAAGTAAACTTAAACTAAAATAACTTAATTTAACTATTCAGCATGTAATCTAACTCAAATTAGAAAAACACATAAAATGCTATAATCTAAACCTAAAAACTCAAAAGTCTAGTTATTTAAACCCCCAAAATGTATCAAAATAACTTTACATAATAGAGTTATCACACCACCAAACTTAAGATTTGGCTAGTTCTCAAGCAAAACAAAGAACAAAATGCAATAACTTCAACATGAAAACATTTAACTAGAGTTTAATTGCATCATTTCATTAATTACCTTTAATATCCTTAAAAGTTAATCCATATTCATAACTTTAAGCCACATACAAATATTATTCAAGTTCATGTTTTAATTCAAAGTGCAATCTTTTCACCTAGAACATTGTACAATCCGAATAAGTTTACATTCATGCAAAATTCTAATTAGTAATTAAATTCTATAAGTTTGCTTTTCATCTCTCTCTCGACTAAAATTGACTACTACTAAATCTAGGATCAATAGAACTTTAATTAGCTTATAATGTATGGCTTTATTTTCTTTCACCTAGTATACCCCTTTTCATCAAGACTTTTCTTTTGTTCATCATTTCATCCTCTTCCTTCTTCTTTCTTTTCTTTTTTTTCTCTCAATTTCACACCCCTAAACTTATTTCTTTTATTGGGTAATGAGATGAATAGAATCATATTTTGAACTTTTCTTTATTTTTCACCTTTACCACCTCTTTCAATATTTAGCTCATAACATTCTTAAATTGACTTATGTACTTAGGAATAAGGGATGCAAAAATTGTTGAAAATATCTATATAAGGGTCTAGGATGAAAATTAAGTGTTCAAACAAAGAAAATGTGTCATTAGGCTCAAAGGGTAAACTAAGGGTAAATTTTGTAAAAGAAAGCTAAAAAGGCTCAATTAGTTCAAGAATGACCTAAATAATCTCCTTAACTAAGTATAGCCTAAGATTTTACCTTGAGAGAAAATTAAAAAAAATTCTAGAACTTAATACATAATTCAAAATTTTTACAGTCACATAAACCTTATGTAAATTCATACAATAAATTTAAGCAAAAGACATATAGTGTTCCAATGCAGAAAATTTCAACCTAACAATAAGGCTTACCATAAAAATTTACATAACATTCAAACAATATTCACATATTTCAAAGCATCAAGATATGAAGATAATTAAGTTCTTATCATTTGATAGTTACATTAAACAAAACTAGCACAATTAAATTTAGTTCAAATGCAAATACAAATGCATTAATTTAAATTAAAAGCTACTAACTTGACCACTAAACTTAAAATTGCCCTAAACTTAAAATAACATTATCCCCAATGTTAAGAAAAGTAAGGTAAAAGAATACTCCTTTAACTATCAGTTCATCTCTAGATATCCTCATCATCATTTTCATCATGCAAGTCTTTCGCTATGGGATCATTTAAGAGAGAAGGAAAAGAGCTCATATCTATACCAACATGTTTAACATAAGCACACATCATTTGCTCCATGGATTACATACATGCTGCCTAATGATCCATTTGAAGTTCTAGCCTTTCCATCCTCTGAGACATGGAAAGATGTTAAGGTGGTCTCCGAGGTAGTGGACAACATGAAACTAAAGAAAAACTACCTCTAATGGCTGACAACTCTCGAGCATAAAACCGATTCATAATTTTAGCATCCAACGAAGCTTTAAGCTACAAGATTTCTTCATTCTTATCCTAATTTATGACTATTTTCTTGCATAAGGCTATGATCAATGATGGAGACCATAGTTCATCACGAGGCTAGCAGGTAGTTTGAACAATTCTATTAAATATCACTTGGTCTACATTGATTGACATCCCAAAAATAATTACATATAACAAAATAGCTCTATCCTTTGTTACGTCACTAATATGTTTCACAAAAAGCTGCTTCATAGCCAAAAAGTGATACGCAAGCTTATAAACTATCTTCATGGTATTGGCTTTAAAAGATATAGGAATGAATTTAGTCATTTTCCATTCTACCCCCTCGTCACAAAGTAAACCAAAAACCCCATCCAAATTAATGTTACCTATCAAGAATTGGCCATAGTCATCATTTTCAATATCAAGTAAGTTACAAAATTGATTGATGGTTGCATTATCAAAACGAACCTAACATCCTCACACAAAAACTTGGCCATGTACGTGTTCAGTAGCATTGGCATAGAATTCTTGAACAATATAGCGGCATTAAGTTGTTCATAAAATTTCTTCCATTGATACTCGATGATGACCTTATAAATAGAACTATATAGCTTATGATGCACCAGTGATTGAGTATGCCTCTTAGCTGCATCAGCAAACACAAATTTACTACAATCAAATCAGGTCCCACTACCACTCTCATGAGTTCTTTCTTGGGTGCCATCCTTCTCACACAAATAGACAGTAATTCTTCTTAAAATAAGCAACCATAATCCAATTAAATTACCCATTCAATTATATATTATTATTTTAAAGCACATATTACACCACCCATAATTTTTATGCAAATTCAAATGTTGATGGTCATCATTCATCCTCATCAAATAAATAAATACACCACAAATCCATGAAAAGTAAAGAAAATCCAACACATCTAGTTTAATCTAGCACAAATTGAAGCAACCCATTCATCAACAACATTATATCTTCCTCAATATTCAAGGTTAACAAAGTTTAAAATTCATGGAGGAAAGTGACTTGAACGAAGAATGTAGAAAATGTGGAAAGTGATGTATAAGGACAACCTTACTTGCTACAAAATAGTGATGGAATGCATAAATATTTAATGGGTGTGAAGTGGCTTGAGAGGAAAGGAATAAATCTAAATTTTAAAGAGAAAAGGAGCCCTAAAAGTTGAGAAAATAGGAAAAAATGAGTGAAATTGGGGCTTTTAAAATAAAAGCCCTGACATGGTGCCACTGTGCTCCAGCCTCAGCCCAATGTATGGGCTGGTTAGTCATGCATTGTTGCGGCATCAAATGTTTGGTGTCGCAATGGCCTCTTCTTGGATTTTTATATGAAAGGAGGCTTGATACACAATGTTACAACGCTGACTTCTTTGAAGTTGTGATGTTTTTTTTTTCACAATTATTATACCTTATCTATGTCCTAGACTTGCAATAAATTAGATAAAAATTAATCAAACTAAGAGAGAAAAATGAACATGACAAATTAAAATTTACAAATACCAGAATAAAAAGGAACTATTAAAATAAACTATGTTGAGAAACTTGGGTTGCCTCTTAAGAGGTGCTTCATTTAAGGTCATTAATTGGACCACCGTGGAGCTCATTTGGGGTTAGAGAGATGGATGGAAAATAACTGTTGATCAATAGGTCTTCCCCAATAATGCATCAATCATTGTCCATTCACCTTGAATGTCTCATTGGTTAACCTATCAGTAGTTTTCACTGCTCCATGTGGAAACACTTTTGACATACTAAAGGGTACTGACCATCTTAATTTCATCTTCCGTAAAAATAACTTCAATCGTGAATTAAATCACAATACTTACTGACCTGGCTGGAAATGGCACTAGACAATCTTTTGACCATGCCATCTCTTTATCTTTTCCTTATACAATTTGGAATTCTCATAAGCATCCAAGTGAATTTTATCCATCTCATTTAATTGAAACAATCTTTTCTCACTCGTTGTTTCTAAATCAAAATTCAATTTCTTAATGGCCCAAAATACACAATGCTCTAATTCAACTAAAAGGTGACATGTTTTTCGAAACAACAAATGATATGGGAACATGCCTATTGGAGTTTTGTACGCTGTCTTATACACCCACAATGCATCGTCAAGTCTACTAGCCCCATCTTTCCTTGATGGTGATACCATTTTCTTTAGAATTCTTTTGATTTCCCGATTTAACATTTTCACTTGTCCGTTTGTTTGAGGGTGATAAGTTGTGGCTACCTTTGTGTGACATTCCATACTTTTTGAGTAATGCTGTAAAATATTTATTGCAAAAATGACTTCCTTCATCACTCACAATAGCTCTAGGTGCACCAAATCTAGTGAAAATGTTTTTCTTTAGAAATTTCATCACCACCTTGGCATCGTTTGTAGGTACGGCTAAGGTTTCTACCTACTTCGACACATAATCCATAGCCACCAAGATGTCTCGATTGTTGAACAACAATATGAATGGTCCCATGAAATCGATTCCTTAAATATAAAAAATTTCCACTTCTAAAATGTTGTTAACCAACATCTTATGTCTTTTGGAAATGTTTCTCACTCTTTGAGATATGTAACAATGCAAAACAAAGTTATAAGCATCTTTGAATAATGTTGGCCAATATAAACCTGATTGAAGAACTTTGGCCATAGTTCTATTGCCTCCAAAATGACCACCATATTCTGATGAGTGATAATGTCTTAACACTTTATCAACTTTTCCCTCTAAAATGCACCTTCTTATAATTCTGTCAACACATTGCTTAAACAAAAATGGTTCGTCCTACATATAATATTTAACATCATGTAAAAATTTCTTCCTTTACTGAGAAGTTAAATTTGAAGGTAGAAACTTACTTATAATGAAGTTGACATAATCAGCATTACATGGTAATTTCTTATGACTAACATGAAACAATTGTTCATCAGGAAACGTTGAATTGATCAAAGTAACATCTTTATCTTGGTTGTCACGTTTTAACCTTAACAAATGGTTTGCTACTCGATTCTCTGAACCTGTTCTATCTTTGATTTCTAAATCAAATTCTTGTAATGGCAGAATCCATCTTATTAGCCTTGGCTTGGCATCTTTTTTAACAATCAAATACTTAATTGTAGAGGGGTTAAAATAAACAATAACTTTAGTGCCCATCAAGTATGAGTGAAATTTTTCAAATGCATACACAACAGCTAATAATTCTTTCTCAGAAATGGTGTAGTGTATTTGAGTTTCAATCAATGGTTTACTTGCATAATATATAGAATGAAAAAGTTTATTATTTCTCTATCCTAACATTGCACCTACAGCATGATCACTAGCATCACTCATAAGCTCAAATGGGAGTGACCAATTAAAAACTACAATAATGGGTGCAATTGTCAACTTCTTTTTCAATTCAATAAATGCAGCATGACATGTATCATCAAATTTAAATGGAACATCTTTTTTTAAAAAATTGCACAAAGGTTTAGAAATATTAGAAAAATCCTTAATGAATCGCCAATAGAAACTGGCATGTCCAAGGAAACTCTGAATGCTTTTTACCGAGGTTGGCGGGAGAAGCTTTTTGATGGTCTCAATCTTGGCTTTGTCCATTTCCAATCTTTTGCTCGATACCATATGACCAAGAACAATGCCTTCTTGCACCATAAAATGACATTTCTCCTAATTTAAAGCCAGGTTTGTCTCCTCACATCTTTGTAATACTTTATCATGATTGAAAAGACAATCATCAAAATTAGTACCAAAAACTGAAAAATCATCCATAAATTCCTCTATGGTTTTCTCCATTATATCCGAGAAGATAGATATCATGCACTGTTGAAATGAGGCTAGAACATTACATAATCCAAAAAGCATTCGTCTAAATGTGAAAATACCATAAGGATATGTGAAGGTTATTTTCTCTTGATCTTTTGGTGCAATGGCAATCTAATTATCTCCTACGTCTCCATCCAAGAAAGAGTAATACTCTCTTCTAACTAACCTATCCAACATTTGGTTGATGAAAGGAAAAAGAAAATGATCTTTCTTTGTGGCCTTATTTAGCTATTTGTAATCTATGCGTACTCTCCATTCAGTGACTGTCCATGTGGAAATGAGCTCATTATTTTCATGGACCCCCATTGTCATCCCACCTTTCTTTGGTATGCAATGCACCGGGCTTACCCATTCACTATCTGAAATAGGATAAATGATGCTAACATTTGGCTACATGATTATTTCCTTCTTGATTACCTTTTTCATAATTGGATTCAATCTCCTCTAATGCTTGATAGTAGCTCTGTAATTATCCTCCAACAAAATTTTATTTATGCATATTGATGGACTTATCCGCTTAATATCAGCTATTGACCACCGTAGTGCTTTTTTATGCTCTATCAAAACTCTAAGCAACTTTTCTGCCTACTTATTAGTGAGATAAAAAGCAATAATAACTGGAAGAGTATATGAGTTTCCAAGATATGCATACTTCAAATGTTTTGGCAATGGTTTGAGTTCTAACTTAGAGGGATCGTCAATTGAAGGTTTCACTAATGAGGATGAAGTGGAAGATAAATCAAACAATTCAAACTGAGTTCCTAATACTCGAAATGGGGCATTCAATGTATTAACACATTCTATAACTTCTTCATTACTTGGCTCAGATTCAGAAATCAAAAATATTTCAAGTAGGTCATTAGGATGATTTTCCGTGAAAACTTCACTTGTGGCCTTATCTACCACACTAACTGTAAAGCGCTCATCATGATCATTAGTAAAACTTAACGCATGAAAAATATTAAATGTTACCTTTTGATCTAGTACTCGCAAGGTAAGTTCTCCCTTTCAATATCAATAACTACTCTAGCCGTACGTAAGAAAGGTCTCCTAAGAACAATAGGAACCTTTCTATCTTCCTCCATATCAAGAATTATAAAATTAGTTAGGAATATGAATTTACTCACTTTTACAAGCACATCTTCCACAACTTGTTGTAGATTGACAGTGGCATCAAATTAATACTCACCCCTAGATCACTCAAAGCCTTAGCAAAGAACAATGCACCAATTGTGCATGGAATAGTAAAGTTGCTTAAGTCTTTAAGTTTTAGAAAGAGCTTATTCTGAATGATTGGACTACACTCCTCAGTGAGTGCTACTATCTCAAACTCACCCAATCTTCTTTTCTTGCATAGAATGTTCTTCAGAAATTTTACATAAGATGGCATTTGCTTTAGTGCCTTTACAAATGGAATATTGATGTGATGCTTTTTAAATACCTTCATAAATTTTTGAAATCGACTTTCTACTTGTTGCTTTTTGAAATGTTAAGGAAAAGGTGGTCTTAATGTACTTGCCTTAGTCACTTTTGCTTGACATTGATCACTAAACTTTGAAATTTGAGTCCCACTCTCTGTAGTTTTGTCTTATTGTGGAATTTCTTGTGGTTTGCTTTCTACCTCCTTTCCACTTCTCAAAGTGATGGCTTTGACATGTTCTTTGCCCTCTCTCTTCAGATGTACCTTTGCATCACTAGGCAGTGTTCCTTGAGGTCGATTGTTTAACAACTTGGCAAGTTGACCAACCTGAGTGTCAAGGTTTCGGAGTGAGGTTGCTTGACTTTGAATGAGAGTTGTTTGACTTTGTATGATGCTATCATTCTAGATCATGTATTGCTTTAGCAGATCTTCCACAACTGGTTTTATTTTTAAGAAAAGTGCTCTGACTTGCTGTTGGAATCCCAGAGGTGCATGTTGTAATGACCTATTCCCTCGATCGTTACTAGTGTCCGAGACTTGCGAGTGAACCCGTCAAATCCCAAACAAGCCTTAGTTAAGCCTCTAGGCAATTTAAACTCAACTTACAATTTTAACACCATAATTCATTTAAACTAAATAATCACAATATTTAAAACGTGGCATCTAGATACTAGCAACAGGGTTTGATAATTTCATACAATTCCAACATAATAAGTAGTAATCATTACATAACCTTAAGTTTTAGCAAATACATTTTCAATAAACTATTAATTATTATAAGTCTGACTATTTGACACAACCCGACCTCTAGGCAACGGAGCGACTCAGAGTCGAAGTCTAAGAGATGTCATTACATAGGTTGTAGCCAGTCTCGAGGTGCTGAACTATGCACTAGAACTGATTACTTATTTACAAGAGAAAATAAAAGGGGTGAGTCTTACAGACTCAGTGATCATCAACTCCGTGAACAGGGCGTAGATGGAAAACAAGCTAAAGGTAGAAGATTTGAATATTAAAAATATAAGAATATATGTAAACAATATAACTCAAAAAGGAAGGTTTGTGCCTTATATATAAAAGAAGTAAGTTAATACAAATAGTCATTTAAATCAAATGTCAAACCAATTCATGCAAAGATTTCTGTCGTCGAAATCAGTCAACAATTGACTTAAAGCAATTTAATATCATCACGCATGCTCCCGTAAAATCCAACAATAACAAAGTTTATATACAAATTCATAAATCACCTCGTATGCGAGGAATTAAATCCAATGTTATTGTGTAAATAAGGGAGCTATGGGAAAACTGTTATTTCTCACCATGCAAAAAAAACCACGTGCGTGAAAACCAAAGAGATATCACTCTCGAGTAGAAATAAAAATAAAGAACATGTGGACCCGCTTCCACGTAATAACATTAGGAAGCTCCGCTCCATTGGATCAGCACATGCCATGGCAGTCTCAACGATGTTGGCTGACATCGGAGAAAATCAGGTGTTCGCAACCGTGTATCACAACTTGTGGCCTAGCCACGTACAATCACAGACCATTGCCCAAGACATGTCTAATAGCCCGTCAGTGACCCAAAGGTTCTCTAACTAGAGCTCACATGTGCATAAGGGTCACACTTAACTGAAGTGAAATTCGGCCTACTCTCGAATCTCCCAGTTTGATAAAACCATTTTAAATATAGTTGGGTTCTTAAAAGTTCATTTCAAAATCATTGCCAAAATATTCATGTAGTAACATAATAAGATCCCTTATAAGACTTTAAAATATAACTCTTTACATGAGGTTGAAAGATCATTTAGCATGGTGGATATGTGTTTCAATCATGATTTCACATCACACAAACTATAAGGCACATACTTGACATAAATCATATTAAAAA
>NW_018397254.1:11413891-11414896 GCF_002168275.2 Theobroma umbraticum | reverse complement strand
CTCAAAATAGCAAGATACTACGTCGCTATTAATTCTGATATGCAAATAACTAATACTACATGTCGATTACTAGTTATCTCATCCGACACGCCACCCCAGCACACGTCCTCTACTTATACGTTTCCTAGCAACCATCCAAACCCAATTCACTTAATTACATGTATACATGGCAGCAATTTAACGAACAACTTTCTTACCCAAATTTCATAGTTAATCCCATGCTTATACAATCATACATGGTAGAAGTTTTTACCGAAGTATTCTTAAATCTTTGCATGCATAATTCTTATCTTTTATTTCCTTCAATATTACATCCTCACACAACAAATCTCACAACCTTATAATCATTCTTTCTAGCCCACAATCATTTGGTATACAAATTCAAAAATTAAGTCACAATTGTCTAACTCTTTTCTCAATAGTACTACTTGGCCGAACCTTTCTTAGCTTCCTTCTTCTTCTTCCTTTTGTCCTTCCTTCCTTTCCCCCCTTTTTCACTTTACTCCCAACTGATACTCTTCTTTTTCTTTCCAAAGGTGCAGGATTTTTCCTCAAAGCAAGATATTTTACCGTTCCTTGGTGTGGGTGGATTCTCCCAATTGCCCCACCACTCAAATTTTCTTGTTTTTCTTTCCTTATGGACTACGCTTGTCCAAGCTTGGTTACTTTGGTAATTTTATTTATTCTTTACATGTGGTTAAAATTGCAAATCAAAAGCTTTTGTATCCTTCACCCGCCACCTTCATTGACTATTCTTTCACTTTCATTATGTTCTCTTCTTTTCTATTCACTTTCTTTGCATAGGCAGATTGTCTAAGACTTAATGGCTTTTTGACTTTTTTTCCTTGTACTTTGTGTGAAAAAATTACAAAGCAAAATCCTTTCCAATCTTTCCACCACCATTTTCATTTTCATTTTTGTTTTTCTTGACTACTTTATCACATGCACTACATTTACTTCATTCATTTTTCATTTTTTTATTTAGTCATTCTTTGACCCATTCAA
>NW_018397254.1:11413580-11413881 GCF_002168275.2 Theobroma umbraticum | reverse complement strand
ATCCACCTTCTTCTTCCCTTATTTGGCCACCAATGCACTAATTACAATGCATGTAAATAAATTTTAGTCTTATTCTTTCTTTTTCTTTACATGGTAGGGGTCCCATATGTCTCTTACTAATTTTCCCTTTTTGCACAACATAACTTACATGTAATAATAAATTTCACATGTATATCTCATATTCCACAAAAATCTAACCTTCCTTAGTTGGTAAATTTCCATTTAACTTCAAATGTTAAAATTACACATAAGTCCTCAAACTTTTCTTTACTTATCATGTGACCCTCCAAACTTTCATGCT
>NW_018397254.1:11413414-11413570 GCF_002168275.2 Theobroma umbraticum | reverse complement strand
GTCCTTCCAACACTTTTTAAATTCCAATTTCCTCTTATTTTCCTTCCTTTACATATGTGCAAATATAATATAAGGTTTTCACCTCATCAAGATGTCACCATAATATTTAAATATATACTTACCTGTTTCAACTTCATTTAATAAAGACACGCGAGC
>NW_018397254.1:11401750-11413404 GCF_002168275.2 Theobroma umbraticum | reverse complement strand
TCGTTTTTCTTCAAAATTCTTCTTGTTTTCTTTTCTTCCACTTAGATTAGTTATATAATCCTCTTTTTAACTAATCTCACTAATAAATAAAATATTAATATTTTAATAATATTTTATTTATAAAATATTATTTTATTTTGAAATATTCTTTTTACCTATCATCGTTCTCTGACACTTAGACTTACGTCAAATAACTCTTCTTCTCATCGATAGAATCTTATTAACTTCCAAACGAGGGTACGAGGTCTTACACATGTGGCCTTGAAGTTAATGATGACCCTTGATTTTTAGGCCAAGAGAAATTGAGTTGATTCCTCCACCCTGGGTTATACGTGTTTGAATAAGAGTAATTTTATTGCTTATTCCCCACAAATTGCATTATTTCCATTGAGCTAGGACACAAACGGCATGCATGATTATCTCTACAGTACTTACACACTACAAAAGGACTTTGAATGGAGTTAGTACCAAAAGATTTAAATGTCTTAGTTAGAACAACTACTTGAGCAGATAATGCTGACATCATGAATTCCAACTACCTTGTTATGCATTGATCACTCCACTCGCCACTAGTAATTGTTTGTAATCATCTTTTCCAACAAATCATATGCCTTATCAATTGATTTCGCCATTAAAGCTCCTCTCGCAGCAGCATCAATAGTTGTTCAAATATGCCAACTCAAACCATTGTTGAAAGTTTGCACCTGAAGCCACTTTGAAAAACCATGATGAGGACAACACTAAAGGAATTCTTTTTATCTTCCCTAAGTTTAGTACAAAGATTTAGAATCTTGCTGCATGACTGATGTAATATCATTCCTCATTTTCGCTTTCTTAGTTAGAAGAAAAAACTTGGCAAGGAACTTCTAAGCAAGATCATCCCATGTTGTTATTAAGCCAGTAAGGAGTGCATTCAACCATACTTTAACTTTATCCTTCAATGAGAAAGGAAAATGCCTCAAACGAATTGCTTCATCTATGAAACCATTGTGTTTAAAAGTATCACAAATCTCCGAGAAGTATGATATATGGCCATTTGGATCACCATTTGGAAGGCCCTCAAATTGGATTGGGGTTTGAATCATGGTGATGATAGTTCACTTAATCTCAAAATTATTTGCTAGAATAGGTGGCCTTTAAATGCTCGATGGAATTCCATGTACCAAAAGAACAATATAATCCCTTAAGTAATAACTTTCAACTACTCTGCACTCTTGGATTTGCTGTTCACCTTGTTTATTAGCCATTTTGTTTATTGGAGCAATACTTTGTTGATTTTCTCGTCGTAGTCTGCTAAATGTTCTTTCAATTTCTAGATCACCCAAGATAGTTTCCAAGCTATTGCTCTTCTTAAACAATGGCTAATCACACCTATAAAAAAAAGAAATAAAACTTAAATTAAGACTAATCTAAAAAATTTTAATATTAGTAAATAATAAAGAAAACAAAACCCTCGGTAATGACACCAAAAACTTGTTATCGATTTTGCACACACAAGTATACATATTGAACAAGTAATATAGACAATAAGTCCAAATTATCGTTCTCACAAGGATTTGTTTCTAAAGTTTCACTAAGAACTAAAATTGTATAACAAATTAATCTTATTTAAGCAATTTGAAAATTGAAAAGCTAATCAAAAACAAAATTTAAAAGTAGTACTAAATTAACCAACAGAAATTAAATATATTGAGAAAAACAGTAGATTAAAGACCTAGGATTATGAGTTCATTCAACATTTCATCTAATACCAGCTTATCTTGTTATTTATCTTTCTTAGGTGGTTTTGCTAACCTAGAATTCAAACCTATGAACAAGTTTTCGTTAAGATGCTTGTACAAATACCTAACTTAATTAGTTCATTATATATTTATAGGAATCAATTAAATTAAGTTCATTAATGAAGTATCCTAATTTGGCTATGTATGGTAATTAGCGTATGTCTACCCAAATCGCAAATCAAATTAGTTAAGTGAAGTGAACATACATTATTTTTTTTTTTTTATAATTGGGGGAAGAGGGATTCAAACTCTGCTCTTTAGGTAGGGGAATTATGCACCAACCAATGACCCAAGTGCTCAGGCGCACAAAAATTATTTAAACTTTAGTTTAACCTAAAATCTCTCTATCGAGTTTTAATTAAATTTATAAATCACTTAATTATTGATCAAGCAATTAAAGGCATTAATAACATATTTGAATAAGTAAAATGATGCCCATTTATGATAAATAAAAAAAAACAAGTATTTAGACTACATGTTAAAATCTACCACAACACTAAGAAAGCAATTTAGTTCATGATATCTAAATAAAACACTATCCAAAGAAATTTAGCCATGAATTCAAAACAACAAAATAAAAATAACACAAAAAAGAAATAAACTAATGTTGAAGTTTGGTTGATCTCGAATCTTTCTCAATTGCTCTTGATTTTTAGCTTCAATTCTCTAGAAAAGCTATTGTCATCCTCCCTTTTGAATGCTTTCAAAAAATCCCTTAAATATGTGGAAGTTTCCCTAATTTCTCATTTTTCATCAAAATTTTCTTTT
The DNA here is from genome assembly GCF_002168275.2 of Theobroma umbraticum. Lineage (NCBI taxonomy): Eukaryota > Viridiplantae > Streptophyta > Magnoliopsida > Malvales > Malvaceae > Theobroma > Theobroma umbraticum. The sequence continues at coordinate 11,410,855 of NW_018397254.1, read as the reverse complement.
TAGAAATTAGGATGGTGCCGTGGCACCGTGGCAAACATTAGTGGCGTCATGATGCTTTGCTCTTGGTCATTTGTATGGTGCATGCCACCAACTTAGAGCCATGGCTACGATCCTCCCAGTTCTGCGGCATGCCTTGTGTAGAACTACATTTGTCTATCATTTTCAAATATGATTTTTGCCTCGATTTATTCTGAACTAGGCAACGTGGTCAACATGAAAGTTGTAGACCATTCTCTCAGTTTTCTAATGGGCTAAAAATTACATCAATCAGACGTTTGGAGATCAAATTATCTTTAAAATACTACAACATATATGAGTGAAGACTTCACCATACTTATGCTATTATGACATAATTGCACCTTGCTTATCACATATTTTGCATAAAACCATGAGAGAAATTGACATTAACTCTTCTTAATATAAATTAAAACAAAATAAAGTAAACTTGAACTCAAATAACTTAATTTAGCAATTTAACATGTAATTTAACTTAAATTAGAAAAACACCTAAAATGCTAAAATTTGAACCTAGAAACTTAAAGGTCTAGCTACTTATGGTCCTAAAATATGTCAAAATAACTTTGTAAAATGAAGTTATCAAATATAAAAATAGGAAATATTAACAGGAAAAGCATATTACATATAACAACATCAATTCATTTAATATTATTTAAGAAGTTGCAAGAGACTTCTATGTAATCTACACTGAACTAAAACAATTCATTTGAACTAAAACAATTCATTTGAACAAAAGATTCTAAAAAGCTAGCCATATACCGCATTAGCAAGTCAAACTTGAAGGACATCAACCAAAAAACAACAAAACAATATAAAGAAATGTGAAGTTTTATGCAAAGTGTAATATATATGCAATATCAAAGCAAGTTTTTGTGAAATGAATAAGTTATGATTTACTTATGTCAGCATCGTTGTTTTCTCTTCATGTTGTGCACACCGGTATTTTTAACATAGAAACGCAAGCCTAATCCACATTCATTGTAAGAGTTGTAGAACCATCCATTGGTGGAGTCAACATTAGTTATTGTGGCTGTCAGTTTGAACCCAGTCTACTAGATGGATTATATATTGTTATTATTATTCAATTAGATAAATTTTGAAAAGATTGGTTAATAATTTGTGTTTCTAACCTGCACTTAGTTGGATTAGCTACAATAATTTCAATAATGGTTGACTCTTTGGTTTCAACGAGAACTATAGCTAGTTGGTGCATATCTTTTGGCATATTGATGATTTGTACATTGAATGGTTCCTTTTCATATCTGTAATATGTATCATAGTCATGTGTTGTTGTTTCGTTTATATAATATAAAGTGCTTTAAACATACTTGTTATCTTTGTATGAATGTGGTTGTTTTTAGTATGTCCAGGTCAATATAAACTCTGGTGGCTGAGCAAGATGCAAGGTTGAGAGTGCTTGGAAAGTAACAAACAAAATTAAAAGTTTGGCCTGAAAAGAAAAAAAAAGGAATTGAATGTTCGTTTAACAGATAATAATTGAATGTTCCTTTTTAATTTCATTGTTTGATACCTCATTCTACAACTCCATTTCAAGATCATGGATAATTTGTTCTGTGTTCTGGATCCTCTTTTACATAGTACTAAAGTTGGCTTTTTGCCAATCTTTAATGTTTGTCTTAACCCTTTCAATCTATGTTGCTCTAGCTCTTTTCCCCCTTTGGGTTTCTATCTCTTACCATGCCTTATTGAACATTTCATGGAAGTCTCTTTCCTCGAACCAATGGTTAAAAAAATGAAATGGTTTGAGGCCTCAATCTTTCTCTTCCATAAAAAGTAGAATAAGATTTGTGATTAGTTATCGATCTTAAAAGGCAATGTTATTGAAGGTTTTGGCATTAATCCAAGATTTTTGTAGCTACTAAAAATTTGTCAATTCAACTATATGATTTTGTTTCCTTATTGCTACTCCATGTGTAATGGCCACCGCACATCAGTAAGTCAACCAACCCTGCCTTCTCGATAAAATCCAAAACCTATCTCATTGCTCTATCATTAACTAGGCCTCTTATTTTTTCTTCACAACTCTTAACAACATTGAAATCTCCTAAAATGATTCATGGGATCTCATGCACTCTCATTTTCTCAATCAGGTCTTCCTACAACAATTGTCTATCATGATAAGATTTTAGGCATAAAAATTCCCCCAACCACACCAAAACTCATTTTTTTTAATTTTCCCTAAAACTAAAATATATCTCCTATCAATGATGTGATTGTCTATTATAAAAACTCATCATCCCAGTAGCTAACTAAACCCCCAAAAGCACTTACCACATCAAAAACCAACCACTTACCAGTCTTATTTCCCCACATTCATTTTACCCATCTCACTTGCAATTTCTCCGTTTTGGTTTCTTCCAGCATCAGGATTTTCGACCTATGTCCAATAATAAGGTTTCTGACCACCCTCCATTTCTATGGTCTCTCAATATCTCTGATGTTCCATAAATTGCAAATCATGAAAATAAAGAATCCAATTGCACAGCACTAACCTCATGGTAAACGGTCTCGTCTTTCTATCTTTTTTACCTTATCCATGTCTTCGAAATTCAACACCATGTGTTGATGTTCTTGTTCAAAAATCACTCCCAAACTTTTTCCTAACCTCATAGTGTCCTCTCTTTTTTTCTTACTATTGCATTTTGTTTCTTAATTGCTCTATTTGAAACCAAACTCTCACAATTACTGTAAATTCTATCAACCGAATCTTCCAAACTCTTTCTGATGTTTTGCTTGATTCCTTTTCTGTTTGACTAGCCAAGCTCTTTTGTTACTATTTCAAAACTTCCTTATTTGGTTTTTTTGCCCACCAATTAATTCTTCCAAAGATAGTCCCACATTAGTCCACCCTCTTCCATCATTTTAGGCTTTGAATATCAAGTCTTGATTAACCCCATCTGAACCTATGTCACCACTACTCATACCTATGCAACTGGGCTAAAACTAATATCCAGGTCCAAAGCTTGGAGATTCCATCATATTTAGTGAATTGCTTTACATTCCTAGTCATTTATAAAATTAGGCTTTACTCACAAGCTTAACTCTTACATTTAAAGCCAATTCACCTGAAGTCTTTTACAACCTCTGCTCTTTAGGACCTTTGTCATGTTTTTATTGTCTCGACTATGCTCCTGACTCCATGCACACTATGCTCTTGACTCCATATGCATGCTCTCTTTTGATTTGTTCATCATATTCGATGCAACAAATTTGTTGCACTTCAAATTTTCTTAGCCAAATGACTTTTTTGCCTTTTTTGTATTCTTACCGATTGACATTTCCTCCGCCATTCCTCCATCATCCAAGATTCAAACAACTCTATAGTGTGGGAGTTTTACTCAGTTCCTGGTATTCCTTTAAGCCTCTTTCCACTATGCTTTCAGTCATGATCAATAGAACAATTTTGTTACCATTCACCATCATTTCAAAGGCCTTTGGGATTTCTTTGTTGTTGTCGATTTTGCACATACAAGTATATGTATCGAACAAGTAATATAGTGATGAAGCAGAGTATCATTTCCATAGAGATTTATTTCTAAAGTTTCACTAAGTATTAAAATTATAAAACATATTAATCTTATTTAAACAATCCAAAAATTAAAGAAAAACTAATTAAAAATAATTAAAAATCAATACTAAATAAACTAACAAATTAAATAAGTTAACAAAAATAATATATTAAAGATCTAGGATTATGGGTTCATTCAATATTTCATCTGATATCAGCTCTTCTTATTATTTATCTTTCTTGGATGGTTTTACTAACCTATAATCCAAAGTTATGGGCAAGTCTCTGTCGAATTGCTTGTGCAAATACTTAACTTAATTAGTTCACTATATGTCTATAAAAATCAATTAAATTATATGTTCATTAAGTAAATGTCCTAATGTGGCTATGTATGACAATTGACATATGTCTACCCAAATCACAAATCCGAAACTTAAGTGACGTGAACATACACTATTCAAACCTTAATCCAATCTAAAATCTCTCTGTCAAATTTTAATTAGATTCACAAATCAGTTAATTTTTGACCAAGTAATCAAGAGCATTAAAAACATATTTGAATAAGCAAAACTACACCTATTCATGATAAATAAAAGAGAAATTAATATTCAAACTACATGTTAAAATCTACCACAATCCTTGAAAGATAATTTAGCTCATAATAACTAATAAAAACAACATCTAAAAAAATTTAGCTATGAATCCAAGTCAAAGAAAATAAAAGAAACACAAAAGTAAAGAAAAAACTAAGTGTTGAAACTTTGCAATCTCAATTCTCTCTCAAATTCTCTCATTTTCCTACTTTGTTCTTGGCTCCAAATCTCCAGAATAGTTGCTTGCTATCTCTTCTTTAAAATCTCTAAAAAGGCCCCTTTAAATAGACTCCAAGGAACCTAATTCCCAAAATCCCATCAAATTTTTATTTTTAGAAAATCACCCAGCATTACGGTAATACTTCTTCAAAGTTGCGACATTAAGCTCTTGGGGAAAATGTGTTGTGTGCTTTCTTACACCAATGTTACAGCCTTGTTCTCCTAATGTTGTAGCAATCTATCAATTTCAAATATGATTTTCACTCTGATCTAGTCTAAACTGGGTAAAGTGGTAAAATGAAAGTTTTAGCCCTATCTCTTAACTTTCCAATGGCTTAAGAATCATATCAATTGGACTTTAAGATTGAAAAATATTCTCCAAATACTGCATCATGCTCAGTCCATGCATACTGCTACAATGCTCTACCTTAGACAAATATGTTGACTATGATCAAATCTGAATTGGGGGAAGTGATAACATAAAAATTGTAGCCCTTCCTCTTATCATTCTAGTGGTTTAAGAACCATTTCATTTGGAGTTATGTATAGAAAGAAATAATTAAAATACCAAAATATATACGAATAAAGCCATCACTATACTTGCACTGATTCTTATCAAATGAGCATTTTTCATCAAATTTCCTAGAAAAGTAATAAGAGAAATTAGCAATAACTACTCTTAAAGTAATTTAAAATAAAATAACATAAAATTTAACTAAAATAACTTAAATTAATCGCTCAACATGTAATCAAACTTAAACTAAAAAAAACACCTAAAATACTAAAATTCAAATCTAAAATCTCAAAGATCTAGCTACTTAAACTCCCAAAATGTGTCAAATTAACTCTATATAATAGAGTTATCATTTATCGATTGATCTTTCAATCAAGATCTTAGCACAATCAAATTGCTCAACTAGAACCATAGCACTATCCATCCTTATATAATTTCCCAATATGCAGCAGACCTTCTTGCAAAAAGCTTCATGCCATAAGGTCAAGGGGGCATTTTGGATTTTCATCCACTGTAGTAAACTATCAAGATTTTCAATGTCATAGAAAGGCTTCGTCGAGTTGAACCACATCTAAAATATTCTTAAATACTTGTCAATAAGCCATTCCATCTCACTCTTATCTTCAAATGTGAGCAAAAATTTATGACCACCCATGGGTCGAATATGGGCATGAATACCCTAGTTAAAAAGCTTCAATTGGACCACTTGATGGTTGAAGTTCGACTTCATTACGCCAATTGCATTTCTTTCAAGCTACCCAAAATCAATCGTAAGGAAAAAGATAAGAACTCTATTATCAAGCTAAACTCCTTTCTACCACCCTCCTCGTTGTTGCTAATTTTCTAACTCAACTCAATCTTCTCTAAGACCCTTCCATTTTCTTTTAAAATTTTTTATACAACTTGGAGTCCCTGTTTCTTTCGAACATCTTGTTTCCCATTCTGGGTTCTGTGTATGGCTCAATTTGCTTTCTCTTTCAAGGTTTCCATCCGAATGCCACCTTATTGACAATCTTATGTCCATCAACCATCCTCTAGTTTCTATATGCAATTGTTTTCCTTAATTCTTCTTTAGTTTTGTATCTTACAAACACGAATGTACTTCTTTTTCTACCTGAGCCCACGCCTCCCTTAACTATGAATAGATCCATCCCTCGCCCATAGGCTTCAAAAATATCTTTAAGTTCTTGCCATGAAACTCAAAGACTGACTTTATCCAGGAACATTGTGAAAAGCTGATCTCTTTAATCCTTTCTCCAATTGTTCATGTTTCCTCTATTTTCATCTAGATTGACTCCACTTTTTTTTAATTTTTTTATTGTTTTATTATAAAGCCATCAGTTTCAATGGGGTTATGTGTGGGATATATAAGGATAAGCTTATCTGCCTCCAATACTAATTTGAAGCTAAACTTATTTAACAAGCCACTAGCCACTAGATTTTTACCTAACTTCTAGTATAAAATAAATATCATTTAATACAAGAACTTTTCTAGAATTAAACATAAGTTCAACAATGCCTTTTCTTTTCACTTATGCAATGGAGGAATTCCCCATGTACAACACTATTCCATCACTAACAAGTTCAAAGAACTTGAAGAAATTCTTATCCTTGTATACATGCTTTGTTGCTTCACTATCGATCCACCATGCTCCATCATTTTGGAGAAGATTGATCTTAGAAATAATGGCAACTAATTTGTTGTTGTTCACGCCTTATGTCTTCTTTTTCAAAAGTCTACATTCTTCCTTGATATGTCCAAGCTTGTTGCAATGAAAACATAGATCATTTTGTTTTTTTTTATTTTCTAATTGTTGGCATTAATACTAACAGAATGCTTGTCTTATGGTTTGAAACCAGTTTGTTTGATGGTTTTGTTTTCCATCACATTGACCTTTGAAATCTCAAGATTCTTTACTTCAAGATTTTTATCCTTCTTATCTTGTTTGACTTGATCCTAGTTATAACAATCTTCCTCTATTCGAAGATGATTACTAAGGTTCTCAAGAGACATCTTCTCTTTTTTATGCTTTAGAGTTTTCTCAAGGTTTCTTCATGGGCGAGGAAGTTTGTCAATCACAGAAGACACAACAATAACCTCATCCTTGTTAAGATTATATTCCTTAAAGCTATTAAAAATGCATTCAATCTCATGAAATTGATCCATTATATCACGACCATATGCCTTTTTGTAATTATTAAAACGACTAACTAGAAATTTCTTACTAGTTGCATCTTTAGCCATGTATCTAGCCTCCAACTTATCCTCAAGCTGTTTTTCATTAGCCTTATTTCGGTAGGCGTCAAACAAACATTCTATTAAGAATGTGATCCATCTTACATCGTTATTATCCCATTTTTGCCTTAAATGAATTTGGTCCACAAGCCTTTCATTTCCCTTTGGTCTTGATGTCGTTGCAACATAAGCAACCTTGAGAGTTGTAATGAGGAAGGGCATCCTTTTTTCTCAATGGATAAAATTATATCATTCAGAGCGGTCTAATTTGATAATGTTGGTAGCCATTTCTTTTAGGGAAGCCATTTTGTAATAGTCACTATTTTTAACGCTTATTTCACCCCACAATTCGGTATGCAAAAAGAATTTGCAAATAACCTCGAAGATATAATAAAACCAATGTTTTAACTTCATCTTATACTTATAAGATTAGATCACTAGACACGACTAAAAGATTATAAAATTATCACAACCTTATAACTTATCTCCGGTAAGAAGGAGATTATAAAAAATTTGGATACTTCAATAAACAGTAGGAATTTACTCTCTTTAGGGTGAATTTATACAAGTATGTCATATCTTGTGAGTATAAGACCACAAATTCTCTTCTTTTTCAAAGTTCCAAGGTGAGAACCTTTCATTAAATAAAAAACAATCACGATCTTTCCAAAAAAAAAAACCCTAAAAATCAAAATAAAAACTAATTTGCTTGTGATTGTAATATATCCTTAAAGATGAAATCCTCAACTTGGCCTGTAAAACCGTACCTTCCGTTTTGGATTGAAAATACTGAGATTTGATAAGATTGGTGATAGACATAGTCAAGAATTCTTCAACATTATTCCAACCCTTCATTTTCAATCAATTTGAAACTCATCTAAAGCCTACCGTACACGTAATAACATTTTCTCAGTAATTGTTCTTACATATTGCCACAAGTATTGTTGATTTGTAAGATTTATTTGATTAGTTTTATTTCTTTTCACTGTGGTTTAGAGATTTTTGTTTTAATATTGTAATTAATTATTTTTACAGATACATATTTTGTAGCTCTGGCTTAAATTTTTCACTAGCTAGCCTCAAACTATTTTGAGAATAAAAAATGGGCATCTCACTTTCTTTCTTCGAATTATATATCCTGAGACTCACCATATACCTTATCCTATATATCTGATTTAGGGAACAGCCGAACAGGGGATAGGCATTAAAAAGTACCAAATGACACCATTGATCATAAAGGGTTTCATCATTAAAATACCCCTTTTTCGTTGTTATAATTGCTACAATTAACTCCGATATAACACCTTCTTTTCCTTGTCAAAAATCCACAACAAATTTAAGTACAATGATTTTGTGACTGTCCAATTCAGCAGGGTTTTGGAGAAGAGACTAAGAAGGGAATTAGCTGTTTTAGAACTTTCGGACTTTTGAGACATTAAAACAAAAGAAACAAAACAAAAAGAGAATCTTCATCACGACCGACCATTGGAGTAAAGAAATCAGATGGCAAATAACATGCCATCATAAATGAAATGATGGATTTGTAGGCTTCGGTTGAGCTTTCTAAAAATCTGATCGAAGCAATCCCAATTCAAATTGCAACACAAAATGGGGATGGAAACTTTATCACTTTCAATTGATGGCTTATAAACTTGGAGGGAAAATGCAAATGGCATGGTGCCAAGCTGTCAGACCTAGTTGGCTTTGGTCCCCTGGCACATTCTTCTCCATATCTTCTCAAAGAAGAATCTCTCTCTATCTCTCTCTAAAATGACAACACCATGACTTGTGGTCTAGAACCCATCGTACCCATTCTACGATGGAGCTTCTGCAACATTAGGGGGTTTGTTGAGCTTTTCAATAAGGGACAAAGACTTTAGATAAATAGGCCATGAGCACAAGTATGATATTTTAAAGTGTGGGCTCCTAGGCTTTTCTCTATTACTCAGAGACAGAGAAAGATCCACTAGCTATAGCAAACATATATTTTTTTTTT
>NW_018397254.1:11398951-11401650 GCF_002168275.2 Theobroma umbraticum | reverse complement strand
GAAGTCTAAAATGACTGTTACATCCAAGTCAGAGTCCTTAGCACTTTGATCAACCAAGGCAGAAGCGACAATTTATCCTAATGCATAAAATTACCCTCTTCTTTTTGCGTAGTGGATTCGTTGCGCCATTACCCTATTATCTTACTATAGGCCAACAATTGATTTGACAAAGTGCACATCGCGGAAACCGCAAATGCCAATAAATCTAGGATAAAATCTAATCCCTCTTCGTGATATATTATCCACTAGTAGAATTTAGGAAAGTTAGTCTGGATTGGAGGACAGCTCAATATCGGAGCCAGATACATCATGCTTTAAGGATTATTGCTTATTCTAGTAAGATATGTGTGGTTCTCAGAGATGACAGGTCATTTGTTGGAATTTTCTTTCAAGACCCTGAAATAACTTGTTTCACTTGTAATATGGCAGGGCTTTATAGATATCGGCTTGGAGATGTGGTGGAAGTGGCTGGATTCCATAACGGGACCCCAAAGTTGAACTTCATATGCAGGAGAAAGCTAATTTTAACTGTTAACATTGACAAGAATACAGAAAAGGACCTTCAGCTAGTGGTAGAAAGGGGGTCTCAGCTGCTGAGCAAGTATAGAGCTGAGCTGGTTGATTTCACGAGCTGTGCCGATGTGGTGCATCAACCAGGACACTACATAATTTACTGGGAGATCAAAGGAGACGTGGAGGAGAGGGTGCTAGGCGAGTGCTGTCGCGAAATGGATGCTTCTTTTGTGGATCACGGCTATGTTGTATCAAGGAGAACCAACTCGATTGGACCTTTGGAGCTTTGCATTGTTGAAAGAGGGACTTTCAAGAAGATTTTGGATCATTTCATAGGGAATGGAGCAGCACTTAGCCAATTCAAGACGCCCAGGTGCACCAGCAACCATATGCTCCTTACAATCCTTAATGTCTGCACCATCAAGAGGTTCCGTAGCACAGCTTACAGTTAAAAACAACAAAACAGGTTTATGCTCCGTCCGTCGGTTTCTTCTAATTAAAATACAATTTTATAACCAAGTGTTCTAAATTTGAGATACTCCCTAGTTTCTTTTGCCTTTTATCGAACAATTGAAGTTTTAGGTGTAAAAGGACAAAAAATGTTTGAAAATTTTTTAGTTTAAGTTGACTTGCTTTTGGCAGAGTTGAAGATGATCACCAGTACTACTTATTACCCTATTTGCCTAATAAAAATCATATTAAAATATATATAATATTTTTATATATAAATATATATATGTATGTATTTGTAATTAGTACAGATGGGATATATATATGTATGTATGTATATATTTGTCATCATATATTTGATCAAAATTCAAGTATTAATTGTTGAAATTCGACTTCATATTCAAATATGAAAATAATCAATAAATTAAAATATAACACAGTAAAAAATAAAATAATATTTAATTAGAAAAACAGTCGAATCTTACAGGATCAATATTGGTGTTTTTCATGTAACTTTCAAATAAATTATAAACACTTATATGCTTAAGAGTTACATACCTTACTCTAGATATCGTAATAAAAAATCAATTAAATCCAAAATATTTATTTCTTCACCTTTAGGATTTGTCAAATCTTTAGTTACCCAAGTATTTAGCCTCTAACAATAATCCACACAGTGACTAAATAAGACTTTCTCTAAGGTAAAATTTTACTTGTGCTAGTAAGTTTTATCTTTAAAACAAAAGGACTAAAATTCTTACCGAATCTTATTTTTTCAGACAAAGAAAACTATTTTTTTTTCTTATTTTATGAAACGACTGAAAAGTGTTTGAAGGCTTCAAGTTTTAGTTTGCTAATATAACATATTTATATAGCCAAACTAATTTGTAACCCTAAATACAACAGTTGTATTTTAATTTAATTAAGTCTCCGAGAACTTAATTAATTTTTCACTTTATTTTGATCTCTTTCAATTAAGTCCAACTTAATTAATTATCCTTATTTAATCTCAATTATGTCACTCAATGTGTGCGACCCATTATGTTTTTAACATGTTCACAATAAATATAAATCAAAATTAAATATTAATTTGATAATTAATTTATATTTATAGATCATGTGCGGCATCTAACAATACATTATGACCACCCAAATGTTAGAGAGACAATTAAAGATTTTGACAAAGCCCTTCAATGATAAGCCTCTCAGTGCAATACGATCCTTTTATCAAATATCCCAGATATGTCATTAAGCATGGCTCGGTGTCTACTTATGACATTCCATATTAGTTCTCATAATTCATGACTAACCTTATAAATTTAAGAAACTAACTTTTCTCAAATTCATCATGCTTTGACCAAAGACTTTATACTATTTAATCAAGAATTGAGAACAAGTGCGATACATCCCCTCATATCACTTAGGGTGATGAATCTTTTCTTAACCATTCATTCACCTTCGCATGCTTCATAGCATACCCAAAATCACCCTGTTTAGGTATTTAGTTGCTTCCAAACCCGTAAGAATGAAATCAAAGTATATCATTCCTCATACAAGATGACTTGGTGTCTCAAGTCTAAGGACTAGTTGTCCGACTATCACATGAAAACATTTTTTATAGACACTTGAGTGAAATGCCAAATAGAGTTCTCATAGCGGGTCATATTCAGTGAACTTGTTCTTTAACCAGCACCTACATGTTATCCTCAAGTATCCCATATACTTCAATTTATGAG
>NW_018397254.1:11398744-11398941 GCF_002168275.2 Theobroma umbraticum | reverse complement strand
TACTTCTCAAGTAAGGAGGCTTAACATGTACCAGTCTTTGAGCATTATTAATGCCATGTCTTGACAATACAATGATCATGAACAATTTTAGGAACATGGCTTTGATACATAATGATCTCATAATTGTAACAATTTTACAATTCTTTTGCAAGGCCTTTATTTTCTATGGGCTTCATCTAATTAGTACTTAATAACTC
>NW_018397254.1:11398375-11398734 GCF_002168275.2 Theobroma umbraticum | reverse complement strand
CACTAACATGAAGGAAAACCTCTATCACATATGATTATGTGATTAAATATGTATTAAATGATAATATATATTCCTTGACCAATTTAATTGGCTCAAAGGCATATACTAACAATCTCTCACTTGCACTTGAATCAATTGGTAACATATCCAAGATTGAACTTTTTCGCTTAGAAACTGTGTCTCTATTAGGACAACTCAAGATGTAATATTTGAGAATATGTTAATTTATATGTTTGACAATCTCAATTGTCATAATCGAAATACTAATTTAGATCACGCTGAGACCTTGATGCCATTATTGTGGCTCTTGTTGTTACTTTAACAACTCAAAATTCTTTATTGGTTCATCAAACCAATGA
>NW_018397254.1:11398115-11398365 GCF_002168275.2 Theobroma umbraticum | reverse complement strand
TCTTCTTTTATAGCCTAAACAAAAAGCTTGTATTTGATTATAGATATAATCATGTAGTCATCTCTTGTTTTGGAATCAGTTCAATACAATTGCTCAATCATGACTTTATGTCACTATTAACATTTAGGATTCTCTCTATGTTAAACTCCTTTAACATGTATCCCAAATTATTTTGTTGAGTTCCCTTTTAGGCTCTAATTCTTTAATCCCATTTTGTTTTTCTTAGACTGGTAAATGTATCTTATACATT
>NW_018397254.1:11397958-11398105 GCF_002168275.2 Theobroma umbraticum | reverse complement strand
ACTTATCTTACTCCCACTAACCTTATAATGTGCACAAAATATGCTTATCTTAGTCAATGTATTCAACTAGTTTGAATTTATTACATTGAATAGAGATTATTATCCAATCATTTATGTTGGATTATTTAGTAGACTCATCTTATATGA
>NW_018397254.1:11397274-11397948 GCF_002168275.2 Theobroma umbraticum | reverse complement strand
AATATGCATCCTACTAATGGTTTGTAGCTAATGGTTCATCTCATGAATTATGTATCTTTATGCATCCCATTAAATCAATTTTTGTACATAGATCTTCTCTATTGGATGTCATAATTTCATAACCCTTGACCTTTAAAGTGTCATTAGCTCCCACTATTTTTATCATGTATAGAAATCTTGCCAGGTAACTTATTTACTTTCCTTTGGGGTGTTATATCCATAATGAAACCCTGTCAAAGGTTAGTTCATGCGATTAATTGGGTTTTGAATGCTTTGTAATTCATCTATTATGAATTCAATATGATAATCAATTGTTAGTTAGTTATAAGCAATCTTAATTTAGTTCCAAAATTTCATTAAGAATGCTCCTTGACTAAATATGTTCATAGTCTTATTATGAGTTCATTGAGTTAAGACTCAATTTTATCTAAGTCAACTCATTAATTTCCTTTATGATTCATAATCAAAAGAAAAATAATTTCACAATGAATCTCTTATTATCTATACTTTAGTATGACTATGCATAATATGCAAAGTGTATATCTTAAGGATAAATAATTTAGAACAATTTCAAAATAAAATGAGATGTAATATAAATTTATAAATATATATATATACATATAAGTTAAGCATTTCATGCTAGCACAATCTAAATCTATGTTTCCTAAACATAA
>NW_018397254.1:11397072-11397264 GCF_002168275.2 Theobroma umbraticum | reverse complement strand
TTAGCCATAGGTCCAAAACCAAACATCTTATCTTGGCAATCATGTCATCAAAACATTCAAGGTTCTAAAATTTTTTATTCTTCCACAATCTAATCTAAGTCGACAAGCTTGATCACCATCAACTAAGGTTGTCGTCTTCACGGTCCTATTCTTCACTGCTCCTTGACATTAGTTCCTTCAATATGTCATATA
>NW_018397254.1:11357247-11396996 GCF_002168275.2 Theobroma umbraticum | reverse complement strand
ATGTGGAAGCTTTCTTTTGTTTATTCCCATTGATGGATTCAAGATAATCCTTGTAATTGCACTTCTAGTGCCCAAGTTTACCACAAAAATGGCATTTGTCATTGTCCTTGTCCTTCTTCACTATTCCAGTAAACTTTATACCTTTTGAAGTTAATGCCTTTTAATCCTTGTCTTTCTTAGAAATTTTTTTTTATTTATATTTTTCTTAGAAGAGACAAAATGAACAAAAGGCTTCTCTTTCGCAATGGTGTTCTCAACCTGTGTGAGCATATTCAATAAGCCTAAAAGGGTTACCGCAATCTTGTTCATGTTAAAGCTCAACACAAACTGTGAATAGCTCTCTGGTAGTGAAGAAAGTATAAGTTCTATGCTCAAATCATGATCTATAACCCAACCCAACTACTCAAGTCGAGTAATATATCTTATCATCTTAAGCACATGAGGCTTTATTGGGCTTCCCTCAAACATCTTATATCAGAACAATTCTCTTGAAATGTCAACTCTCTCTGTGCGACTTTCCTTATTGAACATTTCTCTAAGGTTTAGGATAATATTCAGGGCATTCATAGCTTCATGTTGCTTTTGAAGATTTGAACCATATTAGCCAACATCACACATGTGGCTTGATCGAGATCATCCATATAAACTTTATAGGCCTCATTTTCCTCATTTGTAGCATCATTGCTAGGTTCCTCAAGAACAAAATCATCTAGAACATAAGTCTTTTTCTCTTGTTTCAAGGGAATCTTGATATTACAAAACTAGTTAATGAAATTTGAGTCTGTCAACTTATTTGCATCAAGTATGTTTCTAAGTGACAAACTATTTGCCATGATAGATTTATATCCTATATAAATCAACATCTACGATTTTTAGTCATTAATGCAAATTATATAATCATAAAGATAAGGTTTTAAAATCTTATATGATTATTCTCAATATTTTATCAAAATAATAGCCCTCTTTTACTATTTCAAAAAATTTAACCTTTAAACTTCTTATTGAGCTAGAACCCTTTTCATCCCACCATGACCTTGAGTGACTCAACAAGCCATAATAAAACTAATTAGGTTAATAACTTAGCTTATCAATTGTATCTTATACAACTCCTAGATCAGTTAGGTGACAACTTTTTATCTAAACGTATCATATACATTTTGCCTAACTATGCCTCTAATAGTGTGAGGTCATGTGTGACACAGGTGACAAGCTTCCCACTCTCTAATTTCCATAGAAAAAGAAGAAAAAGAAGTACAACTCTGACACTTTATAAATTTGGATAGATTATAGTTAAGCTCAAATACTTTTTCTAGATTTAGAATGAAGAACAACTAGTTTTAATAAATGATGTTTAGCTTTTTGCTCAAAATGGCTCTTCTCTCTTCAAATTTACTTTCTTTGACTGTTAAAGCTTCTTTTTATACTTAAAAAGTTAGATTTTTCTATTGGAGACAGTTTTTAGTCATTAGGGACCACTATGATGCTATTCTAGCTGTTATTTTGCCCCCTAGTGATTAAATTCAAAAAGCCAGACAGAGTTCAGCTAACTGGTTACACGCAACTCTAATAATTAGAGCTTCTCTATCTTGCATTATCTTGTTGCTGTGTGTTTTGCGTTAACCAATTACAGAAGGCTCTAACTGATTACAGTTTCTCCACCATGCACTGTTTTATTGTTGTGTGCTTTTCGTTAACAGATTACAAAATGTTCTAATTGATTAGGAGTCTCTATCTTTAACCCTCTCTACTTTAGTAGACTTCCTCTAATTGGTTAACTCTCCCTCAACTAATTGAAACTTCACTTTTTTCAACCTTAACCGATTAACATAAGCTCTAACTAATTATAAATTCTTCAAATTTGCAGTTCTTCATTTTGACTCCCTTCAACGGTCAACTTTACTTTAAAATTGAATTTTGGTGCTTGGAGGATCTTCAAGTGCTGTGCTCTAACCGATTATTACCATGTTGTAACCGATTAGCACATTTCTGTTTTTCATTATCGAGCACCTTCATAATCAGTTAAGCTTAGTGCTAACTGATTAAGATGTTTTTGTTTTACTTCAGCTTGTCACATAGCTATGCCTTAATTGATTAAGGCTTCTTATTAATCAATTACAAAAGTTTTGTCTTCATTAACTCATTTCATCTTTCTCACTTTAACGGACTAATCTATCATTTACATGATCTTATCTTTAAACACTAATTTTATTGAGGGAATTAGCTTTGTCCTTCACACTTAAATAGTGAAGTAACATTAAGGAATGAGGAATATTTTATTATCATCAAAAAGATATAGAGTCAACACTATTTGTACTTTAACAAGCCCAATCATTGTCCATATATTGATGTCCTAGATAAAGTAATGTGTATTAGTGAAAAAGAGACAATATTTCCCAGATAAAGCAATCTTGCTAACAAATATCAAATTGAATTGAAATGATAATACACATAACAGATTCTCAATTGTTAATGATGGAGAAATTCTTACTATCCCTATATGTGACACTATTGCCTTTTTTATTGTTTGGCATTTTCACAAACAAATTATGAACTGCCTGTTAACAAATTAAAGATTCTAATGAACATGTTATATGGTCTAATGCCCTAATGTCTATAATCCAGGTGTTGCGATTGGTCATGAATGTATTTTGATGCAAAGGATTAACAAAATATGCATTAAAAATTAAAAAAAAAGGATAAATTATACCAATGATGACAAAGTTGATGATTGTTAGGTTTGATTGCAGAGTTTTTGCAGATTGATCACTTTTGTTGTCTGGTTTATGCTCATTGATAAAAGCCATCAAATTTTAACCTAGTTTTTTGTCAATGACAATTGAGACGTTGAATTAATAATTTGTTCTTCATTCTGGTTGATAATAATGAAACCAAGTACATATTGGTTGGTAATAGAATTTTTTGTGCATTTTCCTTGTTCTTAATGAACTTAAAGTCAGCTGGGAAACTAATAATTTTGAAATACTCCTCTTTGGCATGCCCATTTTTCCCACAATGTGAGTAATATAAATCACCTTTACCACTTCTTTTTCCATCATTCAGTATTATCATTACATTAGTTTCAACAAAAGGTTGTGATTGAATATGTAGTTCCTTCTGTGATTCTTTCGTAAAAACAATATTGTACATTTCATCAAGAGTAAAAAGGTTTTAACATGACTATATGAAACCCAAGGGTTAAATAACTATCATCTAATCCATTTAGGAAATGGACCACATTATCTTTTTAACATTGGTCTATGAATTTCTAAAAACGATCTTGATTACAACTACCACACTGACAGTAAAGGGGTGACATGAAATTCCTTAATTCCTCCCATAAACTATTGAGTTCTATAAAGTAAGCATCGACAGAACGAGTACTTTGACTAATATCATAAAAGGAGAATTTCATATTACAAATTCATGCATCGTTGGTTGAGAAAATCGCTTCTTCAAGGTACTCTAAATTTAGGAAGCAAAATTCATAAAGAATAACGTGATGGCAATCAATGGAGTAATCAATTCCAAAAATCATGCCACAATGAGATTGTTGCATTTAGTCCATGAGATGTACAAATCATCTGTTGCTTTTGATTCCATGATTGATCCATCAACAAATTTTATTTTGTTTCTAATTGATAGAGCAAGAAGAAATGATTGACTCCAAGAAAAGTAATTGCTTGATTTTAATATGGGATTGACAACCATCGAACCATGATGGTTTATGTGATGCCAAAAAACGGGTAAGTGTGGATTTTTTAAGGGAAATGTGATTGATTTGGATGACGAACTGAACATGTTTGGCAAAGCCCAAAATTCCAAATCATACCATTTTGAAATGGAATTATTGTTTGCCTCAAAAAATGCAATTCCACATTTTAATTCCCAAATCAATGAATTTACTTCTCCCTAGATCTTTCGAAACGACGTATAGAGGATCCATAACCCTACACTTTTATAGATTAATGTAGTTTGAGATACATTCTTGTTATCATTGCTCTGTCAGTCCTTACCTAAATACCTCGAGTAGATTATGTTGATTTTCATTTTTATTATAAATTATGAACCTCAAATATAATTTACTTAATTTAGAGGTGGCTCAACTCATTTTAACTTGGATAACCATGTCAATCAAAGTAGTTACTATATTAAAGTCCTAAAAGTTTACAAGTACATAAAAGGGTATTTGGATTTTGGAAAGCCAAACTTTGGTTTATAAATTAACTCTCAATGAACCTAAAAAATTATTACATGGTTAATAAATAGAATAAGATATTTTGGGTGGACCTTTCATCATTAGCTAAAAACAGTAAGTTGTATTTTCCAAGTATATGAGAAATAGTAACAAATTCTGTGGATGCTTATTTATATGCGGTGCCTCTCAAGATTTGCTATCATCACTGTAATCCTTACCCATATATCTTAGATCATCATTTTCCTAAGTTTGTCTTTAAAAGTGATGCAAAACAAAAACAAAACATATGTTTGAAAATGGCAGCACAAAGTTTCGCTAGCCTATTCACAAAGGAAGGATATATAGAACCCCCCCTATTTCAATAGGAATATAAGCAGAAATTAAATAGTTACCACACTTTACAGTAAATATTAAAAGTGTGGAGAGCATTAATTTCTGATTTAATATTTATAATATATATATACATGTTAGATAGTTTATTAATATTGAATTTATTAATGAAAAGTGGTGATTAAAGAGTTATAAATAATTATCTTATTAAAATATAATTTTTTAATAGTTGCATTATGAAAGGAAACAACTATTTGAAGAGTTATATTAAGAAAGAAAATAAGTCTTTTCATACTATTTGAACAGTTATATCTTTCAATTGAAAGACATATATGTTGGCTTATTATATAATAAGGTTCTTACATTGTCATTTTCACAATTTTAATATATGTGTTAAAGATTTTATTATATCTTGTAGATTAAGAAAATACCTTAAGGAAAGTGTTAATTTACATCATCAAAGTCACACTCTTCTTTCTTCTCAAAATTTCTTCTTTCTTCTCAAATATTTCTAACAATCTTATGGTATTCTCTCCAAACTTTTTTTCAATTATTTTGTAATGGAGACTGTGTTGGACTCAAGTGTGAAGGTTCAATTCCAAAATCAAAAAGTGATCAAACTCGACAAGTTTAACTAAATGAATTTCACTATACAGAGGGATAAGATGATATTCCTATTAACCACATTGAAAATTTATTATGTTCTTGAGACAAATCAACAATCAAATCCAAAAGAGATCACATAAGGAAAAATAATATTTTCTAAAAACATTATTGTAAAAACAACTGTTGTCGTAGCCACTATTGATGTTAACATGGAGAAATGGAAACATGACAAGGTTATATGTTGTGGATACATTCTCAATTCTCTCACTAATCGATTGTATGATCTCTTCAAATATAAAACTTCAGCAAAAGAAATATGGACTGCACTAGAGGAAACGTACAAAAGAGAAAAAAAAGTACGAATAAATTTCTTGCATTGAGATACTTTGAGTTTACCATGACGGATACCAAACCAATTGTGGATCAAATACACTAGTAAATAATTTTAGCCTCTAAATTAAATGAACTAGAAATCAAATTTCTAACTCACTTCAAGTGGGAGCAATTCTATCCAAACTTTCACCTTTTTAGAATGGATATAGGAACAAATTTTTGCATTTTCTTGAAAGTTTTACTATTGAAGAGTTTCAAACTCATTTCTGTATTGAGGTAGAACATGCTAGAGATGAACTTATTCATGAGTCAAATATAAATCTCGTCAATCAAAAAGAAGAGAATTTTAGAAAATTGAAAAAAATTAGGGTCTAGAAAATTAACTTAAAGAATCCAAGAAATATAAGAGTGATAAAATGTGTTATCATTGTGAAAAAAAAAAAGACATTTTATCAAGAAGTGTAAGTTCAGAAATTCTAGAAATCTTGAAAACAAGATTGTTGCTTCTGGTTTTGAAAACAAGGTAAACCTTGTTGAATGTGATGTTAAAAAGCTTGTTGTGATGGTGATTGAAATGCATATTGGAATAGTTACCGAAATAAACATGGCTACTGTAACAAAACATTTAGAGTGGTGGTTATATTCTAGTGCTACTATTCATGTTTCCAATGACAAAAGGCAGTTCAAGAATTATAAAGAACTTAAGAGACCAAAACAAATTCTAATGGGAACCATAATTCTGCTAAAGTGCTTGGAAAAGGAAGAATTGAGTGAAAATTTATCTTAAAGAAGAAATTAACTTTACTTAACGTATTCCATGTACCTAAAATTAGAAAAAATCTCGAATCCGCACATTTATTGTATAAGAATGATTTTAAGATTGTACTAAAATTCGATAAGGTTGTAGTATCGAAAAATGTTGTATTTGTTGGAAAATGATATTCTTGTGACAGAATGTTCAAACTCAACATCAATGAAATGAATAATTCTTTTGCTTACACTATTGAGCAGTCTTCTAATTTATGGCATACTAGCCTAGGTCATTTAAATTTTCAATCTTTAAAATTTTTTTCAAAACATGACTATATTTCATGTCAAAAAATAGTTTTGAAAAAAGTGAAACTTGTGTTAAGGCAAAATGACTAAGAAACCTTTTTCAAAAGTTGAAAGAAAATCAGAATTATTAGAACTTGTACATTGTGATATTTGTGAACTAAATGGTTTACTAAGAAGGGGAGGGAAAAGGTATTTTATAACGTTCATTGATGATTATTCTCACTTCACTCATCTTTATTTAACGAAAACAATAGGTGCAGCATTTAATAAATTTAAGAAATTTGAAACTATTTTTAAAAATAAGAAAGAAAAGAAGATTAAAATTCTTCGAAGTGATAAAGGAAGGAATATTTTCCATACTCATTTTCTCTATTTTGTAAAGAGAATGGAATAATTCATCAAAGAACAACTTCTTATGCACCTCAACATAATGGATTAGCTGAAAGAAAAAATAAAACATTAGTAAATATGGTAAATAGTGTGTTGTTAAATGTAAAGGCTCCATTTAATCTTTGGGGAAAAGTACTTTTGACTACATGTCACATAAATAATAGAGTTCCTTTAAAGAAATTACATATGACACTATATGAATTATGGAATAATGGCAAAAAACCAAATTTGAATTATTTTAAAGTGTAAGGGTGTGTAGCTTATTATAAATTCACGGATCCTTATAAGACAAAATTAAGACTCGGAGGCATCAAAAGTATTTTTGTTAGTTATGCACAAAATTCAAAAGCATATGGATTACTTGATTTAAATTTTAATGTTATAGTTGAATCTATACATGTTGGTTTTTTTAAAAATAAATTAGTCTATAATTCTATTAATTTTGAACAAGAAACCAAATTGAATTGGGTCCAATAGTTGGTGAAAAAAAAAGAAATTAATGAATCTATTGAGTTAAAAAGGAGTCAAAAATTGAGAAAAGAGAAATATTTAGATTGTAAATATGTTCCTCAAGATTCAATTATTTTTCTAGTTGAAGTAGATAGAACCAATATACTAAATAAAACACCAATTCTGCTAAGTGTAGATGAAGGCTCCAAATCTTTTAGCGAAGCAATGTCTTCAAGAAATGAAATCTTTTGGAAAAATGCTGTAAATGATTAATGGACTCAATAATGTCTAATAATACATGGGTCTTAGTTTATTTACATTCAGGCTCTTAACCAATTGGATATAAATGGGTGTTTAGAGGAAAATATAATACCGATGGTTCTATGCAAACCTTTAAAGCAAGATTAGTTGCTAAAGGTTTCAAACAAAAGGAAGGCATAGACTACTTTGATACATATGCTCCAATAGCTAGAATAACATCCATTAGAACACTTGTAGCATTAGCTTCAATTTAAAAGTTGCATATACATCAAATGGATGTTAAAACAGCCTTTTTAAATAGTAATTTAAAGGAAGTATATATGGAACAACCATAAGGTTTTATACTTTTTGGAAATGAGAAAAAAGTTTGTAACTTGGTTAAATCACTTTATGGATTAAAGCAAGCTCCTAAACAATGACATGAAAAATTTAACTCATCCATATTGTCATATGGTTTTAAATATAACAGGGCTGACAAATGCATTTTCTCAAAATTTATCAAAGATTATGGAGTAATAATATGTCTTTATATTGATGATATGCTAATATTTAACAATAACATAATCAGCATAAATGAAACAAAGAAATACGTAACCTCTATATTTAAAATGAAGGATTTGAATGAGGTTGATACCATTTTGGGTAATAAAGTTAAGAAACATAATAATGGTTATGTTATTAACCAAAGTCACTATATTGAGAAATTGATCAATAAATTTAAGCATCTCAATATAAAGGAATTTAGTACTCCATATGACTCAAGTATGAAAACGCATGATAATGGTGACCAAGTAATTGCATAACTAGAATATGCTAGTGTTATTAGAAGAATTATGTATGCTATGCATTGCACTAAGCTAGATATTGCATTGACAGTCTGCAAATTATCAAGATATACAAGTAGGCCTAATAAAATTCATTGAAAAGTCATTCGGAGAGTTCTTGGATATCTTAAAAGAATTAAAAATTTTGGCTTACATTATTTAGACTATTCAGGTTTATTAGAAAGATACTCTGATGCAAGTTGGATTACTAGTACCAATAATAATAAGTCCACTTCAAGTTAGATTTTTACACTATAAGTGGTGTCATTAGTTAGGCACCTAAGAAACAAACT
Organism: Theobroma umbraticum; assembly: GCF_002168275.2. Taxonomy (NCBI): domain Eukaryota; kingdom Viridiplantae; phylum Streptophyta; class Magnoliopsida; order Malvales; family Malvaceae; genus Theobroma; species Theobroma umbraticum. The sequence goes on along the minus strand of NW_018397254.1, from coordinate 11,388,258 downwards.
TGCATTTCACATTCAACAATGGAGTTTGAGTTTATAGCCTTAGATGTAGAAAGAAAGGAAACAGATTGATTGAAAATTTTTTTATTAGCTATAAAGTTGTGGCCACAACCAATGCCAACCATTTCCTTATATTGTAATAGTGTTGTTACAATATTTAGAGCATATAGTGATGTCTATAATGAAAAATCTACACATATTAGTTTAAGATATGATTAAATTAGAGAATTAATCTCTAGTGAGGTAATTCTCATAACATATGTTAAATTTGCGATTAATTTGGTAGATTCTCTAATAAAAGGTTTACAAAGGGATTTGGTAAGTAGTACTATAAAAGGAATGAATTTAAGACCCCTATTAGACACCAATAATGGGAACCCAACTTTTAATTAGTAACCTCTAATTACAAAGTTTAATGGGTAAAAACAAGTTATTGTTATGTGTCTGTGATGCATTATTATAACCCACTCCTCAAAACATTGTTTGAAAATAGTGCGGTCCATTGTGTATAGAGGTTGAGTTTATAATGTTAATGGAGTTTGAATATTGTATTATGGAAAGAAAAATGTCTAGAGTAATAGAGACATTAATGAAAACTCCACTTACATAAACATAAGGAGTGGTACTGTTTCAATGAGAAAAATTTGAAAAATTCTCTTGTAAATGTTTATTATGAATAGGATAAGCACATGGCTATTATAGTACTAAAAGTGAACGACCATTTATAAAAATATAAATAAATATTATGTGTGATGTATCTTCAATTCAAATGCTAGGAGTCAAGGTTCAACCTGCAGACACCATCTACTTCATTAAGGTTGTTAGATGCATTTGCTAATTGATGGTTCAATCAAGAGATACTTTCTTGTATGTGTAATATGCATTCGTATGAAATAAATAAATAAATAAATATATTATAGAAAAAACCAACATTTTAAACTAGTAGGACATTATTATTTTCATAATTTTAATAAGTGTGTTAAAAATTTTATTATATCCTAGAAATTAAAAAAATAAAATGTTAATTAAAACTCTCAAAATCATCCTCTTTTTTCATCTCAAAATTTCATTCTTCTTCTCAAATATTTTTAACAATGCATTTCTTCCTAATAATTATAATGTCCCATTCCGTCTAATAACTAAATGGTATAATTAATGCTCAGAAAAGGGCTACTCCAGCTGGCTAGTTTCTGCCTCTTACTAGAGCTAGACCGCCCCACGTTTCTTATACTGCTGGTGAAATAAATGGAAGATCTGATGCGGCCCCCCAGACAGTCGGGATTCACTGCATGATCGTCAAAAACAGATGTATATACAAAGCCATAGTTGACACTTTCGGATGATGGTCATGGTCATTGGCAATAATCACAAAGCAAATTAAGGGGAGCAATAAAATCGCCGTAGTTAGAGCCAAGATCAGACCAAATGTAGCAGCCAAATCTGATGGAGCGGTACTTGTATATAAATTGGAAATCAAATGCGCTTAGACTTTTGTGTCCCTCAATCATCGATCTCATCTCCCGCTACGTTTTTCCTTTGACAATGCCTGGAGAAGAGAGAACTAGCTTCATATGTATGTGCGTAAGCGTGTCAGCCCCGGCCAACTGTCACTTGACAAGTTGCATCTTATCTCTGACAACAAACTGAGCAATCCTACCTAACCACTAGGGTTGACAAAGTTGATTGCACCCTTCTCCTACGGGCCTCACCCATGCATGCACATATTTAACTCAGCTTTCCTTTATCCTTTTTTGTTTTTTATTTTTTAATTTGGGAGGGGGGATGGATTAATCAACATAACCCTCATTGTCAATTCCTTGACTATTTTTGTACTGACTGGCTTTCTCATTCATAAACCTTCTTCTATCTTTCACAACGAAAAACATTGAATTGAACTTGTTTAATTTGAAAACACCAACAGAGACAGATTATAGTATGTCAAAACATATCAGATAAATGAAAAAAAGTAAAAGTGTTCTCAGTAAGAGTATTCATTCGATTGGAGACAATACCATGCCATGTGAATATATACACAGAGTGAAATAGATATGATATTTTTAGTTTTAAAGTTTATTCTCTTCTTTCACTCATACATATTTGGCATTTTATTTTTGAACCTGCTAGGATGGGTGGCTGAAGGGTGACGACAAAATAGTCAAAGAAAAGAAGTAAAATTCGTAAGTTAAGTGACATTGCTGATTGGACATTGCCCTAATGGGACATGATGACATAAATGGTGATGAGGAGTTGCCTTGTTCATGGTCAAGGTAGAAATTATTGAAATATATATATAATAATAATAATAATTGCTCAAACGACCAACATAAATATGGTATTGACCTTTTTATGGAAATCATATATTTGACATATAAATGACCAAAATGTATTTAATATTCTTTCAAGTAAAATAGCAGAGTTTTATAGTGTGTTAGGTGTATTAGAGTCAGGGTCTTGGGTTTTGAGAAGCGCAATAGAAACTAATGTATTACTAGTAATGTTTTTCCTTTCTCATAATGAATTTTACTATCATCACAATTCACAACCGTAAACGTTGATTAATAGGAATTATTGCTCGAATGTTTTTCTTTTGATTGTGGTGGAGGCTAGAATTAAGAGCTAGATCTAGTAGTAAATGTGAGTCTAGCTTCGCCAGCTAGTTAGTCCACTGATTTTCCAACGTAACTGCGCGCGTAAGTTGTAAGAACTCAGGGAATAACTTATTAGCAAATGTTGAAACCAGCAATCTCTTTCCCAGGTAAACAAACGAAGTCAATGACATGGCATGGGGAAGTGGGAAGTGGGAAGTGGTAACTCACAACAGATTGGGCATCGATGACGAAGTCTGAACATTTTAATTGTGCCCTTTTACTATTATCTGTCAGTTTTCAGGTCTTGTCCCTGTTTTTTCAGAACTGAAATGGATACCTGAAAGAGGCCCAAGCAGAGGGAGGGGAGCGGGCTGGTAGGGGCCCTCTCAAAAACATTTTAAAATTTTTTCAATAATTTTTATTTTTTAAAAAAATTTTATAATTTATTTTTATAATATATTTTTATTTTTAAAAAATTTTTATAATTTTACCTCTTATTTTATATATTTATAACGTACCAATATATCATTTGAATTTATACTTATCTTGCATCTTATTACGAGTTGTTGGAAATAATAAATGACATCTCAAAAACTTTACAACTTAACTATGAAGAAATACTAAATGCAATTCATTTAGTATCCTTTACTAAATAGTGCCTCCAATAGTTGAGAGAAGATGGATGAAAACGTTTGTTTGTGTCAGTGAATAAGTTTTGTGAAAAAAATGAAATTAAAATTTTTGACATAAGATTAGTTATAAATTAGATAAATGTCGTCTTCAAAAGAATCATGTTACAATTGAACACCATTGTTGAGTTGAGTTGACTTGTTTCTGGTTGCTACTATTGACTCATTCTTGTAAAAATTGAATTTCAAATTTAATGAGAGTGTAGTGAAGTTACTCACTCTTGGCATATCTTTGGACCTTTAAAATAATTTCAAGTCGTTTTGATGTTGAAAATATTTGCGACCTCGTAAATAAATATTATCCTAATGACTTTACTAAATAAGATAAAATGTATCTAAGTTATCAATTAGATTTATTCAAGTTTTATATTCTTCATAATCACATTTTGAAAAATATACCTACACTTTCTAAACTATGTCAAGTGTTAAAGAAAACATGAATATCAAAAGTTTTACTTCTTTGTTGACAAATTAATTCAACTTGCCTTGACTCTTTTAGTTTTCACTACAACATCAGAATGTGCATTTTTTACTATGAAACTTGTTAAGAACAAAACACATAATAGTTATTAAAAAATATTTTTATTTTATACTTAACACATAATTGGAGTTATTTAAGTTATTTTCACATGAATTTTTTTCATTTGAGATACTTTATATTTTCATCAAACAATAAACTTCTACTATGATTATTTTATAAACATTGTCCTCACCTCTTCAAACGCAAAATCATGACTCTGGCACTACGTCCCAATTGTAATTTTTTCAATTTCCTTGTGTATTTGCACTACACTAAAATATATTCAACATTTTGAAGGGCATTTCCGAAAAACAAGTAACTAAACAAATTGTCAAGTGACATGAACTCAAAACTAGGTCATATTAATGCACATAAATCGAGCCAATAATTTTCAAAAATAAATAAGGGCATGGACCATTTTGCAAGTTGGCAAGCACTAACGTATCAGCTTAACGTACCTTTTTTTCTCTATGGATTTAATTTGCATGACAGTGTCTATACTGCAAACTTATTAATAAAATCTGGTAATTAATTGCAGATCGTAATGAGGGAGTCCAGAGTGAAGTTGCAGATGGACTCAAAACATTTACGATCTACTACAAAAAAGGCCATGAATTCTGTTGTGCCAGCTCTTAAACAAAACATCATAAATATCTTCAAAATGTGTGCATGCTAGTTTCAGATAGCTTTCCACAGATTGTCATAAAATGTTAGTGAGAGCTAGCATGTCCTTTTTACTTTTATTATGTTATATGACCTGCTTTTTTACCGCGATTCATCGTTTTGTTCCAAGTTGTTATCCATGATATCTAGTAGTGGAACCCATGAATCTATGTTTTTACATCAATACACAAGGGAGAAGTGACATGTACGAACAGAGAAATAAACAAGCAGATATTTTGAATATTTAATTAAGTAGAGTCTCATTAACACTGATTCAGTTTGTCATCATTGCTTAAGTTCGATGTTTACTCATAAAATGGTTTGTCAATAAGACTACAAGTCTTATGAATATTGTTATATATATATATATATATATATATGATACTTAAGATATGCTTATTCGATTGTTTTTTTCTCGGTAAATCAACCTTTATAATCCATCAAAAAGGGTAATTCCATTCGAAGTGGTGACACTCTACCCGAAAACCAATTAAAGAGATAATGATATATAAACAACTTGTGGTGGGTAAGTAAACGATCTTTGTCAAAGAAATCACAAAGGCACCCTTAATGAATGGACCAAAAATTAAAACAAGCTAGAATGGGTCTAGCACGTTGGTATCCATTGTGGAGGACCCATGGAAGCACTTGTGAACTTGCGCCTCAATGTCGACGACCTAATTTAATTTGGAAGGCTCCTTGGCATCTTGGTCGGTCCATCGGAAAGACTTTTTGCACCGAGGCCTACCCCCAATGCTATCCTTGTTATGTTTTCTTGCACTAGCTTCATGATGTGAAAATTCATTGACTGTAACTCTTTTACGTACAAACATTCAGGCTTTGTTTTTAAGCAACAGTATGGCCGAACAAATAAAAAATTACTTTGGATACCTAGTCGTATATAGCAAAGCATTGAAAAACTTTTACTGTTTAATAAGACAACCAACATGTGCCCTAAAAATGGACCAATGCAGGCAGAAATTCAAAACCTCTCTTACCAAACAGATTCTGACGACAAGACGACTAGTCATAAAAATGCACAAACCACCCCTGAAAGTAATATAAGAAATACAAGAACCTTCCTATCGTTTCAAAATGTCTCTTTTCCTCCTCCACAATAAGAAATAAAAAACTGAAAATCGTAAAAGATACCCTTTCATTAGTTTCACTTTCTTTCTTCTTCTTAGCTAATCACATAAGTATATTATGGTGACCTTCTTTGCCATTTTTAGTTTTTGTTTCCTCTCTCAAATTTCTTTAAACAATTAAAAGGAAGACATGCCTAATTGTCCATAAAGTTAACCCCGCCATAATAACCTTTACTTTTGAGCAAATTAATTGAAATGAAAACTATGTAACTATTAAGAAAATCGCATCAGCCTCAGAATTAGATAAGATCAGGGGGGGGGAGGGAGCGGCTAGTAGGAGCCTTGACCCCCCAAACTTTTAAAATTTTATAATTTCTCCTTTTTTATAAATTTTATAATTTTACTTTTATTTCTTAAAAAGTTTTACAATTTTGTCTTATAAACATTGAACTTCTAATATTTTTATTTTATAAACATTACTTTCGTTCCCAAACATAAAATCTTGACTCTGGCACTAGATAAAACCATCTTCAATTGCACCCTACCATCCTTTTGATACAAACGAAAAGATAGAGATCCAAGAAACATAAGCCACTGGCGCATATTGCCTTTTTATCTAATTGCAAAGAGCTACTTATTTTGGATAGTCGTCAATGGTTCGGGATCCAATAAAAGAAATAAAAAATAATCGTATTCTGTATAAATGATGTAAATGTTATATGTCTTGTTCAAACAATTTCAATTTTTTTTTTGGATTTTTTAAACATTTTTCTTATTTTATTATATACGGTAGACAAACAAGTTTGTGACTTTACAATGAACGTTTTATTTAGAGACATGCTGCCAATCTTTCCACCATCAAATTAGTTAAGATCATGGAGACTGGAGAGTGCAAGGCTGCAAACAGCTGTGGCTGTATCACAGTTTGAATCAATGGCTGGATGCGAATATGTATAGAGCTTTACTCTTGATCTTGGGAAGAAGTTAATTTTGACCCACAGAGAGATCAGTTTTGGTTTTCTCTGACCAGCACTTAACGGCATTCAGAAATTCTTGTTTTTAAGATGTATTCTAATCAACTAATGTGTCATGGGACCAGTGCTTATGTCTAAGCCTGTCAATTTATGTGGATCGATTTGCAAAATCATAAATAAGATTGAAGGTAGGACCAATGCTCTATGTATATATAGTCCATGATTTGAGACTTCGTAGAAAATGAAGGAAATTTATAGATCACAAAATCTCATAGAAAGATAATGACACCTGCAGATGGGCTTGCCCAATAGCTTAGAATCTATCAATACATAGGACAGTAGCATACCGAAGATGCTACAGGTTATATTTACCAAAATGAAAATGCTAACAGGTTATGGTGGAAGGAAAGCAGTACTGATCTCCTAATTAAGTCCTGACATCTTAATTAGTAGATTCCAATATTTAATCTTTCAGGACATCCGGGTCTGTCTTTAACCCACCCTAAGCACTTTCTTGTGCCTTGGATATATATGTATCTCTACCTCTGACCCTCAATTATTGAGCCATCATATTGATATAGCTAGGAAGCGGGGAGAAATGTTGCATGATCACAGGCTCACAGTCACAACCCCTTAAACGAATACTAGTAGCGGGAAGGCAAGGAACCCTCTTTTTCTTTCTTGTTCAATTGCTCGCATCAAAAAATTATATACAAGGATTAAGGATAGAATCACCAAGCTTGAATACTTGAATTCTTCTTCTGAAAACCAGTGGGCTTTGCAGAGAAAGCACAAACAGATAGCACTGCAAGCAATAGCACGTTCACTAATAGTTGGGCTAGGAAGGTGATCCGCGGGCTCTTCTTCTGTTCTTCTTGGACCTTAGTGTGGTGATTCAATTCCATCTACATCTCTACTTCACCTACAAAGGTCTCGAGCCCAATTGGTTTTCCCAGTGATTCATGAACGAAAGAATATGGGCCCTAGGAGCCTACTTCATAAAAAACGAAGTGCTTGACCTTCAGATAAAGCCCCTTTCAATTCCAGAAGAATGTTCATGTGGAGTTTTTCCAGGGATCATAGGAAGGATGATCGATAAATTCTGGAAGAATAAAAGAACAAAACTGTAGACTCTTATTGACACAATTGCACATTCTCCCCGAGGATAATATAAACAAAAAAAAAGACTTAATATTCACGAATCAATGAAGAAAAAAGAGGGAAGGTTCTTTTGGCATCCCTCTTTTTCATAAAGATAGGCCAATGAGGGTGTCAGATACACCAAAAACACTATGAAGACAAAACAAGAAAAACTTAGATTTTTCCCCCATGGTATCCGAAATTCCTTCCAACCCTCCTTACCTACGACATTGTCGATAACATCAAAAGCTATCCTTCTCCTAGTTTTATCCGCTTGCTCCCTATATCTTCCCCTCTATGCCACACCATCCAATTCCCCCCTTTCACTTCACATTTACCACCGTTCCAAGCTACTTACCTATCTAGTTCATGGGTTCCATTTCCCCTCTACCTTCTCCTCCCTTCATACCCGAAAATCCTTTCACGAATTATAGGATATATACTTGTTTTTGTTCTAATGATTTATTGGCAACCACAAACATGTCCAATTGGATAGAATGTTACGACCCTTCAAACAACTCTTGGCATCGCGTTGACAGGATTCCTGAACTACTTGAGAACCATGTGCGGAAGGGTTTTTCCATGGCCTCAATTGGTGACGCAATCTACATTATCGGGGGCAGGCTTTGTCACAAGGCTTCAGGCCCTGACTCTGACGAAATTGTTGAGGATGATCTTGAGGTCCTCTCATCTGTCATACGCTATGATATTCGCAATGGCGCGTGGTCCAAGTGTGCGCCACTTGGCACCCCACGGTTCGATTTCGCGTGCACCGTGTGCGACAGTAAAATCTACGTGGCAGGCGGGCAGTGCACATTAGGCATCGCACGTGGCACCTCATCGGCTGAGGTGTACGACCCGGCACTCGACGAGTGGAAACCACTGCCTAACATGAGCGTGCTGAGATACAAATCAGTTGGGGTGACATGGCAGGGGAGAATCTACGTGGTAGGAGGGTTTGCTGAGAAGGCGGATTTGGATAAGTTGCCATGGAACGCGATTGGGAGATGTTCGGCTGAGGTGTACGACTCGGATAATGCCAAGTGGGATCTTGTGATGGGGATGTGGCAATTGGACGTGCCACCTAATCAGATAGTGGCGGTTGATGAAAAGCTTTATAGCTCGGGGGATTGTCTGAATGCTTGGAAAGGTCACATAGAGGCTTATGATGGGAAAATATGGAATGAGGTTGACGGGTCACACTTGGAAACATTGTCTTCTCCAATTTCCATTTCAGCTGCAAATTGGCCTCCCATCAAACGGCTTTACATTACCATGGCACCCGTCGGGACACACTTGCTCTTCTTGGCAGGATACAGGAAGCCAGGGGAGATCTCCAGGGTGGTGTCGGTTGTCCACGTGTTCAACACATCAGCGAACAGGGATCCATGGAGGAGTCTGGAGCCCATGGAAGAGGAAGGAGAAAAGGAGCTCTGTGGTCATGGATGCGTTGTTAGTCTTGGACACAACAACTCATAGCCATACAATATCCTTTGCCAAAAAGTATTCCTCGTTTAAAACAATCACTCATAGTTGAAATTTTTGGATTTTTCTTTCTGTTTGTTATCAGAATTTTTATTTTTAAATTTATTATCAGTTGTGAATGAAATTTACTACAAAAAAACAAAACGTATCTCTTTAAAAAAAACTGGTTCAAGCAAAAAAAAATGAAAAAAAAATATACACATTTATAATTATAGAAAAAAATAACACTAACATACATTTAAGTATTCAAAAAAATTTAAAATAAGTATAATTGATGAACTCCTACTTTGAAAGCAAATACTAGTAACATATACTTCTTCTGAATTTCTTTTCTTTATAAAATATCTTAATTTGACTTTTTTTAAACCAAAGTTTTAATTTTGCTATGAATTATTTGAAATATTTTATCAAATTTAAAATTTAATATACATTTAAAGCCTACCTTATTCTTAATTTTTAATGCATATAATTTAAAATTTTAGTAAACCACTATTCGAAAAATAAAATGCAATCAGTTGAAAATTTTTAACTTATAAAAAGTGAAACTAGAAGACTAGTTATGGGACAAAGAAAGTATGTGCTTTTCTGTAAAATGGACAATTTAAAATAGTCGAATTGTACCTTTAAACAGGCACATGACGGAATTTGATTTAAGATTTTCATTTTGAAGTTTGGTCAGGCTAACATACTGGTGTTCACCAGAACCACAATTTGTCGTTATTAAATGCAATCTTGCACTGCGTAATTAATAAAGAATGATTTTCTTTTGTTATTGCTTTTGGGGAATCCAGATGAAGAATGAATGAAATAAAGATCATTGCAAGTAAAAAGCCAAAGCTGAAAACTTCAATCAGAAATTTGAATTAATCAATGAAGCTGGTCAGTTGTCTGCATTACAAACTAGATTTCAATCATCAACAAAAAGCATATGGTCGTAAAATCAAATGCTTGTTTTAATTACGAATCTCATGGTATTAACCTTTGAAAAGAAATGTCATGTGATGTGAGGTTGGCGGCTTCTTCATAAGCTCAAAACTGCCTATAGGGGGGGTGGAGAAATCTTAGAGCCGGGTCTTTCTTTTCTTTTCTTTTCTTTTATTATTTATGTATGACTAGAAGTTGTCAATATATGTATAATAAAGCTAAGAAGGAGAAAGAGCAAATTAGGCTGTAGACAAGGAAACCAAAAAATGGGTGTTAAGGTTTGAATGCTTAGCACCCTATTTTCGAATGTTGCTCTCTTCTGCGCTTACCATTTGGATCTTCTCTGTATTTGCGAGAACCTGGATATCATTAGACTTTGGGTATTATTGCATCACTAGACTTTGGCTATTATTGTATCATTAGACTGTGTTTCTTTGATTTTTATTTTATTTTATTTTTTTTTTACAAAGAAAAATAAAGAAGAAGATGGTCATTTTCCAAATTCCTTTCATATAATGAGGCCCCACCCAAAAGTGGGCCCAGAATTTCACCATCGTCTGTATTTTGCTATTACCATCAAAAGAAGAGAAAGAAAAACCATGTGAATACGATGGAGCATAAAAGAAGACCAGATTTTGGACCCTAAAACGAAGAGCCGAAAAGTGGTTCACGTGAGCCCAAACCTAGCACGGGCCAACTGTGACTTACCCCACAACCAGCCCACCCCCCCTACGGTTGATCTTCCTTTGACGGTCGCCGAATTTGAGCGGACAGTCATGATTCAATCTCAGCTCTGTTACTGTGATGATGAGGGGGAGGTGGCACGTTAGCAGGGGTGACAGTCCAATGCGGAAGCAAAATGTGGCATGATGAGATTAGTCACGGATTCACTCACACGTGTCCTAAGTGGTCCGCTACCCACTGTGGGGACTGTTTAGCCTTGCACGGGAGGCACGTGAAGTTTAGAAGTTAGAACAGGACCACAGCAACATGGAGATTTTTGATTGGTGGGAGATGGGACTGTTTCGCCCAAATCATTTCATATCTACCATATAATCACATAAACAATAAATAACCTTACTAACAAATTAACCTTAACATTCATGAAAGTGATCCATAATATAAAATTATTTTATATATTTTTATACAAAAAATAAACGAGAAGCTATTTTTGAGTGCTCAAAAATCAACATAGATGCCTTTGAGGATCCACCTCATCCTCATGTGGTGAGATCCCTTTTTCAGGAGTGATGTTGGTGAGTGCGACATAACCACCATCGTTTTCTTCCTTCAAGTATCCAAAAAATATAAGTCTAATTTGGAAATTTTCGATTGTTTAAAATAGGCAATGTCAAGTCCACCACGTTCATCTTTTTTACATGTCAAATACTGATTTATTGAAACTATTTCTACATTTCAATTTTATCATTAATTGTTTGAATATTATATATATGTACAAAAATTAATTTACTAGACAACTCACAGGAGGGAAAACAATTATCATCCAATGCGTGCCTTCACGTGGACTTGATAATGTCGTAACTATATAATTAATTATAAAATAATTAATTTATTAGTTTGATTATTTTAAAGAGAAATAGTTGAACTAGTTCACCTATGTGTCGTATATATTCATCCCTTAAGATAATTTGAAGATGATATTTAAATTGAACCAATCAAAATTTAATTATTGATTATTTAATTTATTTCTAAATAAATTTAAGTAATTTATAGATAATATTCATATTTTTTACTAATCAAAATTTAATTATTGGTCATTCGATTTACCTCTAAATAAATCAAGGTAATTTAGAGATAATATTCATATTTTTTGACCAATCAAAATTTAATTATTAATCATTTAATTTATCTTTAATAATTATGATATTTTAGAGATAAAAAATAAATTTAATTATTTAATTTATCTCTAAATAAATTAAGAGATAAAACTTAGAGTCAGCCAATCAAAATTCAAGAACTTAAAGTTTGGTCAATTAAAAGACTTTCAACGAATCATCATAATTTATCTCCAATTAAATGAAGATAATTTTGAGATAATTCAAAGAGACCACATTTTCATCAAAGTCTCTCATCTAGCACTATAAATAGGAGGCTCCTCTAAGCCATTAAGATCATTTAGAGGCATTGGAAGATTGAGTACATTTCGAAGATCGAGAAGAGTAGAAGATTTCTAACGTGAAGATATCAAGCAAAGTTCATGATCAAGATAGCAAGCGAAGTTCGTGATCGAGATAGCAAGCGAAGTTCGTGATCGAGATAACAAGCGAAGTTTGTGATCGAGATAGCAAGCGAAGTTCGTGATCGAGATAACAAGCGAAGTTTGTGATCAAGATAGCAAGCAAAGTTCATGGCCAAGATATCAATCGAAGTTCATGACCAAGATATCAAGTGGCAGCAAAGTCCGCGATCAAGATACCAAGTGGAGTTCGTGATCAAAATATCAAGTGAAGTTTATGATTAAGATATCAAGTATAGTTCAGGATCAAGATCAAGTTGTCAAGACCATTGAAACGAAGATATCAAGTGAAGTTCATGATCAAGATATTAAGTATAATTTGTGATCAAGATCAAGTTGTCAAGACCCTTAAAGCGAAGATATCAAGCGAAGTTCATGACCAAAACCAATTTTGAGTTTGTGACTCTTAAAGATAAAGTGAATAAATTAATCAGAGGAGTTCTAGAGATTGTAACTCACATCAAATATTGGATATTTGTCTCATAATTTTTCAAGCCTAGAAATTTTGAAGATTGAAATGGCTCCTAAGAAGAATCTTGCTAGCAAACCCACTGTCAAGCCTGATCAAGTGAATTTTCTAGCCTTTCCAACCTCATCATCAAGCACGGATGTTCCAACACATCCATATGGTACTCAGAGAAAGACAGAGGCTCTTACTAAATTGTATAAGCATACTTAAGCATGAATGTTCCAACACATCCATATGGTACTCAGAGAAAGACATGGGCTCTTACTAAATTGTATAAGCATACTTTCTTAGTCCTCAACCAAAATCCTTCATATGATACTTCTTCCCCAAGTTCTGAAGAAATCCTTGTTATGTAGCTTGCTTCCTCCAAAGGATCAAGTTGCATTTCTTCCAAAGATTGTGGAATCTCTTATGACAAGTATCAAAGAAACAGATCAACAAATTGCCTCAAGGATGGCAACAATTAGCAGCCTTAAAGGAAAGGCACCAGTTGATCTTGATCAAAATCAATGCCAAAATCATCAAAATAATGAGGAGAATTCTGCTATGGTATTGGAAAATAATCTCCAACAAAAATCCAACGAAGTGCTCACCACCAACCAATTGAAGGAATTCATTAAAGAAGCTATCAAAGAATAGGTGGAAAGTGTCTCCCAACCTTCGTACACTTATGCCAAACCATACTCTGAGAGGATTGATCACATGAGGATGCCAATTAACTACCAACCACTAAAGTTCCAATAATTTGATGGTAAAGGAAATCCTCATCAAAATGTTGCACACTTTGTGAAAACTTGTAACAATGCTTACGCTTACTACGATCTTATGGTGAAGTAGTTTGTTCACTCATTAAAGGGAAATGCCTTTGATTGATACTTAGAACTTAGGATGATTGACAATTGGGAGCAATTAAAATGTGAGTTTCTTAATTGCTTCTATAACACTCGATGTGTGGTGAGCATGATTGAACTCATTAGTTTGGGCCAATGAAAAGATGAGCTTGTGATTGATTATATCCACAAGTGAAGAAATCTCAATCTTAATTGCAAAGAGCAAATGTCCGATTCCTCAACCCTTGACATGTGCATCTAAAGGATGAATTTGGGATGATGCTACATTCTTCAAGGTATTAAGCCAAAAACTTTTAAAGAATTAGCTACTCGTGCCCATGACATAGAATTAAGCATGTCAGCAGTTGAAAATCAAATACCTCTAATGCAAGAACCAAGGAAAGACAAGTAAGACATCCATAGAGCGGGTAAAATTTTGACAAATAAGGGCAAAGAAAAACAGTCTATAACTATTAACACCAAGCCCATCAAGGTAAGTACCAGTTCAAAAAAGACTTAAGAGACAGAACTTGGCCTTTGCAAGATAAAAGAAAAGCGTATTTGAAAGAAAGGCAAGAAAAAAAATATCCTTTCCTTGACTTAGATATTGCAAGAATGTTAAAGAACTTCTGAAGGCTATGCTTATTCAATTACTAGAGATGAAACGATTAGAAGAAGCTGATCAAGTAAATGACCCCAATTACTGCAAGTACCATCGCTTGGTTAGTCACTTTATAGAAATATGTTGTCTTAAAAGACAAAATCATTGGGCTATACAAGGATGGGAAAATTGAGTTTAAAGAAGAAATAACAGCTACAAATTTAGCATCAACAACTAGCATGCTTTTTTTATTGAGTAAGATAAAATTTGGATCTTTTGACTACATAATGTTGCCCCAAACGCAAAGTAAACATCCAATCCTTAAGATAATGGGGGCCAAGCTTATGGTTCTATAATTGAGGATCTAGAATATGAAGGATGGATCTCAATTACCTGTCGAAGAAACAGAAAAAAAAAATCCTCCCAAGGATAAATAAGCACCAATAAGAACTAAATTGGTGAAACAATTATTCAGGAGAATAATGCCAAAGGGAATGACAAGGAAAATAACAACAAGTAGGCATGAAACTTTGGCGCTGCAAAGGCTTAAACAACCAATCACCTTGAATGACTTCATGCCAATGCAATTCAAAATCAAAATTCAATTCCTATATCATGTTTCCAAATTGATGAAGATGCTGGGAATGAAGAAAAAATTAAGTTTGATTATAATTCTTCATATGGTGTAGAAATTACTTTTTTTGATGAAGACTTATTATTAGGGTCTATCCCTCATAATCAATCTCTTTTTATTCAAGGATATAGTCATGAACAAAAAATCAATCAAATCCAAATAAATTATGGATCTCCTATTAACTTGCTCCCACTAAAGACAATGAAAAAGCTTAGGATGCCTCTCAACGAATTATCAAAAAGCCACTTGATGAACCAAGGTCTCACTCTCGAAGGGCAAAAAACTATAGGAAAAGTTAAACTTTAACTTTTCATTGATGACATGGAATCCAATCTATTGTTTCATGTGATTGATGCTAACACAACACACAACATGTTGTTAAGGCGACCTTGGATGCATCAAAATGCTACAGTTTCATCAACACTTCATCAATGCTTCAAATATAGTAGAAATAGTCAAGTGAAAATAGCCATCGCAGACATTAAACCATTCACTACAATAGAGGCACATTTGGCTGATGCTAAGTTTTGTTTGAAATGTACCTTCGTAGAAGAGGTATAACCCAAACATGATAAGGGAAATAATGAAGGAAAATCATCAAAGGAAAAGGAAAAGAAACCGTCTTAATTTGTAAAGGAAGACGATGATCTTATCGAAGGCTTAAAAAACTTGACTTTGCCACTCACTAACTTGGAAGACTCAAAATTCACTAAATCTCCATTGAAGGGATTTGTCAAACCAATAACATGACCATTGGTTGAACGCAATGATTCCTTTTCAAAAAGCTAATGGTTTTGATCCTAATGCTTATAAACTTCTAATAAGGGCTGGCTACAAGCAAGAAGATGTTTCCAAGTTGGCACACGAGCCTAATGAGCTAACCAGATAAACTCCACAAGATCCCTCAAAGAATCGTAGACTTTGGCAAAAAAAGACCAATGTTGTCAAAACTACAAAATCAAGGCTAGGATTTACTTCTTTAAAATGGAATATTCACAAAAAAGCTTCAAGATATATAACAACTAAAGAAGTTGACGACAAGGAACAAAACTCAATAGAGTCATCTAGACTTTAAATTTTTAATCGCTTAGGCACAACCACAACTCGAACTTCAATTTTTGATCGATTGACCATGCCTTCAAATCAAGGTTCAGTGTTTAATCGTATAAAAAAATATCATATAAAAGTGACTTCAAGAAAGTCTATGCATTCAAGGCTAAAAAGAAAACCCTCTCAAAGAAGGAATAAAAAGAGCTTCATGACACAAGAATCAAAGGATTTCCATAGCATCATCCTTTCACAAATAAAAAGAAAAAGTAAATGGATTGTAACAAATGATGAAACATTAAAAGCTAAAAGGTACACTGTGGTTGTGACTAAACAAGACTCATATTCAAAAGAAGAAGAGTAAGAAAAAATAGAAATCTTCACATGTAATCACATGTATATAGTAAAAAGTGATGAAAAATCTAAAGAATAAGTTGTCCAAGAAGTTTTCCCATCCTTAAAGGAAGAGAATCGGCCTCCAATTGATGAAGTAAAAAAAGTTAACATATGCATTACAAAAGATCCTCGTTCAATCTTCATAAGTGCTAGTTTAACTCTTGAAGAAAAAAAGTTTTATTTTGACCTTTGATAAGGTATTAAGAAGTCTTTGCATGGACTTACAAAGAAATGCCAAGATAGGACCTTAAAGTTGTTGTACATCATCTAGCAATAAAGAAAGGTGTCTGACCCATTAAACAAGCTCAATGACATCTTCACCTTAACTTGATTCCTTAAATCAAGTTCGAGGTCAATAAAGTCATTGAGGCTAGTTTTATTCGAGAAGTCAAGTACCTTACTTGGATCCCAAATATTGTTCCAGTTAGAAAGAAAAATGGCAAAATTCAAGTTTGTATAGATTTTTGAAACTTGAACAATGCTTGCCCTAAGGATGATTTTTCTCTCCCTTTGACAAAACTAATGGTGGATGCAACAACTGGCCATAAGGATTTATCTTTTATGGATGGATCATCTAGTTATAATCAAATTTACATGGATCCAGAAGATAAAGAGCTCACTATATTTGAAGCTCCTAAAGGAATGTACTGTTACAAAGTTATACCTTTTGGGTTAAAGAATGCAAACTTCACTTATCAAAGGACGATGCAGAAGATATTCAATGATATGCTCCACAAGAATGTTGAATGTTATGTCGATCATTTGGTGGTTAAGTCAAAAAATAGAGTTGATCATCTTCAAGATCTTCGCCAACTATTTAAGAGACTACGCCGATATCAGTTGAAAACGAATCCTTTAAAGTGTGCCTTTGGAGTATCTTTTGATAAATTTTTGAAATTCATAGTGCAATCTTGTGGGATTGAAATTGATCAATAAAAATAGATGCAATCATGACGAAGCCTGAACCAAGTAATTTCCATGAACTTAAAAGTGTGAAAGGAAGATTAGCTTATATTTGATGCTTCATATCCAACTTGGATGGTAAATGTCAACCTGTTTAATGAGGAAAGATACACTTTTTGTTTGGGATGAATCTTGTAGTAATGCTTTTAAGAGTATAAAGTCTTATTTACTAGGGCTTTTAGTTTTAGGGGCTCCTACACCAGGACGTCCATTGATCCTTTATATTACAACACAAGAGTGCTTTTTAGGAGCACTTTTGACACAACAAAATGATGAAGGGAAGGAAAGTTCGTTTTACTATCTTAGTAAAACTCTTAATTATGCAAAATTAAATTATTCTCCCATTAAGAAGACATGTTTAGCATTGATGTTTGCAATTAAAAAATTAAGGATTATTTACAAGCTCATTCTATTCACTTAATTTTTGATGAGTGCATCAAATGCATATATTTAACGAGAGATTAAATACCTAAATATTCTAATTTAAACTAGGTTTAAGATTAGATTTAGGTGTTTCTATTTATTTTTATTAGTTTAGTTTAATTTATATTTAAATGTTTATTTTAAGTTAATAATGTTGATTTTATGTTATTTATTTTTATTTTTATGTTTTTGTAGGAGTAAGATTAAAAATAATTTCAATTGGTGAAGAAAGGTGCATAATGCACTAGTGCTCTGTTTGCATATGTTTTGATTTTTCAAGTATATCTCCCACTACAGAAGTCCAAATTATATGATTTTTAGACCATTAGAAAGCTAATAGGCACGACTACAACTTTAATGCTGACCATTTTTCCCAATTATGATCAGAAAGTGGTTAAAATCTTTATTAAATTAAAAGTATTGCACTAAAAGAACAAAATTGAGCAGAACCTTTAAGAGTCGCGACACTCACCGTATTTTTCAAAAATAATGAGCTTACAAGATTTTGGAAGCTAGAGTTTTTGGAGGTTATTTAAGGGGCTTTTTTCAAAGGTTTTTGGAAAAAGGCAACAAGCAATTTCTCTAGAGAAAAAATGCCAAAAACAAAGCAAGAAAGCAAGAGAATTGAAGGGATAATCAAGATCACAAAGCTTCAACTATTAGTTTTCTCTCTCTAGTTTTTGTTTTTTTTTTTACTTGGATTAATGGATAATTTTCTTTGGATGAAGCTTTTATTAGGTATTATGAACTAAACTATTTTTCTCGGATTGCAATTGAACTCACGTGTAATTTGAATTTTTAATCTCTTTCTTGCTTATCTTTAATGGGATTTGAATTATTTATTTCAATTTGTTCTTAATGCTTTTAATTGCTTGGCCACTAATTAAATTGATTTAGGAACCTAAATAAACTTGGGAAAGGAAGTTCAGTGTAGACTAAAATTGGGATAACATATGATCATATTCATTGATTTGCGTATAAGATAGAGATATACCTATAGGCCATATGTAGCCAGTTAGAGCTTGAGCTTAATGAATCTGTTTAAATTTCAATTTACATAGAGATATAATATTTTGGTTAAAATAGATATTTTAATAAATTGAGTCAAGAGACTCTTATAAATAATTTAGGACTTTAGGTTAGCAATTATAGCCATTGAAATAAGTTAAGAAAGAGAGGTAAGTTTAGATGAAGTGTGAAAGATATTGTAATCCTATGCTTGTTTGATTTGATATTTACTTAAGTTATTATTATTTTGATTTTTCTTAGTTTTAATTTTGGTTAATTATTTTTAGTTAATTAATTTAGTTAATTGATATTGATTGTTTGGATATGATTAAATTGTTATAATTTTAGTACTTAGTAAAATTTTAGATCAATTTTTTGTGGGATTGATACTTACTTGCTTATATACAATCTATTCGATATGTATACTTACGTAGTAGAATTTTAATTGACTATTTCTCAAGCAAATCCTCTCAAGTATCTTATGTCAAAATTAGTGTTTAATGGGAGATTAGTAAAATGGGCTATTTTATTACAAGAGTTAGACATTACATATATCTTTCAAAAAGCCATCAAAGGACAAGCACTAGCCGATGATTGGGAATTCTTTGAAAATTTCTCTAATGAAGATGTTCTTTTCATCGAAATTCCTAAGCGATGGAAATTATACTTTGAAGGAACAACTTGCCAAAATCAAGCAGGTGCAAGAGTCATCTTTATCACCCCAAAAGGAGAGATATTGCCTTAAGCATTCACTTTCATCAAAAATTGCTCCAATAATGTGGTCGAATACCAAGCCTTGATCATAAGATTGAAGATGGCAATGGATATGCAAATCACCCAACTTAAAGTGTTTGGAGATTCCAAGTTGGTTGTAAACTAAATCCTTTCACTTTATGAAGTTAAAAAGCCTAAGCTCTTGCCATATGTCAATTGTGTTAAAAGGCTTTTGAAGTGGTTTGAAAAAGCTAGCATAGAACATGGGCCTCGAAAGAAAATAGGCAAGCGGATTATTTGGCTAATTTGGCATCAAGAATTGCATCACATAGTACAAAATTAAAAGTTCCTCTTTTGCAAGCTATGGATATTTCCACCAATCACTCGAGGTGAAGAAGTCGATTTAAAATTTAATGTCGTCTCAGTCCTTGAAATGAGAAAAGAAGATTCGCGACAACCATTGATTGACTACCTAGAGCATGGAAAGCTTCTTCATGATCTAAGGCACAAAAAAAAAGTCAAGCTCTTTAATTTGTTTATTTCAAGAGCACACTTTGTCAACGTTTTTTTCGATGGAGTCTTTCTTCGTTGTTTAGGAGTTGAAGAAGCATAAAAAGCCTTATAAGAAGCTCACTCAAGAATGTGTGGGAACACCAATCTAGATCCAAGTTGCACTTCCAAATCAAAAGAATGGGGTACTATTGGCCAACAATGGTGAAGATAGCATGGACTATGCTAAAAGATGTAAAGCATGTCAATTTCATGCTAATTTCAGTCATCAGCCACTTAAGCCACTCCACGTACATCATGGCCATTTGAAGCTCGAGACTCAACTTGATTAGACCATTACCTAAAAGTTCAACAAGGCATCTTTATATACTTATAATAACAAATTTCTTTTAAAGTAGGCAGAGGCAACATCTTATTAAGAAGTGAAGAAAGAAACAGTTGTTACCTTCATTAAAACAAACATCATTTATCATTATGGCGTGCCACGATGCATCATAACAGATAATGGAAAACAATTCGAAATGGAGAAGTTATGTGCACAGTTTAACTTCAAGCAACAAAATTCTTCCATGTACCATGCACCAACAAATGGTTTAGCAGAAGCTTTCAATAAGACTTTGTACAATCTTCTCAAGAAAGTTTCTAATTACGCAAATAAAATTGGTTAAAGAAAATAGGGGAAACTTTGTGGGCTTATTGTACGACATTTCATACACGTACTCAAGCTACTCCACAATCACTTGTTTAGGGTATAGGAGTTGTTCTCCCACTAGAATGTCAAATTTCGTCATTAAGAATTGTCATTCAAGAAGCCTTTTGAATAAAGATAATGTTTGCTCACGCCTTAAAGAACTTGAAGCATTATATGAGAAAAACTTGGAAGCACAACAATGCTTAGAATGTAATCAAGCTCGATTGTCCAAAGCTTTCAATAAAAAAGTTAAACCATGATCATTCCAAGTAGAAGACTTAGTTCTTGTTGTGAGAAGATCCATAAACACTACACATCATATGGGTAACAAGTTCTTCTCAAAATGGGATGGATCATAAGTTGTTCAAGAAATCTACATCGATGGCACATATAAGATTGTTGTTCAAAATGGAGTAAGAGTTGGCCCAATCCATGGCATATTCTTGAAGTACTACTGTGCTTGAAGGTTGGATGCTCCTCGGCAAAAGGTTAAACTACCTAAAAAAAAAAGCTTGTTAAGTTAAAAATCTTTAACAGAATGATTTAGTCAAAAGTTAAGGCAAAAAAAAAACCTACTAAGTTGAAAATCTTTAATAGGACAACTTAAAAAAAATTTAAGGTAAAAAAAAAATGGACTATGTTATGACTTGATCCTTCTTCATATTAAGATGTGCATAGGCACCTTGGTCTCATTGCCAAGTTTAGTTAGAAAAAAAAAGTCTTTTGCATTAAGCATGGCTTAATTATTTACAATGATTGAACAATAAATCAAGTTTGTACTTCGCTTTGAGTTATGTGATTCCATCAATTAAATTGCAAGCGAAACAAATTGCATTCGCAAGTTGAATTCTTATGAGGTTCAAGTGGTGTTTAAGAAAATTTTTGGAACAAAAAGTTTCTTGAAGGTTTCATAGGATTATCTTTTAAATTTCTTTACAAGTAAAGAAAAGACATAAGAAAGATTGATTTTTATTCCTAATTCAAAATGCATTACAATGTGAAAAAAAATTTTACAAGTTTAAATCCTAAAACATAAAAAAAGAAAAAGTGAAAAGAAAAAGCTATACGAATAAGAATGCAATCAAATCAAGGCATCCACTTAAAATTCTTTATCTCTTTTCAAAAAGATTCTAACATATTTTGCAATCATTTTAAGGAGTTAACTTCATTTTCACTCAAAATAAGAGAAGACTTGACAGAAGCCATCTCTTCATTAATCTTGAAAATATTAACATCCCTCATTTGCACCTTTTCCCTTTTCTCTTTAAGAAAAAATTCAATCTCACCCTTCTTGCGATACAAAGCATTCAATTCCTTTTCAATATTTGTCAACTCAGTTTGTTAATCATCAACATGCCTAATAATATGGTTAATTTCTTAAAGCTTCTTGATTTGATCTTTTAAAAACAATTCAAGGTCAATAAATTTGTGAACGTTTCTGAAGCATTATTGAACTATGTTCTTCAATGATGATAAATCAACAATCTTATTGTGGGAAGAAACAACCCCTTCTTCATATCTTCATTCTTGGAAAAACAAATGACAAGCTGATCTTTGTAGTCCTTGAAGTACACAATGGTGATTTTAAATTGTGTGTTATTATAAAAAGCATCCACAAGGATCAACAAATGTTATTATAAAGAGCACCCTCCAAAGATCAACAAGTGTTATTATAAAAAGCAACCTTCATGGATCAAAAAGTGTTATTGTAAAGAGCATTTTTCAAATGGCTACCAATTTCTTCCACCTCAATTTGGACTTGTCTTGATTATAGACTAACAGATTTAGGATTTAACTATCAAAAGAATATCAAACTATTAATCTAAGTGAAGAAATCAATTTACCAAGAAAAGAAATCAGAAAAGTTGTAGCAATAAAATGCTTTGAAAATCTCAACAATATTAAAAAAACTTGCAAAAAAAAAATTTTAAAGCAAGTGCAACAAAGAAGCTAAATCAAATCCAAATCATGATACCTTGCTCCTTAAAGCTTGATGATATGCATATGCTATGAATTATAGACCTTTTGTTTTGATTATAAGCTTGTAACGTGGATGGTAGCTTGCATAATTCCTTTGCTTAGATATGTAAGGTGGCCAAATAATGTCAAAATGTGGCATCTTAAAGCTTGGCAATAGGCAAAATAATTGGAGTTTCATAATTAAAGAACCAAGAAGCAAATGACTTCTGCTGCCATGTTAACAAAATTAAACAAAAAAAAAGAAGAGAAAGAAAGGACGGTGTACCTTATAATCTTGAGAAGATGAAAATTTGGCTTTGCTAGCTTATGGAACACTTGCAATTCTTAAATTTCAATATGCAGAAAATCGACAAGAGAACTCTCTTTTTATAGAGTAAAAAGAAAGAGCTCTGGTTAATTCAGGAATGCCATACCAATAATTTTTCCAAGATTATAGTTTTATTGCAATATACTTCTTCAAACATTTTTATTGCAATATAATTATTCCAAGATTATAGTTTTATTGCAATATACATCTTCTAAGATTATCGTTGTATTGTAATATACTTCTTCGAATAGTTTTATTGCAATACACATATTCCAATATCATAATTCTCTTGCCTTTGGGTAAATATAATTCAAATTTAACTTGGATTGCAAGTATACAAAGGCATATTAGGATTTTAAGAAATCCTAAGAATTTTTTTAAATTTCAAGACTTGTCGACCTGCCTCATGATATGTTAACAAGTCTTGAGGGGACATTTATAGAAAGGAAAAAACTATTATCCAATTACGTGTCGTCACGTGGACTTGATGATGTCATAACTATATAATTAATTATAAATTAATTAGTTGAATTATTTTAAAAACACATAGTTGAACCAATTCACTTATGTGTCATATATATTTATCCATTAAGATAATTTGAAGATAATATTTAAATTGGACCAATCAAAATTTAATTATCGGTCATCTAATTTCACTTTAAATAAATCAAGGTAATTTAGAGATAATATTCATATTTTTTACCATCAAAATTTAATTATTGTTCATCCAATTTATCTCTGAATAAATCAAGATAATTTAGAGATAATATTCATATTTTTAAACGAATTAAAATTTAATTACTGGTCATCTAATTTATCTCTAATGATTATGATATTTTAGAGATAACAATCAAATTTGATTAATTAATTTATCTCTAAATAAATTAAGAGATAAAACTTAAATTTGGTCAATCAAAATTCAAAAACTAGAAGTCCATCCAATCAAAAAACTTTTAATAAGTCATTATTATTTATCTCTAATTAATTTAAAATAATTTAAAAATAATTTTAAAAAATACATCATCATTAGTCTCTCATCTAGTACTATAAATAAAGGTTCCTCTAAGCCATTTGGATCATTCAAAGGTATTCAAAAATTGAAAGCATTTCGTAGATCGAGAAAAGTAGAAGATTTATGAAGTGAAGATATCAAGCGAAGTTCATGATCAAGATACTGAGCGAAGTCCACAATCAAGATATCAAGCAAAGTTCATGATCAAGATACTAAGCGCAGTCCACAATCAAGATATCAAGCGATATTTGTGATTAAGATATCAAGTATAGTTCATGATCAAAATCAAGTCGTCAAAACTCTTGAAACAAAGATATCAAGCGAAGTTCATGAACAAAACTAAGTATAAGTTTGTGACTCTTGAAGATAAAATGAAAAAATTAATCAGAGGAGTTTCAGAGGTTGTAATTCACATCAAATATTTGCTATTGGGGCATTTTAAAAAATAACCTTTAAAAATAAAATATTTTCAAAAATAGCTTCCTTTATAATTTTAACTATTTTTAACCAAGTTGAATAAAATTACCCTTAATGAAATTACATGCTAGGATGTTACACACCGTTTACAGAAACATGTTACACGCCACCGTTTACAGAAACATGTTAAACGCCATGGTTAGGTTGTTACACGCTATATACAAAAAAGTGTAACACGTCATGGTTAGGTTGTTACACGCTATGTACAAAAACGTGTGATACGCCATGGTTAAGTTGTTACACGCCATATACAAACATATTACACGTCATGGTTAGGCTGTTACACACCATGTTAAAAAAATACTGTTGTTACACGTCATGTAAAAAAACATGTTACACGCCATGTTTAAAAAAAGTTGTTACACGCCATGTTGAAAAAAAAACACTGTTATTACACACCATGTTGAAAAAATATTGTTGTTACACGTCATATTCAAAAACATTTTGTTATACTTTAATGCTTAAACTATTATTGTTACTTACAAACCAAAACTTCAAATCTTCTCAACTCTTTTTATTTTTTTTTATTTTTGATTTTTTTAACAATTTAATACCGATTAAAGTGTTTCTAACATATTTTTATAAATCAAAACATAAATTTTCTTATCTAAAAGACCTATTTTGAGTAAAAATTGAAAAAAAATTTCATTGAAAACCTATGTTTATAAATTTTAAATTTTTAAGTTTATTGGTGTTTAGATTTTAAATTGATCCGATTAAAAGCTATTTCAAATATCTGTGATCATTTTTACTGTTTAGTTTTATCCAAAATACCTAAAAATCAAATTCTCCAAATAGTCATCCACTCAAGCACATCAATACCATCGTTTAGTGTCTTCAAAATGCTGAAAAGAAAATTCTGAAAGCACGAGAGAGAGAAATCGAGAGCATAGAAGATGAATGTCGAAGAGAGAAATCGATAAAATCAGAGAAAATGGGATGTTGAGAGAGAGAAATTGGAAGCACAAATGAGAAAAAATTATGATAAGTGGTTTAATTTATTTGAAATAGTTTTAAAGGTATTTTCGTCAAGTTATGACTAAATATGACTAAAAATAATTAAATTTATTTTAATGTTATTTTTAAAATGCTCTTATCAAGAAAGGTTATTCTTCATAATTTTCTCTTTATTATTTGTCACATAATTTTTTAATTCAAGAAATTTCAAGAAAAAATTTGTGTACACGATTCAAGTTAAAATATTGCATCTTCTCAAAAATAAATTAAAAAAAACTAGTGTATAGGTATAAAATTTACTATACGAGTAAGTCAAGGCTTTATTATTGGGTAGTATCTTTACAGGAAAACAGTACATGCAGATACCGGGGTCTATCTTGTTTGCGGATACCGGGGTGTATTTTGTTTTCCCAAAGCAGCATAGCTTATTATGTAAGAGGTTAGTACATAAAGCTCTCTTTTCAGACAAGCTCACTTTTCCAACCTCCGCTAGCTTCTTTTCTTACCACTCCCAAACACCCACTTTTTTTCTTCATCTTCTCTCCTTGAAGAAGCACACAAGTCTTGGTACCAATATAAGCAAAAGCCTTAAGATTCCTCTGTCTCAACTCTCAACAACCTCTGTTTGTGTAATGCTCAATTAGCACCAAAGCCATGCATTTCATAAAGGAGAAACCAATACATGGGATTGCTCTCTGATATTCTTCCCTGTTTACTTGTTTTCTCTTTTTGGGGTTTGTGTTTCCTGGTTTCTTCTGCTCTGGTTATTTTGTAAATGAGAGAAAGAGAGGGTGGTGGCTGCTTTTAAGCTTGGTTTTTTTAGATGGGTGCTCAAGATTACTGGGACACGGTGCCGCCAACAGTGGCTCCACTGAATTTAGAAAGGGAAGAGCACTGGAGACGTTTTGACAACTCAGTGAATGCGGTTTCCTTCGGTTTTGTAGCCACTGCAATTCTCATATCAATGTTCCTTGTTATGGCTATCTTTGAGAGATTTCTCAGGCCAAGATCATTGTCCTCCAATGCCAGAAACCGCACTGATCTCGAGTCTCATACAACTTTCAACGGCAAGCTTGATTACCCTTCTCCCAAAGTACGCTCTCGCGCTCTCTCTCTCTCTCTCTCTCTCTCTCTCACACACACACACACACACACACTCGCACCTTGTTTAAAAAAAATTGTTCCTTTTTTGTTTTGTTTGTTCAATTGTACCAAAATCTGCCATAGGATTTTCTGGGTGTATGAAAGGAAGTGAAATGAGTGATGGAGAATATTAGAAAAAATGTATGAACTTTATTGTAGTATTCTTTTTATTTTTCCTGGTGAGAGTGGTGGCAACCTTTTTCTCTCTTTCTATCTCTATCTACATTTCTTGCTTTGATCTTTGGTTTTTGTTTAGCAGAGGTAATAAGTGGGCTTGGCAGCATGATTGTGACGGTTCTTTTGCTTTCCTTTTTTGTGTGTAATAATAGCTAATACGGTGCATCTGTTTGACTGGTCATTATGCAGAGTGCATTGTTGCATGAAAACGAATTGCAGTGATTAGTAGTATGATAAATGCTTTTCTTCTTTTATCTGTCTGTTATGTTTTGATCATTTTTCTGGATTGGCCATTACTTACTACTACCTGATGTCTCTAATTCATATATATTTGATTGTGGACAGCTTTCCTTTTTCTGTTTGTTAAGGACAAAACCTCTTTTCTTAGACAGAAAGGTTAATAGCAGGGACCCATGTTGTAATTGTATACCACCATCCAGTTTACATGCTCTCCATTTCACTGCCCATTTTGGCATGCCTCCTTTTTCTTGTTCACTGATAATACCATGATCTCTTTTCCTCACCTGGAACCAAAATTATAATAGTAGCTTTTAAACTGTTTAGTTCTTTGAAAATTTTGCATTTTCAACAAAAAATACATGCTGCATTTGTAGCGTAAATCGAATTAAAAAGACACAGAATATTTGACATGTTTACAAATAATATACTAAATTTAAACTTTTTAAAATTTTCTCCAAATTCTTTTACCAAAATAACTACTGCCCCTACTGTTAATGGGTCTATGGCTTTAGATGTACTTGATAATTGTATCGTCTAGGCTTTGGCTTAGGTGATTGCGGGTTTGGGGCTTAATTTGTGGATAAGGCTTATCAATTAAATACTAATCCATTATCTCAATGGAAGATGACAGGGGGTGGCTTGGAGTTCTCAGAGTGATCTGCATTATATATTAATGAATTATTATACTCTAATATTTTATTATAACGGCCCTCTAACGCAACCATGTTTGATTATAAAGATATTAGAAACACAATCTTTGTAATCACAAAGCAATTTTCTCTCCGTTTCAAAAGGTTGTGATATTATTCTCCTATTAAAGGAAAAGCTTAATTTCTTATATTAGTAGTATGATAATTACTCAGGTAAGTAGTTCCTTACTCTTCTTAATAATTTGTTTTGCATTACAGTGCTTGTAGAAACTATTAACATCTCTTGTTACACGTGGTGGTCCACTTCCAAAATCTCTTTTGCTGCTGCTGATCATCTTGTCTGAGAAAATAAAAGATCCAAGATTTAGCTTTCGTGTTTTCAGTTGTTTATCTGCCAACAACCATTGTTTTCTTAAAACTTAACCTATTTTTTTTTTCTTTAAATGAAGGACGAGCATCAATATTTGCTAAGGTTTTTAACTCTTTTTTTGGTCTGATATGTCAATTTTCTAACACGGATATACAGATAAGTATCATCCATGTGGTGTGTTTGGGGGTTTATTAGGACTAATGGGAGCATTATTCATCACCAGCAAGTGATTTTTGTCTCAAATGTCCTACTTAATGACAGGCAGAATTGAAGTTTTGCCTAACTTTGTTTATTTGATATCTAAATCCTTCCATTATAGTGCTCAATCATTTTGACTTTTTGAGCATCCATCCAATCAGGTTTGCATATAAAGGTCAAATGCACGCCACCTTATCTTCTTAACAGGAGCAACTAAACCTTCCAAAAAATTTTAAGACCATATAAGCTATTTCCTCTCGATGCCATCCCGGCATGTTGTTTTTTTTGCATTAAGTGCATTGACAAAATGGTCAAGATTTCTAGGCTCATTTGTTGCTTAGATGCAAGTTCGCTAAACTATTGGGCAACATCATCACCTGATGTGTTGCTAAGTTGAAGTATAGAATATTAACATATCGTGCTGTGGATTCCCCATTTTCCATATGTTCCCCACCTCCTATGATCAAAGCATGGCAAGCCCTCATCTGTCCCTTTTTAAATATTGTTTATTTAATATATCATCTCAGCATTGCTACTTGGCTACTTCTGCCTATTTTCAATGTACAATGTCGTCTGGTTGTTAGAACCCCTTGATTTGTGGAAAAAGGTAGAAACGTCAGTAGACAATGGTTTTATTTTAGTGGGGAATGATGCTGGCTAGAAAATTATTCTTATCTTACCTCCACTATTTTATATGCTATGCTTGTATCCCAAGAATGGCAAACTCATCCTTCTGTCTCTGCTATGGTTTTCAACTGCCTTGGTTAATGTAAGAAGAATCAAATAAAAAATTCAACCATCATGAAGACTTTGTCTAGTTTCTTGAATACCTGTCATCTTCACTGGTTCTATGCTCTTACCTAGTTAGAATTGGTCTCCTGACCGACTTGCTCATTAACCGCATAACAGGGCTATCCAGGTTGATTTGTGTCTCCGTATCCTTACCTGCACTGCATGTGCGTGCCTGTTTTGTCGGTTAACATTCATTTATCTGTTAATGCAGATGACAATTTATGCAAATGGGGTATCAGTTCTGATGCCTGGTGAGGAAACACCTACCTTTATTGCACATCCTGCTCCTGCACCATGTCCGCCGGAGCGCATCTTGAAGCCTCTGCATCACCAGAATCAAAGCATTGGTGTGTCCTCATCCTCAAGGGCAAGCTGAACATAGCATGGCCTGATAATAAAGCAGCTGAGTGGTAGAGCACCAGGGTTTTGTTTCACAAATTCTTTTTATTGATGCCATCTATTGAATTCAAGCCCGCAACTAGTGAACCCAGAATGTCATGGGAGGGAAATGGAGGCCATGAAATATATGCCTGTTGACGTTTGTACATCTGTATTTGAAGAAAAATGAAATACCGATATACTTCTGAAAACCATGCTTGGAAGATTAGAGACTAAAGGAAGTGTGGATGCTCCATTAACTTTATAGCTAAAAGAATTTCAGTGCTCCAGTTTTATTAAAACTCACAGAGGGCTCTGGAGTCTGGAGGAAGTGTCCAATTATGCACCCCTCCTTGTAGAAGAAGCACGCTGCAACCTAAGCCCATAGTATTGCCATTGCATACCCAAAATGATTAAAGGTGGACCTCAAATTTAACCTTTGTGAAAGCACATGGATTTGAGGGCCTAATTGCAATGCCATTTTGTTCTCTTTTCAGTATCCTATCCCACAGGGATATTGGGCTTAGATCAAAGCTCAAAATTGCTTTGGAAGCAGTTGCTGTCAACGTAACCCAAATCACTACTTTTGACACATATAAACCTTATTAGTCAAATGTATAGAGTTTGGAACCTAAAAATCACCTCACCTGTCCTTCCAATGGCCTCATAACTTGATATCTTTATGCAAAAAGGAAAAATACTCAAAATTCATGCGTAGCTATCATGTGTTCTCAAAATACTACAATGACCTTCAAACCAGTAAAAGTATGGGCTCATGTTTATAAACTGAACTTTTTTTATTAGCCCAAGACAATTTAAGCTCGGTTATGCTAGAAAGGCCCATTAGCCATTAGCAAGCATTTGTTAGTTGGACCGCTACAGCTCCTAAACGGGTGCATTTGGGTTATTTTAAGTTTGGATCATTTTGAATTTAAATTAGAATGAAAATTAATAATTAAATTTATAATTTTATTTAATATCAAGTTTAAATTATTACTAGTTTAAATTAAATCAATAAATTAAGATTATTACGATTTTTAACTTTGGGCTCATGTGATGCCTAACTACCATGTGCTAAGGAGCTTGTTCGCAGGGGTTGACCTGACGAGGAGTCATGGGATCCTGAACTCTTGCAGCCTCTTACATGGGCTTAAAGCCCAATGAAAAAGAAGCAAAAAGCATTTCTACTCCAAAAAACCAGTAACTTCAGGTTTTGCACCAAGTTCTTTGTCGTACGAAAAACTAGCAGGTTGAGCCCATCATGAAAAGATTGGCAAAATCAATGTCACCGTTCGATATTTTTTCACTGTCCCTCTGTTAATATTATTTCTTGTTATGTTTAATGTGATGAACAGTTAAGATTATAAAAGAAAAGTGGAAGGAGAACGGATTTTGGTGGTGTAATATTCCAAATCTAATATCCATTTTACAGCTAGGCAAGCACAAAAATTGTTATTAGTATTGAGATCAAATGTCTTGAGGTTTTAAAGAGTTAAAATTGAATAGCTGTTCCTTTGGTGGGCTTCCTAATTCCAATACAGTAACACTATGCTCAGGCAGTAGTAAAACATCTTTAAAATATCACGTCAGGTACAGTGGCACGAAAGTCAAGATCACGGACAGGAAATTTCGTAAATCAACTTTCCTGAACTAGCGTTACCAGTTTACCCAAAGTTTAAAAAAGCTAACCAGGCGACACCAGCACCGACGAAAGGAGAA
>NW_018397254.1:11288476-11357147 GCF_002168275.2 Theobroma umbraticum | reverse complement strand
TTTCAATAGTATTTATCACAACTAAATATCATTCATATAGCAAATACGCTGACAAAACATTAATTGCTAAACCTAACGTCTTATCTAAAGATAGAAGGTCAAGGAGAAAACAATATCAAATGATGGATCTCTTCAAGCAAGAAATAGCAAGGTGTCAGCATCTAACCTACGCTCTATCTATCTTGAACAATCATATGGAACCAAGCAAAAGTTTAACTTGCATACAGGCATAGGACTAAAATACACAAGATCACTGAGAACGGACTGAAAATAATAGCATTACACTTAATCACAAATATTTCTAAGTAATACAAGTCTTTAATTAACAAATATTTCTGAGTAATACAAGTTTTCAATTATCTCCGGAAAGCTCTCTGCTCTCCAATAGAACAGATCATTCAAACTCATTAACTGCCAGCTCCAATCAAGGATGCTGAGGCATCGTAAAAGGAGAAGGAAGAAAGATGAGAAAAATGCAGTAGACAAGGCTATCCTTGGCAATTATATATTGCCATCTATTCTGATATTTTAATTTCTCGCTTATACATCCATTTACGGAGGAACATTTAAGGTCCATGGACAAGGCAACTTAACAGAACCTGCTTTAAGAACAAACCAGTTTTTCAAGAGCCAATTATGGTAAAAAAGCTAGAGGCAAATTACTAAGACATGTTTAAAAAAAAAAGAAAAACTAAATAGATGAATCGTTAGAGTTTCAATCAATCTTAGCATATATTGGCATAATTAATAAAGAAAACAGTAAGTCTTAAAATAAAACATCAGTGCATACCATTTCCATGCCAAGAGTTTGATACTTCTCAAAAGCCTCAGGTGTAATGTATTCTGATACTGGCATGTGCCGCTTTGACGGTCTCATATATTGACCAAATGTCATCACATCAACACCTGCCGCTCTCACCTTCTCCATTGTCTTCACAACTTGATCAGGTGTTTCCCCACAGCCTAACATTATTGAAGTCTTCGTAAGTGTTCCAGCTGGAGCATAGTCTTTGGCCATCGTTAGAACATCCAAAGATTGCTTAAAATTAGCACGGTGATCACGTACAACCCTTTGAAGTTCTTCAACTGTCTCAATATTATGAGCAAAGACATCCAGTCCAGATTTTGCCACTTTTTCTACACAACCAGCTTCTCCCCGAAAATCAGGAACTACATAATTGAAAATAGTGCAAGCAACATAAGCTACAATGTAGGAACTCAGACTCAATGAGAAATTTTAAAGATGCAAATGAGCAAAAACAACTCCTCATTGTAATTTCATTCATGTCAACTATCATAGTAGCGTGAAAATGAATCTCTACCAAATCACAAATCGCGAAACCTGACAAGCATTTTACTTTTGTAAGGCCCTTTACTTATCATCTAGAAAGTGCAACGCTTTGAACTTTCATACCGTTGGACACGCCAATTAGTTAACAACTACTACATGTTAAATTGTAATTCATACCCAAAGCTTCTATAAGCATATTAGGCTTCAAAGCTTTCAACTTCTGAACCGTCTCCGCAAAATGCCCACTCCCTTGATCAGCCAAATCATCCCGGTCTACGCTCGTAATTACCACGTAATCCAAACCCCACGACGCAATTGCCTCCGCAACATTCCCCGGCTCATTGGGATCCGGAGGAGGCGGCGTCCGCGAGGTCTTCACATTGCAGAACCTGAAAAACCTCAAAATTTGAATTCAAATATTTCCTCTTTCCACAATAAATTTCTTACTTTAATTTTTTTCTAAAAAAACCACCTGCAACCGCGAGTACAAGTATCACCCAGGATCATGATGGTGGCAGTGGCGGTCCCAGTCTCGCCACCGGACCAGCACTCGCCGAGATTGGGGCATCGAGCTTCTTCGCAGACGGTGTGGAGTTTTAATTCCCTTAACTTTTTTTTAATCTGAACGTACTTATCGCCGCCGGGAACGGATTCTCTCATCCATTTGGGTTTGGGGAGTGGCTTTTTCTTGGTCCCGACTTCGACGGAATACTGGTTATCGTTTTGGAGACCGATGAAATCGGGTAGGGCCGGCGATTCGGCGCCAGGCGGGCCCGCAGACCGCCGAGTGTGGAAGGGAAATCGGGTTTGGTGGTGGGGGATTCGATTGTGGATGAGAAGGTCCTTAATCTTGTGGCGGATGATAGGGTGCGAGCTAGGGAGTTAAAGCGTGATTGCATCATCTCTCTCTCTCACTAGGTTTTTTTTTTTTTCTGGGAGGAGGTGGGGGTGGGGGGGGATGCGCGCGCTGGCGGAGGGTTGCCGTGGATGAGAGAGACGGTGGGAGAGTGAAGATGAGGGGAAGGGGCTGTTGGTAACGGGTGGTTGGTGATGTTCACTGATCCATTGGTCAATTCTCAGAACACTGGCCTTAGGGCCTACGTCCTTTTAGATTGAGCTTGTTCTGGGCTTTCTTAACAAGGTTCCTTGGACTGCCCACTATCAACTTTTGAAGGTACCAGATCAAGACGTGCATACTACGTGAAATGCCTTCAATATATCACACATTCACGCTGGATGTTTTTGTCCTCGTATTGTGTTTAATTCCAGAAGCTCGACACTTGAAACATTTTTTTATTTTTGTAAATATTATTCTTATAATTTTTATGTACATGGATGAGTCTGACAATGGCATAGGCAGTAGGCACAAATGTAAGCACATGCCCATCCCAGAGGGGACTCAAACTCTGAGTGCTGCATGTGCAATCGGCAGTCATCACCCGACACAAGCTTTCCATTTTTACTCAAATCTTAAAGCCAAGCCTCCGACTTTTTCTCCTTTTCTCATTTTATAGGATCCGCTGGAAAGTCATCGGATTGAATATCCAATATGAAATGCACTTGAAAAGTTTGTTGACTCCATCCCCATGACTAGCAATTGCTTCATCTGTCCTTTTACTCGTTATAATAGTATACACTATGAGTATTGTTAACTCCTAAGTCCTTACATTTGGTTTATAACCATGGTACCACAAGTGATGTCCACCAAAGTTAAAGTTCAGGAAGCAAATATTGTGATGGTGGACCCTTTCCCCTAACAAAAGAGAGATAGAGAAATCGGATTCTCTAACGAATGCTGCAGCTCCAGACAAATCATAAATACTCTCTCTCTCACTTCATTTGGGATTCTATTAAATTGAAAGCTTTAATTAAAGTATACGGAATTGAAATGAATCTAAGTTGAAGGGGTAATAACCAGCGAAAGGGACAAATGATAAAGGGTTAGCTGTGGGTGGTGAGTGCTTTATGATGTATTCAACAAGTTGAATCCCACACGCCAGCCAGATTGCCCATACCACCACAAACTGCGGCCCTGCACTCCCTCTTCATATTCATTCACCAGGGTAACTAATACTTAAGTCTTCAGTCATGACCATTGATTTTGTTTTTAAGTATTAACAATGATAAAATAATTCTACAAATTATTTAATTAACTACTTACATTATAATATTTAGTTAGAGTTATATTATAATATTATTAATTACTTAAAATTAAACTAAAAAATTCAATTTAAATATTTCTGTAAATATATAATTTCATACTACAATATTTTTCTTCTTGCAACAAAATCATATTATAATAGCTCCTACAATATCTTTATATATTTATTCAAAT
Source organism: Theobroma umbraticum (assembly GCF_002168275.2). Taxonomy (NCBI): domain Eukaryota; kingdom Viridiplantae; phylum Streptophyta; class Magnoliopsida; order Malvales; family Malvaceae; genus Theobroma; species Theobroma umbraticum. The sequence goes on along the minus strand of NW_018397254.1, from coordinate 11,353,521 downwards.
TCCAATTTCTTGACTATATGAATTAGCAAAACCATGTAAATTTCTGGTGCTTCATTTTTTACACTACTTCATGTGACAAATAGGCAGTATTTGACTCTATATATATATATATATATATAAACTTCATGTGGCAGAACTTATCACAATAAAATTTTAATTAATTACATAAACTATCCTATCACGTCAATGTAAACAAAAGTTTAATCCAAAACCGATGTAACTCAAGTTGTTAGCTTCATCGTGCAGCTTATGTGGTTTGCATGTAACAATGGCATTATTAATTTGCTCACGAAAACAGAGTATCAAATCTTTTATGAGATTGTTGCACACTGTTCAAATTTGTTTTTTATGATGTCATTGTACAATATTCGGTTCATTGATAACTTCATATGAAGACAATTCTTGGAAATTTCACATTCAAAAAACGAAAAAAGGGTTGGGGGGCGGGGGCTATGAATTTGTGATCATTGCATTGATTAGAATATCAAAAATATTTTTAAATATGATATTGCTTATAAATGCGTTACGAACAAGTTAATAGCATTATTTTAAGCTCATGTTTTTCCATTTAGTTAAGACATTAAATTTATCATATTTATTATGTTAATTAGTAACATCCTCTATCTTACATCTATTTTCTTAATAAAAAAGAAAACATCCCTCTAATTAAATACCTGGTCATAGTCACAAGTAAATGGTGTGTGTATATATATATATATTCACTTAATCTTTTACTTCAACTTTTAATGATATAATACATAAAAAAAATTAATTATTTAAAAAATTTTAAATATACTTTTATTCTTTTATTATATTTAATTTAATTTTTATATTTTTATTTTACGTCAAATAGACTTTTATAATTAACTGTTGACGAATTGTTATTAAATAATATGTCACTTGTCGTTGTACGTTACATAATGTTAACGTAGCATGTTGCTATGTCATAATAACGGATGATATAACATTCTAATGTAGTATAATTATATACTTACATAACATATTAACATATTATAATAAATAATTATATAATATTTTAACATGACATGATTATATGCTCACATGATATTTTTTACTTTTCATGTTAAAGTCACATTAACTGTCCTTTGAGACATAAAGCATTATAATTATCAACAACAATTAAGAAATCCTTTGAGACTGGCCAAGGCCTAATCAAAAGTCTTTGGCGTAACAGTTATCATTGATGAATGACAATCCATTTATCCTTGAGTCTTGACCAACCTAGCTATTGGCAATAGCAGTAAGACTTTAGGTTCGACAATGCCACGTGATTAATAACACCTTGATCAAAAAGAGAAAAAAATGAGTGATTCGTGTGGAAAAAGAATCTTTAGGCAGGAAACAAAATAGTAAACTATTAATTACATTACCTGTAAATTAAAAATAAGAAAAAAAAACCTTAATTTGTAAGCTGATATTAAGGCAAATGATGGAGGGTAGTATATAATGCATAATTACGCATAATTAAAATGAGAGATTTAAGTTCAAATTTGTTTTGATTAGAAAACAAGACCCAAATTATTGAAATTGTTCATTTATGTACAAAGAGTCTAATTTAACAAAAGTTGATTCCAGGCAAGGAAAAATTACGTTCCCAGGCGGAATAAGTTGGAATAGTAAGAAAGGATCCAATTTACCTAAATCAACATTTGAATGGGTTTCAAGGAGCTCACTTATTACCGTAAACCATCTTTGACCTTTGGGCCGCATCTCTTGTTTAACCGAAACGGAAGACAACATCAATCCACAACAAGTGCTTGCTAGGAATCCAAGCGTTTAAGTGTAGGATTAGGATGGCTACTTTTACTTCACCATAATTACATATAGTAATTTTATCTTCTCAGTTCTCCGTAATATGCATGTAAAACCCATTTGCTAATTGAACATTAGTAATATGCATTTCTGGAACAATAATAATAATTAAAAGAAAGAAAATAAAAGAAAATTGAGACTTTTACTCGAAGTGTTATTTCCTCCGTTACTCCAACTAGAAGGTGGCGGGGAAGGGGACTAGATGGTTGCGTGGAAGGCTTGTTTTACGTATATTATCATATCTTTTACAACCTTTATTAATTGCATGTTACGCCAATATTCCACACAATTACTAAACGTTAACGCTACCATACCAATGCAGTATGTGTGGCGACTTTCTTTGTACTTGGCAAATCATTTTATCATCTTCTTTTAATATTATTTTCTTCTCGTTGTTCTATAAATGCTCACCAGCTTAATTAATTGCTCAGTGAATCATTATTATTATTTTTTAAAATATTTACAAAAATTTTGGTTTACTTTTTAAAAGAGATTTGCCTGCATTTGAATTCTTATGTAGGTCTCCAATCAGGTCATGTCACTTTATTACTATTTATTATGCTAATTACTTATAATTATGATTTTGTTTCTGTAGCCATGTGTTGGGCAAGAAAATGAGAAACCCAATCACTTGAAGCTTATCTACACATCTGTTCACCGAGTAAAATGATACCTGAAAATTATACCCAAAAAAAAAAAATACTTCAAAACATTTTTCAACACAAATTAAACAATAAAAGGCCGACGAGCTAGATCGAATTAAAAACTATATATTTACATTAACTATACATGTATATATCTCAATTGTTTGGCTAAAGCGGTAGGCCAAGATAGGTCACAGCCAACAAGAGGGTTGGTGGGACCCCACTTGCAGGCACTGCTACTCTGTTGGTCCTTTGGGGTCACCCATCTTGAGAAGACATTAAGAAAGAAAACTACTTATAAACTATAAATACATAAACTAATACAACGTGAGTGACGTAACTTCCCTATTAATGTCTAAACTCAGTTATAAGGTAGCTGTCTATCCATGTCCTCCTTCCTTATCTTGAATTTGACAAAACTATTGTTAGTTGATAATGTCAAATATAAAAGACGAGTGTGACTTGGATTGTGTTAATGCATGAGAACACGAAGTTTGCCTCCTGAGGTGACGATTTTTGACAAATGACATCTGTATTTCGTCCATAATTTTCTTCCTCCTGTATTCATCCTTGCGGATTATAAGCTGTACATGTTATCGTCCCCAGGAGTCATGGACACAATCCGCCAACTTATAATTAATTTGAAAATACCTTTAATATTGTCGATACAAAAAAAAAATGAAGAAGAATCATAATTACTTTAATTGATCAAATTTGTAAGCAAAAAGACACCGTTGTGACCATTTGTTTAAACGTCAAGGACTATTAATTATCTCATATAAGCTTCACATGTCCTCAATTAATTTTTGTTTTCTGTTTCGAAGCAACAATGTTTTATGTCATTAATCAATTTGCTATATTAAGAAAAAGAAAAGAAAAGAAAAATAAAGTCAAGACGGATATCCACTCCGCCGTGCACTTAATTAGTACAAGTTGAAGTTCTCTTTATTCTCTATATAGTTCTTTTTACAGTCATGATTGCAACATTAGAAATACTTAAAAGAAACTCCAATTGTAGTTTGAGTTGAGCCTCTACAGTATCAATGACCAACACACTACTAGAAGCATAGACAAAGGGAGAAAAAAACCACAAAGAGATTCCGTCCCGAAACGAAACAAAGAATATTGATAGCATAACTAGAATAAATTACGGGGTTCCTTTTTCCTAATTGATTATGTACAACGGGTACATGTTGTGGGGTGAAGCCCAATCAGATGCGGAGATTTGAGTTAAAATTGAGTGGGTGACCATCGGACAGATTCTTTGACGAATGACAGCTTGTGTAAGGATAGAAACAGATAAACACCGCTTACCTTTTAAGACACAATTTTTTTGATTTTTTTTTAAAAAGACTTTTCTTTTTGTCCGTTGAAAGAGATAAAATAAATTAGCTTTTCAAAAGTGGCTTTTCTGACTTGGAATTTTTATCTTCCAACGACGCTTTTTATTTTTCTTAGCTCCGTTCACATTCATGTTGAAGTCTGGTTCTCGATGTTTTCTTCTAATTTGTTACAAAGAGAGCCATACTTTTCCAAACTAAAATCCATATGATTTATTCGTAATCAATGGGTTGGTTGAAAGTTGTGCTTGTCATAATTTCAAAGTTGAATGGACTTGTATTTCTAGTATGCATGCACAGATGCAATTAAAAGAGTGTACATTTGCAACCGTGGCTTTCACTCCAATGTAACATTAACCAATCATTTGAAGGTTAAACAAATTTTAATTACCAATAATTATGTGTTTCAAGTGGTAGTTTATTTATTTACGGAAGTTTAATCCTTCCAGTTTAGGTTTAAACATGCAAATGAAGAAAAGGAACTGTAGGTCTCAATCAAAACAAGAAATTATGGGGGTAAGAAACAAAAGTACAAAAAAACATCAAGTTCATTTTTGAATTTGAGGACTGAAAGTGGGCCTTTGAATGAGCTCAAAATCGAAAAGAGAAAACCCCCAGAAACAGTGGTTCGACAAAGCACGTGAACTTCAGAGAAAAACCGGCGGCTATTCCATACGTTTACAAACTACAAATTACAGACGGTATAACTAAGGGCTTTTCATTTTCATCATCTTTTCCTTTTACACTCTCCCAATTACCTTCGAAGCGCGTAGCTTCCACTCTCCAGTACCCGCCAGCAGCGTCAGCCTTTGCCGTCATTTGTTTATATCGAATAATCCAGGAACACTCATTTTCTTTCAATATAAAAAAATAACAACACGTTTGGTTCACCCAAAAAAAATAAAATAAAAATAAAATAATTATTTTAAAAAATAAAATACTAAAAGAATAATTATTATATAAATTAATTTATGAAAATAGAATATAACAGAAATTGTTACTATTACTTATTTTATTGTTTGACTTACAAGAATAATTTTAACAATGATTAAAAAATAATAGGTAAATGATAAATATATTTTTTATTAAAATTTAATTTTTTTAGTTAAAAAACAAAAATACTATGGTGAGAAAAAATATTATTTATTAATATTAAAGAATTTATTTTTTTTAAAAAAATAAAAATATTCTAAGTAATAAAATCAAAATATCTTTTACTATAATTAAATAATATTTTTTATCAAAATATAAATATATTTTTATTATAATTTAATAATATTTTGTATTAAAAGATAATTAAACCTTTTATTATAATTAAATAATATCTAATATTAAAACATAAAATATATTCTCAATTAAATTTAAATAATATTAAATAATATTCTTTATAATATTTATTATAGTTAATTAATATTAATATATTAATTAATATTTAAATATTTTCATTTCTTTTTTTTTGAAACTAAAATAAAAGATTTTATGTCTTTTGTGCTTTAGAGAGAAGAGTGAGGAAGAGAGAGAAAAAAATAAGTTTAAATTATTTTATAAAATAAAATTTTAAATTGTAAAATAATATATTTATTTAATTAATTTTTTTTCTTATTCTTAACAATTCAAATAATAGTATTTAAGTCTCTCTCAAAATGACTATTTCAAAAAATAACCATTTCATTAAATTAAATATAATTTTATGTCCATAATTAAAATAAATAAAAAATATTATTTTATTTCCTTAATCAAACATGCCTAAAAGTGTAAAAATTTTACATTTTCCGATAAGCTTTGGGTTCGCTGAAAAACAAGGATTTCCTATCAGCGCAGGAAATCAGTCAGAACAGAAAATCCGTGACCCTGAAAAACATGACGCCCACAGCCCGCTTTGCATTGTCTAACAAAAAGATCTCGTACCGGAACATGCTACCAACCGATCACCCGCCATCAAAGCGCGTGTCTGGTATCCGTTTTCGGTTATTTTAACGTTAGCGCAGAGAGTAGACAGAGAAGATGGTGATATACTTGACTAGCACGCACATTGCACAATTACACACAAAACATACTGTTTCTGTTTGTCTTATTTTTCACATAAAAAAAATAAAAAAGTTAAAAAAAAAAAGAAAAAGGAAGAAGAAGAAGAACAAAAAAAAGATATTCATAGGTAGAGAGAAACTCCGCTGTACCTTTTTCCACATTTCGCTTTGCACCTTTTTTTCCCCTTTTCCTCAGGTATTTTTATTTTATATTTCATCTTCTTGTTCTGCTTTCTATTCACAAATTCATGGAATCTTAGCTCCTAAGTTTTTTTTTTTACGTAATATATATTTATTTTTTTCTTAAAAGCATTGAAATATAAAAATCACATTAGCTTTTGTGAAAGTTCTTTGAACACTTTTCTCCTCCTTATTGGCCTTATTTACTTCAATTGCCTTCAACATTTCTCTAAAACTTTCTGCCTCTTCAACTTCCCAGTGAGTTCTTTACTTCTTTCTGCCTCTGTTTTCTCCTTTTTAAAGATTTAATATAACTTATATATGTAAATATATGTGTATCTATCTACATACACTTGGAACTGTTTTTGGTCTTTACATGTTTTATGCAGTGGACAAGAATTTAAGGTTGTGTTTTCTTTTTTTAACTAGTTTGGTTTGTTTTTTTATTTTTTTTGTTTTTTAAGATCATTTTGAGTTTAGATCACTGACGTTTTGTTTCTATTGTGTTTGATTTTTGTTTCAGATTGGAAGTTTGCTGTTATGTGGTTAGTGGTGTGAAGGAGAGATTTGGAATATTGGAGGACTTTTGAAGTTGAGTTTAGAGATCAATGGGTAGTAAGAGATCTGGTATAGAGTGGAAGAATTTGAAGATCTTTGTTGTGTTTTTGCTGATCTGCGCTGCCAGGGTTTCTTTTGGACTCACCAATCCTACTGATGGTAAAGCTAATCTTGCAGCATTTTTTATTTTCCTTTTATTTTAATCTGTTTGGTTACTGAGAAAATGTGGGAAAATGAAAGAAAATGAAAGGTGTGGAACTCGAGTTGTATTACTGTCTAAAGTGGTGGAACAGGAATAGTCGGTTTGACTAAGCCAAAATAGTTGAATAGTGAAGTAGTTTTGATTTTTTAATAAAATTTTGCTTTGCTTAATTGTTCCCTGTATTCTCTGCGACCAATGAAGCTTTTAGCTGGGATTCTCTTTCATTGTTCCAGGAGATCATCTGTGGATTAACTGTAGCATTTCTCTCATGTTTCATGTGTGTGTTTTATGATGTTTCTAGTTATCATGTGGAGCTTTATATCTAACTGCCTGCATTGCTTTGGTTGAATTAGTTGCTGCGATTAATAGCTTATATACTGCATTGGGCTCTCCCTTACTTCCTGGTTGGGTTGCTTCTGGCGGAGACCCATGTGCTGAAGCATGGCAAGGCGTACAATGTAACGGTTCAGACATTATGAGCATGTGGGAGGCCATTTCAGTGACTCTTTAGGTTAATGAATGTTCTGCAACATGCCCAATGTTTACATTGCTAATATGATCCTTTGGTGTTTGCAGAGTTCTTAATGGTGCTAATTTGGGTGGACAGCTGGGTGACAATTTAGGAATGTTTGCTTCTATCAAGGCAATGTAAGTGGGATTTCCCCTCATCTCCTCTCACAAACGAATTTCTGTGCCTGTGCCTGTGAATGAACAATATTGTGATGTTATTTTGTTGGCTTATTAAAAAAAAAAAATTGTTGGCTTGACTGAAGTGTCTTCCCCTGCACTTCAGAAAGATACTGATTCTTTGTTCACTGTCATTTGAATCCTTTTTCAAATTACAATGGTCTTCATCGTTAATACTTGGCTATAATTGGAGAAAAGAGAACACCATGCACTTAGTTGGCACTCTTCTGCATCTAGGATTTATTGATTTCAAATGCATAGAGATTTTTAGGAAGTTAAATACAATTTAACTTTTAAACTTGGAAGACACCAAATTGATTTCTGCAGACATAAGATCTCATATTAGGGAATTTATGTAAGCAGTTTAAATAATTGTATCATGCTTGACACATGCAATTATTAATTCATTGAACAATCAGATAATCAACTGCTAAGTGAGTGAATGATGTGCTCTAGATAAGCATGGGAAATAGGGAGGGAAGCATGAGGTATCTCTTCTCCATTTTACAGCAACATAATCACATTTTGTGAAATATCAGATGATACTATTTCTTTCTGATATGTATGATGGACACTGTCATTGATTGTGTAATTTTTCCTGTTCCAGAGACCTAAGCAACAACCAGATTGGGGGCAATATTCCATCCAATTTGCCTGTTTCTATGCAAAACTTGTACGTTTTATTCTCACATGATCATATCTTTTAATCTCCTTAGCAAATTCATAATCCTCTTTAAATTCTGCAGTTTTCTTTCCGCCAATCAGTTCAGTGGAAGCATCCCGGATTCACTATCTTCTTTGAGTCTGTTGACAGACATGTAAGTTTTTACTTCTCTGTTGTTTGAGATGGCGCCTAGCTGTTCTTACTTCTAGACAGAACATATTCCTAACTTTTGTTCTTTTGTGCCATCAGGTCGCTGAACAACAATAATTTGAGTGGAGAGATGCCAGATGTCTTTCAGGCCCTTTCTGGCTTGATCAATCTGTAGGTTTCTAATTCAAATAAGTTATTAAATTTCCTAGTTTTTTTGATAGTTTATTCATAATTGGAGCAATTCTTTTCCTATAGGGATTTGTCTAATAACAATTTGAGCGGGCAACTGCCCCCATCTATGGAAAATTTGTCTCGTCTGACCACTCTGTGAGTTCTCCTCCTTTCCAACTGCACAGCCATTTTAATTATAGTAACTTTATCTGAATGGCAGCTGACTGTCTCAGTTGGCAGACGTCTGCAGGTCAATCAGCTGTCAGGAAAGCTAGATGTTTTACAAGATCTTCCCCTCAGAGATTTGTACTCTTCTCAACTATGCCATTTGTAACATTTAGAATGAAATATTTGTTTATATAATCCTTTTCCATCAGGAGAACCACGTTGTTGTGGTTTTAGAAGTTTCTTGGAGGATTCTTCGCTACTAATGTTCTTTTCGCTTTTCATCCTATTTTGAACAGGAACGTAGAAAATAACCTTTTCTCTGGACCCATACCTGAGAAAATGCTGAGTATCCCAAGCTTCAGGTGAGCACTGCAAATTGTTACATTTCAAGAGAATTAATCTTTTGTTTGCAAATTTTAGGCAAGCACATATAACTGTTATACTGTTAGATGCACATCCAATGCCATAGATACAGATATCAGAGATGTTTCTCAGCTTTCCAATTTCGGGGAACTTATATGGTTTGTCATTGAAAAATGCCAAGAAGACCAATTCTTTTGTAAAAAATGGTTAAAATGTTGATGAGGGGATATTTCAGCCTATGGCACCAAATTCATCATAGGTCAACTAAACATAATATCCTTTTGAGGACGGGTCTTGCTCCACTTTTAATTGTTGGCATAGATATAATTTGAATGTACTTATTGTATACTTCATTTCTTTCTGTTGCATGTTTGTTTGCTTATATTGAAATTCTCTGCACAGAAAAGATGGAAACCCATTTAATTCCACTATTGCTCCATTGCCTGCTCCCACATCACCATTAGCACCACCACATGCACCACCTCATTCTGAAGCGCCAACTTCTGATCAAGTACCAACAACTGATCAAACACCTGGGAAGCATGCCAATGCGCCTTCTGCGTCAGAAGGATCTAGTTCTGGAGAGAGGAAGAAATTCTTAACTTCTAAAAAGGTGGTCTGGATATCAATTGCAGGTGTTTTGTTGTTTATAATATTGGCTTTAGGACTTCTGCTTCTTATGCCAAAGTGTAGCAGAGGAAGGGAAGAGGCTGGCAGAATTTTTAAACGGCATCAAGTAGGTGCATATAGAGGCAACAGAGAGAATGTTGGTGAGGATGGTCCCTTACCTACCACAACCAGTCAAACAGAGAAAGGCAAATGACTATGATTTTACTCCAATTTCAATATAGATATAGATTTTTTGCTATTATTGTCAGGTTTTTCAATTGCTTGAGCAATAATTTTTTTTTGAAAATTTTGTGAACAGGCCCAAAAGAGCCAGTTACAAGACCAGCGGGAGTTAATCAAACAGACATGGGAAGAATGGGGGCGATTGCAAAGCGCGCAGAATGAGAAAGAGAGAAATGCAGAAAGGATGGGCACAATGCCGAAGCGATTTGACCATGGAGTAGACATGAGTAGCATTGATATGATGTTGATGGTTCCCCCACCACCACCCCCACCTCCTCCTCCCCTCCCCCACCCCCTCCACCCCCACTTTCTGAGAAGGTCATTGTGAAACCAATTGTGCCTGATGAAGCAACTACTGCAAGGCCTTCTGCCAGAACTTCGAAACCACCTACATTTGCAAAGTCTTTCACCATTGCAGTCCTTCAACAATATACAAACAGCTTTGCTCAAGAAAATCTTATAGGGGGTGGCATGCTAGGGAGCGTCTATAGAGCAGAACTTCCGGATGGGAAGGTATAATGTGGATTTCAAACAGATTTGATTTCGTTACACGTATGGTCTTTTCTTGTCTTTAATAATTTTTCAAAGTGTCTGCTACATTATCATACCATTCCCATGTCTGTATAATGCTTCATAGGCTTGCCTTGGGAAAAAAAAATATAAAGGTAGAGCTAACAGAGATAAGCAAATCTTAGTGTCTATAAATAACCTATTATTTGTCAGTTTTAGAATTCATAATGCTGTCTTTTCCTCCCTTCCTCCCCCTTCCTGTCTCTGCGCCTTTAGCTCTCTGTCCGCATTTGCATATACACAAAGTTGCGCTTGTGTGTATGGTGCCATAGCATATCAAGTAGACATTGTAGATAGCATTATGTATGGAGCAGCTTCAGATTCTGATGCATGATCTTGTTGGATGCATTTGTAGCTATATGCAGTCAAGAAACTGGACAAGCGAGTTGCAAGTCAGCAGAAGGATGATGAATTTATTGAGCTGGTAGAAAATATGATCGTATCCAGCATGTGAATATTGTCAGGCTGGTGGGTTACTGTGCAGAGCATGGTCAAAAGCTTTTGATCTATGAGTACTGCAGTAATGGGTCAGTGCAGGATGCCCTGCACTCAGATGATGAATTTAGAAAGAAGCTTTCATGGAATGCCCGTATTCGGATGGCATTTGGAGCTGCTAGAGCCTTAGAGTAAGTCAAGTTACCATTGAGATGAGATGGCTGTATCTTCCTTGTTCTCTATTCTAGGAGGTTTAGCTTTACATATTCAATTAGTTGGGCTGCTGTGGTTGGAACCCTTTTTTAGTGGACGGGGTGTCATCAGTTACATTCTGGACATGCTTAGCATGATGTTATTGAAAAGAGTTATATTATGAAATTGAATTTGGTTAGAAGCTCACTGTTATAGCTTATAAAGGCTAAATTGTGAAAGCTTAAATCTAAGTTAATAGTGGGAGTAAAATTAAGATAATGATGAAGAGGTCAAAAGGAAGCAATGACTGATTGCAGTTGGGAGGTTTTCGGATGAACCTTCTTGTTATTTCTGCCAATGACCTTCTGTTCCAAGCAGCTTTATTCTGGACTGATCAAACGAATTAAGGGTTAACTTAGTCTAAGAGTCAGGCAATTTATATACTTTAATTATGGGCCACGCAATAGTAAGAAACTTGGGTAGGTCTTAGATCTGGTGGTTGCCATATTTGGAGTAAACTAAACAGACACACATCCATACTTTTTCTTTTTTTCAGGTGGGGGTGGGGGGGATATGTTAATTTTATTTGACCGTTAAGTTTTAGCATTGAAGTGCACATCATTCTAGTCCTAATCTTCTTGTTGTGTTATGTGAGAAGGTATCTACATGAGGCCTGCCAGCCACCTGTTGTACACAGAAACTTCAAGTCTGCCAATGTTCTCCTTGATGATGATCTTGATGTGCGTGTCTCTGATTGTGGTTTGGCACCGTTAATCACATCAGGTTCTGTAAGTCAGGTAGGTTTAAGCTTGTCATCATCTTATTATGCCTCTTGGAACATGGGACGGTGATAAAGCTTGGAACTTTGGCTGGGTCATACATAAGATTTATATCTTTACTAGACTGCGTTGTTTGCATTTTAAGAAGTTGCTGTTGTGCAATTAATAGGTTAAAAGAAATTCCTGAAAAAGAAGAAAAATTAAACAAAATAACAACATTTTTCTAGGAAACTCGAGTTCTGAGGAAAATAATTGAGAATATTAAACAGAAGCTGCTGTAATAGTGAATGTCTAACATCAGGCTCTTGAGATAATCTTATATCTGACATTTTTCGTCTCTTTTTTATTTGCTAATTTGACTAGTCATCTAGCCTTGTTCCTTTCAGTATAAAGAGAAATTTTGGAGGTTTTAATTGTCTGGTTCCACCATGATACTAATGCTACAGAATGGTATTTTAGCTTTTTCTTTAGTATGATAATTCATTCAGGGGAAGTCCCAGATAGTTCTATATCTGGAAGAGGAAACTGACCTGTTCATGTGCCCACTATAAGGGTAAAAAAGGAGTGGCTGACCTGTCCTCTATTTACTTGTTTAGTTTGACTAGCAGCAATGTCCCTGAAGCTAAGCTTTTCAGAAATTGGTTGATATGCTGATGGTACCCTGTAAGTTTTGTTGTTCATGTATTTGCAGCCAAGAATGGAACCATGTTCTTGATGGTAACTGTATGTGCATCTGAAATTAATAAATAGCCTTTATTCACTTAAAACGATTGAGCTATGCAAACCAGCCTTATGTCATATCTTCAATAATAGTGGTTAGCAGCATTGCTACTGCATCAATTACATTTCTGATGCTTTTCAGGAGAAATGGTGGTTTTGTGGGCTAGGGAAAGTTGTTGATCAGTCATGTAGGGAAAATATTCAAGACATTTTTTTGCTTGATGTTAGGAAAATATTGAAATTAAATGCTTATTGTTGAATTTTATACCCTGCCATTCATAATAGTAGTTAGTTGGGGGCAGCTACATAAATCTTTCTTGGCCATTCAGCTAGCAATTCTGAAACTGTTCTACATTCAGTTGTCAGGACAACTACAATCAATTTATGGTTATGGAGCTCCGGAATTTGAGTCTGGAATTTATACTTCCCAGAGTGATGTTTACAGCTTTGGAGTATTTATGTTGGAACTATTAACTGGCAGGAAATCTTATGACAGGTAAAGGGCTGAAACCATATTGTGGTTTATAATTGTGTGTCCACTTCAATAATCTGATTAAATGATATCTTGTTGAAAATGTTATTTAGGACAAGGAGTAGAAGCGAGCAATTTCTAGTAAGATGGGCAGTCCCTCAGCTCCATGATATGAAGCATTGTCTAGGATGGTTGACCCTTCTCTCAGTGGAGAATATCCTGCTAAATCATTGTCGCGCTTTGTTGATATCATTTCTCGGTGTGTTCAGGTGAGAATATCATGGTGAACTTTTATATGCTAAATGCACACACACATTCAAAGAATGGCAATTGATTTCAACCCCCTACATTTTCCTGCCCATTACGATGAAACTTCAACAACCAACACCCCCTCCCGCACACACACACACACACAACAGACTCAAAGAATGATAATTGATGTCAAAAGGTGTTTAATTGATGAAGTAGCTCTTAGATATCACGCAACACTTTATGTAGATCATCTCTTAGATGTCCAAACAGTTTCAGCGAAACACAAAAGCTTGGACAAAGGCCTCTGTATATATTTAAGTACAACTGCTTGTGTAACCTCAAGTTCATTTTGCAGTCTGAACCAGAATTCAGGCCGCCAATGTCTGAAGTTGTTCAAGATCTATTGGACATTGTACGGAGGGAGCGTCCCAGTAATGAATCAAATGGAGACTGACTTACAGTAGGCAATACACCTGGTGATATGATCAGTTAATGGATGGAAGCCACAGAGATTTGATCCGTCAGAAGTTGATCTGAGAAAATACATCCATTGTAAAGAGGCTGCAAGCAAATTCTCCCACTAACACACAAGTTGCATTCCAGGCTCTTACGCGAGAGGAGTTTTGAGGGACATCAACTAGGAACCTTATTGCTGTGACAATGAACAGTCTGAATTTTCAGATCTGTTACTTTGTAATCATTCCATTATTGTTCATTAAATCATGTAACAATGTCTTTGCTATGGCATAAATATGCTAATCATTTGTTTCGTAATATTATTATTGTTATCAATTATTCATAATGATTTTGTTTCCACAACGCGATATATTGGTCCATTTTGCTCTTGTTTTTGCCTGGAGGAGATGGGTCCATTGATGTGTACACCATGAGCATGTTCTTGGTTTGTGTTTTAGTAGAGCTAGAGGTTGCACGACCGCAGAAAACATTATCCTAGGAAAAGCTTTTTCTGTGTTGTGAACCGATTTGCCGGAGGAGGCTAATCAATTGGATATGGATCCATGTTGGCTTTAAATTTGTTTGGATTTAGGAAGTGACTTTGAAATCTGATTATCTGAATGGGCTTTAGCCACCCTTTTTTTTTTTTAAATATATTTATAAAAAAAATAATTGAGCACTTTAACTTGCAACCAAAGATTTAATATTAGTCAAATACCAGCAGTCTTACACAAGCAATGGGGGGCATGGCATGTCAGCTAAACTCCAAGGAAATGTTGCAACCAATGGACAGCATTTGACCAGTAAGTATTTGATTGTGAAATACAATCTTCGCCTACTTTGTCCCAACTCTTGGAATTTAATCAATTACTAAATCTAAAACAAAACTCATTCAATTCAACAAATATGTATTAAAAAAACCAGAAGCAAAATTCCGAAAGAAAACGCGGAATTGGCCCAAAATTTGACTGGAGTCAATAAAGTAGAGGAGATCTACCATACCAAGCCCATTGCGAGCTCCTATTTAAAACCCCAGCGCGGCCCGCGAAAGTCTTTCCGTCGTCTTGTTCCTTATATTTTCTCTCCAAACGAACACCCTTCCATTCCAAAAATAAACCATATCCACCCGTTGCTATAATCAGCCCCTCTCCTCTCTCATTTCCCTTGATCCTCTTCTCTATATTTTCTCGACATTGATCTTCTTTCCAACACTAACTTTTTTTTTGCTGCCAAATAATCTCTTTTAGTGTCCCAAATTCAGATCTATCCCGCATTGTTTTAGTATTCGGAGTTCCCCTTTTGTGATTCGATGAGTCGCTTCGATTCTAACCCTTTCGACGAGGAAGAGGTCAATCCTTTCTCGGTAAGTTCCATACTCACGCATTTACGTATCCGAATCCCGCTTTCCATAAATGTCAAAGGCCTACGATTGCGAATATGCATATTTTCTGTTGTTTTTCTTTTTTCGAGATTTCATCGATAGTTTTTGTTGATTTGGATGGTTGATTGACCAAATTGCTAGATCTGATTAATATTCCGCTGCCAATCGGAATTGTTATTGTTAGAAATTGTTTTACTTTTGGGAAAGGATCTCGTGTTTTCCATAATGTAGCTCTAGTAACTCTGTTTATTTAATTTTCTTTTCCGTTGAGCGACATAAGGCTCTGTTGGTTTGGGACAAAAAGCTACGAATTGAATGAAACTTTTGTTAGACTCTAATAATACCATCCTTTTGAGATGTAATTTTTAAACATAGACAAATTTGATTTGAATTTGACATGTTGATTTTTGCCCACGAAAAACAAGATAAATAAGCCTTGTTTCTGATATGTAAAGCTGGTACATGTGGCTTCATGGAATGTAGTATTTCTTTGGTGAATATTGTTTCCTTGTTTCCCTTAAGCTTGACCACACACAGCTTTGTTGCAGTATATCCTTGGAAGTTATAAGTAATGATTTAATTTGTGCCATTGAATTGTTGTTGAAGTTCTTCATTATTGTTTTTGCTTATCATGGCCTGTATGGATTCATTTTATTTATTGCAGGACCCAGCTGTCAGGAAAGGCTCAGGGCAATCAAATTATGGTGGAGGTGCCTTTTATACTACAGTAAGTACTATTTCCCTACAATTTTCTGGTTACCTTTACCTTCATAATGTTTGATAGTGGCATTTAAATTGTTGAGAACTGCAAACATTGGTTGAATAGTAAACATACTTAACTGTTATCTATGTCTCTCTTGCATAGCTTGGTTGTGATGACTGTTCAAAGGCTATCATTGATTTTGCCACTACGGTCATGCTTTGACTTGATTCTAATGATTGGTAGTGGCACTAGAATATTAGTAGTTATAGTGGTTGCAATGATGAGAGTGATTGTCATTATGGTGAAGATGCTAGCAGCATTTGAAGCTAATGAATATCCATCATGGAAATGCCTTGCTTATTAAATGGTCTTTGTGGTGGTTGCTACTGTTAGCAATGGTAGTGGTACCAAAATTCTTTTCATTGATGAATTCATAAATCTTCCTAGCCACTACATTGTATTTTGCTGGATTTCAGCCAGTAAATTCCATTTTTCCCCACTTTTAAGTAGCTCATTTACTTCAAATGAAAATCAGATAGATTCAAAACAAGGTGCTGCATCAAAGACTGAATTACTCAGCGCAAAGAATGAACACAAAGCTCAGGGAGAGCAATAATGGACAGATGAGCTTGCTTTCTCCTTGAGACAGGATGCATGGCTTGAAAGTCATGTACATCCTGATATTTAGGAAGATGGCCAGTTGAATCCTGATTGTAGGTGCAGTTTTGTGCATTGTTTTTTATCCCAAATTTGTATGGGACTCATTTTCCCATTGGCTTATGCCTTGCTTGCTTTGTGAAATTTTTGTGCTAGAATGCTTGTTGGTGATGCAATTGTATCTCAATTGACTGGTTTATTTTCTTATCTTGCATATGCAGTTATGCATATGTCATGTGCTTGTGTATGCATGATGTACCGATCCTGTGCAATTGCTTACAATCTTGCTTGTGTTACTTCTAATTTTAAATACACAAATTTTAGAATCCTGGTAGTGTTCCTCCTGCAACATCAAGGCTGTCACCCCTTCCTCCTGAACCGTATGACCGTGGTGCAACAATAGATATTCCTCTTGATTCTGCAAAGGTATCCTAAAATGTTCCAGATATTGAACAGCCTACTGTGTGTGGTTCTGAACATTCTGTTTAAGCAAAATACTTGTTGTCATCTTTTGTCTCATCAACTGTAGGATTTAAAAGCGAAGGAAAAGGAACTTCAAGCAAGAGAGGCTGAATTGAAAAAGCGAGAACAGGTAATTTTTGGTTGCTTGTTTGCATTTGAGCAAGGCTGGCTGAGGAATTATAAATTTGGTGCTTCCAATTAATTATTTGAGATATTTGATGTCAATGGCGGCTGGTTACTCCTTTAGAATTGCAGTTTCAATTATAAACATTTCCAAATTAATTTAGTTATTGGTAACTCGGCACAAAGAATCGAAAGCATAGTTTTTGAATCTCAATTTCTGGCTCATATTTTAGTTTAATTTGTCTTTCTGTACGAGTGCCTGTAAAATATCTTATATTCTGAATTGTTTTCTTTTTCATTGTGAAACTTCTAAACGCTGAAATGAGTTGATCCTTAAATGTACATTTGGAAGTTGTATGTAACTAGTGTTGTCTGTAGCGTGGTTTTGCGATTCCTTTTGCTTTTAGTATAAATTATCTTCCTAGTAACTGATGCTATCTTTACATTACGCAGGAATTGAAAAGGAAGGAGGATGTAATAGCACGTGGTAGGTTCTTTTCTATTATTGTTGACTTAATGAGCTTGTGCATTACCTATCTGATTTGGACATGTGTTCTTGCCTTTTTCTTGGCAGCTGGAATAGTAATAGAGGAGAAAAATTGGCCCCCATATTTTCCTATTATCCATCATGACATTGCAAATGAAATACCAATCCACCTACAAAAGATGCAGTATGTTGCTTTCACAACATTGTTAGGTGAGTTAAAAATAAGGTTTTTTTGGTTCTTTCGGAAAAGGTTTCAATGTTTTAAGCATCACAGTGCTTGGGTTTAGAATTGGATGGTCTTATTGCTTTGGTCTATTTTTTTCTGATCTAGTTATTTCTCTCTTACTCTTTTAATATATTAGCATTAGGTGAGTCTTTCAGTTAAAATGAGATGGATCTTATTGGTTGTAATGTTCATTTCCTGTTCATGTCTTGGAGAATGTCTAAACACAAATTTGTTAAGGTGGTCTATTTTAACTTAAGTCTCTTAATTTATCTGGACATGGGCAGGTTTGGTTCTTTGTCTTTCATGGAATATAATAGCTGTTACTACAGCCTGGATCAAGGGAGAAGGTGGGTTTTGAAAGTTACTCAGCATAGGCCTTAATTATTGTTTAATTGCTATTTTGGTATCTTTTATCGTATTAAGAATTTATATTTTGTTCCAGGTCCGACAATTTGGTTTCTTTCCATCATATATTTTATATCTGGGGTACCTGGTGGCTATGTGTTGTGGTATCGCCCTCTTTATCGTGCCATGAGGTACTACTTTTGGGTTATTCCATATTTGGTTTATGACTTATCAAATCTTTCTCTATCTAATTATTAGTTATAAAGATTATAGTGCTTTCTGTGATTATTTCTACTATCTGGACTCCTATGTCATGAACCAATTGGAAATTTAGATCCAATGATCATAAAAAATGTTTGCTGCTTCCAGATGGTGAGATGATATAAGGATACCCTATACATCAACCATGTACCCTTGAAATTTATTTTAAACAATGTTATTGTGAGCTGAAAAAAACTATGTGAATAATTTGGAAATGCCACTCGTAGTTACACACTTAGATTTACAATATATGTTACGTTTTATCCCTATCCTTGATCTTATCTTATGTTATGCTTCTATTCCTTTTAAAGGACTGATAGCGCATTGAAGTTTGGATGGTTTTTCTTGTTTTACTTGGTAAGCTTATTGTTTTCTCATTGTAATTGTTCTATATTCATCGAGGATATGTTGGAAAGCTCCTCATTTCTGATTCGTCTCTTCCACCTTCCAGTTGCATATTGGCTTTTGCATCTTTGCTGCAGTTGCTCCCCCAATTATTTTCAAGGGAAAGTCTCTTGCGTAAGTTTGTTTGACCATTTTCCTTCCAGGGCAATTTTGCTTGTTACATTTCTTTTTCAGAAAAAGGTTTTCATTGTTTAATTCTTTATAGAGAAGGTAACAATTTTGAGAAGGAGTGGATGTAAAAACTTATGATTTCCATGGGCTGGTTTGAATATTTGTCCCTGAATAATCAGCCACATTTTGTATTTTACACTTTTATTGTATTAGACAATCTGAAGGGAAGCAAGCCTATCACCT
The DNA here is from genome assembly GCF_002168275.2 of Theobroma umbraticum. Classification (NCBI taxonomy): domain Eukaryota; kingdom Viridiplantae; phylum Streptophyta; class Magnoliopsida; order Malvales; family Malvaceae; genus Theobroma; species Theobroma umbraticum. Next base: position 11,334,402 of record NW_018397254.1, on the reverse strand, counting down.
TGGCAGCCCCTATTGGAACCAACCACATTTTTACCGTCTCTTAATTGTTCCGCTGGAAAATGTGTTTTAATTATTCATGTAGGAACACTAGCTTTAATCATGTTTTTGTTTCTCTATGGAAATCTATAGCTGATGTATTTTATTGTATAATTCTTTGCACAGAGGTATTTTGCCTGCAATAGATCTCTTGGGCAACCATGCTTTGGTGGGGGTAAGTCTCAAGCCATTAGGACACCATAGTTAATATTCAACTACATAGTTGTAGCATCAACACTATTTAGGATCATGATTTTATGAAGTATAGTCTTGAGTAGAATCATACTAAAATATATGTCTGTTTCTGGTCTACTATTCATTGTGTCTTTGAGAAAGCTTGACATTTTCCATGCTTCATTTTGAGTTGCAGATATTCTACTTTATTGGTTTTGGATTTTTTTGCGTTGAATCACTGCTCAGTGTCTGGGTTATTCAGGTTCACTAATCCCTCTTGTTTCATTACCTATCCAGCAAAACTGCTCCACTCTTGTTTCCACTTAGCCTCTGTGTTTTCTTGTTTAAACTTGCAGCAAGTTTACATGTATTTCCGAGGTAGTGGTAAAGCTGCAGAGATGAAGCGGGAGGCTGCAACAAGAACCATGATGGCAGCACTATGATAGGGAGACTCTAATAGAAGATGGCATTTGCAGGCGGACTAGGATTTGTCCAAGAAATTCCCTTACTTGTTCTTCCCATACACCATTGGTGCCTTTCTGGCCGGCCTATTCATTTTATTAATGTGTTGTTTTAATTATAATTCTGAATGAAGAATGTTGAGAAATCAGATAAAGTTGAAAGCAAAGATAATCAAAGTTTTTGTCTGGTTTTTACCAGGCTAACCCCTGTTTTCCCCATATTTCATTTCAGTAGTGTTGTTATGCATAGAATGGTTTGTATGCTTGATCTCTGCTTCCGGGGAGAAATGCCGAGTATCTGACACGGGCGGATTTACATAATAATTAGTGCTTTCTTTTTCCCACTTTAATTTTTTTTAACGCGACACGTATGTATAGAATTTAGGTTCTATTACACAATCAGAAAGAGTTTATATATGGCAATCAAGTTATGTTTTGCTTGTAAATAAATCCTTAGATCTAACAAGCCATATGAGGTTTTAACGTCTCTATTTCAAACAAGTTATTATTGTGAATCAGTGGATATAAAATAAATACGCAAAGAGGTGAATAATTTAATCTATTACATTTATTTTTTAATCATATTATATCAATGAAAAATAAATAAAATAAACAAACAATGTCAAAATTTGTCAGTGAATCAAATTAAGAATTATTTCCAAAAAAAAGAAAAGAAAAGATTTTTATTAGCATTTTCATTTCCTTTCTTTGGTTTTTCCCTCCCTTTATGGAGTTGGGCGTTAGTTAGGGCTGAGTAGTGTAAAGTGCCGCAGAATCACAGAAACTTCCTAATCTAGGAACCCTTAGAGGCTGACAAATAAAAAACTTGGCCAAAAACGCTACAAAATCATTGGGCGTAAACCCTAAACCTTCACCGAAAGAAGAGATTCAGAAACCCAAAAACGCAAGCCGAAAAGGAAAAGATGCTACAGAGCTACGGTTCAAGAGAATTGGGGCATCATAGTTTACAGCGCGACATCTTGGTTTCACCAAGTAAGCTTCCTCACCTCCATTTTCCTGGTGCAGCTAGAGTGTTTTTGGGGTATAATCATGACCAAAGATTTTCTAGAAAACAACACTTTCCTGAGCAAGGCTCAAGTGCAAGCGTACCCTCGTGTGCCCAGAAGCAGTATTCAAGAGGATTTGGGGTTTCTATAGGGTTTAAGCTACAGTGTCTCTCTAAAACCCTGTTTTCGCCCACTAAAAGTTCTTCAAATAATGTTAAAAAGAAGAGGTATAAAGGTGTTTTGCCTTCGATTCTTAGGGCTTTGGAGTGCGATACGGACGTAGAGAAAACCCTTAGTTCGGTTTGTGAGAATTTGAGTCCGAAAGAACAGACTGTGATACTCAAAGAACAGAGTAACTGCGAGAGAGTTATTCGGGTTTTTGAGTTTTTCAAGTCACTGAAAGACTATGTGCCGAATGTTATTCATTATAACATCGTGCTTCGAGCTCTGGGGAGAGCTCAAAAATGGGATGAGTTAAGGCTTTGTTGGATTGAAATGGCGAAAAATGGTGTTTTGCCCACAAACAATACTTATGGAATGCTTGTTGATGTTTATGGGAAGGCTGGTCTGGTGAAAGAAGCACTTTTATGGATTAAGCATATGAGACTCAGAGGACTTTACCCTGATGAAGTCACAATGAATACCATTGTTAAGGTTTTGAAGGATGCTATGGAGTTTGATAGGGCAGATAGGTTTTATAAAGATTGGTGCATTGGGAAGGTGGACTTGAATGATCTTGAGTTGGATTCGATGATTGATTTTGAAAATGGGTCTCGTTTAGCTCCCGTTAGTTTTAAGCATTTTCTATCAACTGAGCTTTTCAGGACAGGTGGTAGGAGTCCTGTTTTGGAAACTTTAGGTTCACCAGACACAGAAAGTTCTATTAGAAAGCCACGACTAACGTCTACATACAATACTTTGATTGATTTGTATGGAAAAGCTGGGCGCCTCAGGGATGCAGCTGATATCTTTGCTGAAATGTTAAAATCTGGTGTGGTGATGGATACTATCACATTTAACACTATGATCTTTACTTGTGGAAGTCATGGCCACTTCTTGGAGGCAGAATCTTTGCTTAGTAAAATGGAAGAAAAGGGTATACCTCCCGACACAAAGACTTATAACATCTTTTTGTCTCTGTCTGCTGGTGCTGGAAATATTGAGGCGGCCCTGGAATATTATAGGAAGATCAGGAAGGTAGGTCTTTTCCCTGATATTGTAACTCACAGAGCTGTTCTTCATATATTATGTGAGAGGAATATGGTTCAAGAAGTGGAGACTGTAATTGAAGAAATGGACAAATTTGGTATTCACATTGATGAGCAGTCTCTTCCTGTTCTTATTGAGATGTATATTGCCACAGGGTTGCTTGACCAGGCAAAGAATCTTTTTGAGAAGTTTCTTTCGAATTGTGAGCTTTCATCGAAGACACGTGCAGCAATTATAGATGCTTATGCTGAAAATGGGCTCTGTGCTGAAGCTGAGGCTGTGTTTTATGGCAAGAGATATTTGCCAAGGCAGAAGAAAGGTGTTGCGGAATACAATGTCATGGTCAAAGCCTATGGCAAAGCAGAACTCTATGATAAGGCTTTGTCTCTCTTCAAGAGCATGAGACATAATGGTACTTGGCCTGATGAGTGCACGTATAATTCCCTTATTCAAATGTTATCTGGAGGTGATTTAGTGGATCAGGCAAGAGATCTCTTAGGTGAAATGCAAGCAGCAGGATTCAAACCAAAGTGTCTAACCTTTTCCTCTCTTATTGCATGCTATGTCCGTCTTGGCCAGCTTTCTGATGCCGTTGATGGTTACCAAGAAATGATCAGTGCAGGGGTGAAGCCCAATGAAGTTGTTCATGGGTCTTTAATTAATGGGTTCGCAGAAATTGGTGATGTTGAAGAAGCTCTGCGATATTTTCGGATGATGGAAGAATCTGGAGTATCAGCAAATAAGATAGTGCTAACTTCGCTGATTAAGGCTTATAGCAAAGTGGGGTGTTTGGAAGGAGCAAAACAAATGTATGAAAAGATGAAAGATCTGGAGGGTGGTCCAGATATCATTGCATCAAATAGTATTTTAAATCTTTATGCAGATCTCGTAATGGTGTCTGAAGCCAGATGTGTTTTTGACAATTTGAAAGAAAAGGGAACCGCAGATGGGTTTTCATATGCAACTATGATGTATCTGTATAAAAGCATGGGTATGCTTGACGAAGCAATTGATGTTGCAGAAGAGATGAAACAGTCTGGTTTGTTAAAAGACTGTTCTTCATACAATAAAGTAATGGCATGCTATGTTACGAATGGCCAGTTACGTGGGTGTGGTGAATTGTTGCATGAGATGATTAGCCAAAAGATTTTGCCTGACACAGGGACCTTTAAAGTACTATTCACTGCACTCAAGAAGGGAGGCATTCCAATTGAAGCTGTGATGCAGCTAGAGTCATCATACCAGGAAGGGAAACCTTATGCAAGACAAGCTGTTATCATTGTTGTTTTCTCTTTGGTAGGCTTGCACGCTTTTGCACTTGAGTCTTGTGAGGCATTCACAAAAGCAGAAATAGCTCTTGAGTCTTTTGTGTACAATGCTGCCATATATGCTTATGGATCATCAGGGCACATTAATAAGGCTTTGAATATGGTCATGAAAATGCAGGATGAGGGCCTGGAGCCAGACCTTGTTACCTTTATTAATCTCGTAGGTTGCTATGGGAAAGCTGGCATGGTTGAAGGTGTGAAGAGGATATATAGCCAATTAAAATATGGAGAGATTGAGCCAAATGAATCCTTGTTCAAGGCCGTCATAGATGCTTACAGAAATGCCAACAGGCAAGACCTTGCTGAATTGGTCAACCAAGAGATGAAATTTGCTTTTGAAGGACGCGATTATTCCGAGTCCGAGGTTGAAGGTGAAGATGAAGAAATTACTCTAGACCTATAGATTTCAAATGAATATTCACGAATAGCTGAAATTTGCTTTCTAAGGACAAGTTTATTCTGAGTCCGAGGCTGAAGGTGAACACAAAGAAAATTCTCTAGACCCTTAGAACCCAATCTCTTAAGACTCCCAAGTGTTCCTAATGTATGCTATAAGCAACAGTCTCTGTAGGGTGTATACTGTATACTGAGCAATGTAAAAGCTTCCAAGATCTGGTGTGTAAATACTAGAGGTCAAAGTGATGAATGAATGTATAATGTAAATTCTGGCTTCTCTTTATACCAGATTTGCCTGTTCTTCTAAGTTGATTGTAGTCATGCGTTGTGATTGTCTGGTTCGTTGTGTTGGCCTCGTCCATGTTTGATTGGGAAGTCCAGGCAGAGTGATTCATTACTATGGGTGACACGATTCTCTTTTTCTAATAATCTGTAGAGGTGTACCAAGTATGTATGCCCTATTGATTGGAAAGTTCCCAGTTGACTGTAACCGAGGTGGTTGAGCACGAGTGTTTTCAGTTAGATGCACATCAATGCCTCGGGTTGATATCACATCAATGATTTTGATGTATTTCAGCTATGCAAGAGTAGTAAGCATGGCTACTTGGACCTATGATCAATCAAGTACCCAGCACAAATTTTGGCTACCGCAATTTTGCCAAGTTGGTTTTGTTAGTTTTTCTTCAGTTGGACTTTTCGGGATACGAACTGACCCAAGACATACCATAACACCAAATAGAGCGGCAACTAGCTAATGGCCTATAATCGTTCCTACAACAAGACTGGAGTCATTTACTCCAAAGGTATGGTTTAAAACGTTACCAAGGAATAACAAGAAAACAACTTGGAGCCATTATTTCAAACCCTAGAATCGATTTTACAATCCATACACATATCAACAGGGCCATTGCAGAATTAAGGCGAGGGAGTTCATTTTCTCCTATTATTGGTTTCACAAGTTACAATGATGGATTGAACAGGAGTTTCCCGCTTGTTCTGTAGATTCTGAAAGTGCCAATTAACCAGGTAAAGAACAAGAGAAATCATAATCAAATTTTCATAGCGCTAGAATATGGGAATTTAAGAAACTCTTTTTCAGCAGGAAAATTTGATTCGCAATGACTGCATTTGCCTGAATGGTTCAAACCGCCTGTCAGCTGGTCACTTCGGTGATTCTGCACCTTTAAACACAGCTTTTGATGCACGGCAGAGGCCATATGAAAGGAAAATTAAAGCTGTTTAGACATTTGCGACTTCATGAACTTTGAACCAGGCTAGAAAAATTGATTAACACCGATTTGTTCTCACCATCAGACAGGATCACTTATGCCTAGAAAACCATTTCTTCCAGGCATATCCACATCAGCCACATCAAGATAAGAACCCATGTTAGTGTTAGCCTCAACCCAGCTCCTGCCTGTAATCTTCTTGACTCCCCTGTCTTTCATTAGCTTCCTAACCTTTAAAGCATCATTCCATCGGCCAACTGCTTTATATACATTAGCCAGGAGAACATAACTCATATGGTAGTCAGGTGCTACTTCAATCATTTTCTTTGCAATGCGCTCTGCAGTACTTGAACTTGTACAGGTTGTGCAAGCACCAAGGAGAACAGCCCAAAGAGATGAATCATCTCTGAAGTCTGCACTCTCTATCAAATTTTCAGCTTCTTCCAGTAACCCAGCGCGGCCTAAGAGATCAACCATGCAATTGTAATGTTCAATTCCAGGTTTAATCCCATATGCCCTAGTCATTAAGGCAAAATATTTTCGCCCTTGATCTACCAAGCCTGTATGACTACAAGCGAAAAGGACTCCAATAAAACTAATATAATCAGGTTTAATACCCTTGTTGATCATCTCATCAAATATTCTTAGAGCTTCTCCACCTAATCCATTCTGAGCAAACCCATAAATCATTGAGTTCCATGTTATCAAATTTCTACTAGACATCTGCACAAAGATGCGATGTGCAAAATGAATACAGCCACATTTTGCATAAAGATCAACTAAGGCTGATTCTACAATAACATCTCTCCAACCACCCCTTCTCACATACTGACAATGAACTTCTTTACCTTGTCTTACAGCAGCCAAACCTGCACATGCACGGAGAACAGTTCCAAAACAGTAGAGATCCGTCTTATCCATTTCCCTGAAAATTCTAATAACAGATTCATAGTCTTTATTCTGACAGTAAACACCAAGCAATGCAGACCAAGAAACTGAATTCTTTTTTGACATCCTATCAAAAATACGCTGAGATTCATCAACCAACCCACACTTTCCATACATATCAAGAAGGCTACTCTCAACAACCACATTTCCGCAAAGTCCACAAGTAATGACCTTAGCATGCACTTGCTTCCCTTGCCTCAACCGCCCTAAATTACCACAAGCTGTCAATACTGTCCCAAATGTAAACCCATCCGGGCTCAAACCATGATTCCTATGCATCAAATAAAAGAACATCAATGCCTCCTCATACAAATCGTTCCTCGTGAGAGCCGAAATAACAGAAGTCCAACAAATAGCATCCGGTTCAGGCAATTCATCAAATATCTCACACGCCTCCTTCAACTGCCAATTCCTCCCATAAAAATCAGTCAACGCACTCGAAATTACACGATTCGAAACAAACCCGCGTTTTATAACCACCCCATGAAAGCACCATCCCAGCGTCAACTTCCCAAGCTCCGAACACGCCTTGATCACGGCAGATAAAGTGAATCCATTTGGCTCAACTCCAAAACCCAGCATTTCCCAAAACAATTCAAGCGAACTCTCAGGTTTACCCGCTTTAATGTACCCCGAAACCATCGATGTCCACGATATAACATCTTTCACAAACAGCCCATCAAAAACCCTCCGAGTTTCTGTAAAATCAGGACCCAACTTATAATACAGAGCAAGTAAGCTATTGCCGACGAAACGATCCGTTTGGAGACCAGATTTAATAACGTGGGCATGGAATTGGAGCCCATGAGAAAAAGATTGAACATTTGTGCAAGTTTGCAAGAGGGAAGCGTAGAGTAATGGTTTTTTCGAAGAGGATGTTTCGGAAGGGAAACGTAGGGTGTTTAGGAGATGGATAGCAGGGAAAAGTTGAGCTGATTTGCAAAAATGGAGGATCTGAGAATGTTTGTCTGATGGGGTTTTGAAGGGAAATGTGGGGTTGAAAGAAGCAAAAGAGCAGCAATGGCGTTTAAAGAAGGAGAGCTTCATCCAACTGGTTTTTGAATAAATGCCTCTTCGGTGTTTTCAAGCTTTTAAAAGTACCCGCCTTTTTGCCTCCTCCTGTCGCTGTTGTCTTACTCCATTGGCCTCGTGGCTTGTACGAAACACTCTCAAGTCTCTACTATGATGTGAATGTAGCCATGCAGTCACGAATTTCCTTCAATTTTTATTTTATCTTCTTTTTTTCAATGAATATATATATATATATATATATATCTCTCTTATCATATTTATTTTACAAACATCCATACAAATTATTAACACCTTAACACCTTGTAATGATAAAAGTAGAAAAAGATGATATATACTTGTGTTGAAGAAGGAGAGCTTTGACTAGAGTCGACCACTTGCACTAGAGATTGTGAAGAAGGTATAATAATACTCATGGTAAAGGGGCTGTTGATGGTAAATGAGCTGCAACAGCGAAAAGCACAATGACAATTTACTGACGGATTCACGAGCTACGTTTGGTTTCAATTAATGATAGCATAAACATCCAAAACACTAAGCAAGGTTACTTGCTCATGTGGTAGACGACCATAGACACGACCGTGACATGGAAGCTTGGGTGGAGAAGGTAGGACATGTTTCCACGACGCTTCTGTGTCTTCTTTCAGCTATGGCATTCTGCTGGAAAGAAGTTAAATCTTTTCATATTCACCACCAAAATAACAAAAAGAAAAATTAATAATTAGACACAATAGATGTGCTGAATTAATTGTCAACCAACAATGCTTCATAACATATCTTACTTACTTTTCACAAGAAAAAAAATTAGATATATTAGGTAATTAAATTGACCCACAAAAGACATAGTACCTATAATTATCAATACAAGGAATATTGGTTGGTCCTAAACAGTATTGCACGGGTTTGCAAAATTTTGCGAATAATTAATTTTAACTATTATGTAATATGTTTTGGCTGAACATTGATTTTCAAGAATACGGCAGTGTTTGACTTCAAATTCTTCCAACAAGATGATCATGAAGGATGAATATAAACAATGCATGCATTAGATAGCAGATTAAAAGTAGAAAAATTGTAGCAAAGAAAAGTAATAAACAGATAAAGTATAAAAAATCTAAATATAAGCCAATGAACCATCTAATTGACAATTTACAAATCCAAACAGTTTAATCAGAAGCCAAACCTTTGCATCAAAAATAAATCAAACATATTGACCATTTTTAATAGTTGTGAGAAATAATCAACATTTTTTACATTTCATAAATTGAGTTGCATATAAGTCGAACCGTACGAAATATAGAGTTTTGAGCAAAAACTGTGAACCATAGTCTACATTGAATAAAAATACCTTCACACATATAGAACTGTAATCATAGCAAAAATTTAAATAAATATGTTACCAATCCATCAAACAAAATGTATACATCAGTACAATAAACAATATATGAATATACAAGGAAAAAATACGACAATCATCAGAAATTGTTATCATCATATGAGTTGTCGGGTCATTAATAGAATAAACAGTAAATGTTAAGCATAAAACAAACAATAAGATTCCATTAACGCAAAAATACATAAAGACACACAACAATAATCAATAACTATTATTATCATATTTATTCAATTTTTATCAAATAAAAGAAAATAATAAAAAATAATAGTATCAAGTAAAAATGCTGAAATAAAATACACAAAAGTAAGAGAAAAAAATACATAACACTATAGACAACAGCTAAAATTAATCATTCACTTGCAGACAACGAACAATTTAATTATAATTAGTGACCAAATATCAGAATTCATGACAAACTTATAAAAAATAATACAAATATACAACTCCGATAAAAGCAAAACACCAACGGACTAAAAGTCAAAACTTAAAACGTATATTGCATAATAATACAAATAAAGACTAAAGATATAAAAAATCAAATAATCAATTTCATTCAAACATATATATGCGAGATGAGGGACAATAATTTATAAATAATAATAGACTTTGCCAAAGTCTCTTTTGCTGATAATTTCCAGAAGGTGCTCAAGATATAGTTTAGTTAAGAACTTTTATTAGTTACTAGCGGTGAAAGAATTGTTGCCAATGAACAGAGGAGGAAGCCTTCAACGGGCTTATGAACCAAAAGCTCTGGGAAGCGATTTAGGTATAAATAAGCTAGCGGCACTCCTAATGGAAGGTAATTGGGGATGCCCCACCGTTCAGTCTTGTATAATACTGTACAGGGAAGTTCTACACCTGGAAGCAGGATTAGATTGAAACTTTATTTTCAAGAAAATCCAGCCTGTGAGCTTTGCATACATCTTAATTAGAACTAAAAAACTTTGTAATCTTACCATTTGCTGTGGAAAATTCCATTGCAATGCCCAAGGCAGATTTGTGGAGTCCAACTACAACAATTCGCTTCCCTTTGATGCATCCAACAGCAAGTTCATAATCCATGGAGTGTATTACCTCACCGTGAAAGGTTTCTGGCCCTTTTCTTGGAGGAAACTCTGGAATGTTTAGAATGGCATTGAGCCGGCCAAGGCCAAGGACTACAAAGTCCACCTGGTAAACCTGAAGTTTGCATTTAAATGAAAATTCATCCAGTCATGGCATTATTTTTTTCTCATTCTCTTTGTTTCGTTGAGCTTTAGGATTATTATACACTTAATTACATACCTCTATAGAAGCTGAAGGGCTCATCAGTCCCACCTCAGAGATGCCATCTCTTCATCCAATGGCCCTTCAAAGTCAATGCGAATGACTTTGGCATTGAATCTGATGTCTCGAAACACATCAAAATTAGAGATAATAATGGTTATCATGTTACTAGGTATTTACCGATATCCAACTCGGTTATATAAGGTAAAAGTATTTTATAATCAAGTTTGAGATGAGTTCGGCTAATCATTTCACTATTTGTATTGGGATTGAGGACCACCCCTTGTGTGCTCGATATTTGAACTCAGATTATGTTAATATCCGGATTCCTCGAGTACCCAAATTCAATATCTATTTATAAATATTTTATTCGTATTTATATAATATATAATATATAATTAAATTAATATTTAAAACTTTGCAAACAATTCATTTTGATAGAAATTGACAGATATATGAAAAGTATCATTAGTCAAATTATTAATGTGATGTCATTAATATATTTAAATTAAAAAATTATTAGTCAAATTATGAATATCATATTATATTACAAAAGAATATAATGACTATTATATATATTCTTTTAATATAATTACATTTACTTTTTATTTTCGGTTCACTTTAAAAAAATTATAACTTATAAAATTATTAATTATAATATATATATTTTTATTTATATAAACTTATAATATATATACTTAAAAAAAGTTATCAAGTTGTGAGATTATAATAGTATTGGAACTTAATTATTTTTTTAATTTCATGTAATTAAGGTAGACAAACGCATATAATTAATTAATTTAATTCATGAAATTATGATTATTAATTAACTTGTAATGTTTTTTAATAGATATACTCTATATATTGTGTTAATTTATAAAGAATATAATTACTATTATAATATACTTTTAGTATATATACTTTAAATATAAACATATTTACTTTCTATTTTGTGTTAGAGTTACAAAAATCATAACTTATAAAATTATTAATTATAATATATGTACCTTTATTTATATAAACTTATAATATATACCTAAAGAGAAGTTATAAGATTAGAATAGTTTTGAAACCTAGCTATTTTTTTTAATTTCATGCAATTAAGAACAATCTCATATAGTTAATTAAATTAATTCATGAAACTATGATTATTAATTAACTTATAATGTCTTTTAATTTATACTTTATATATTTTGTTAATTTATAAAGAATATAATTACTATTATAGATATACCTTTAGTATACATACTTTAAATATAAACATACTTACTTTCTATTTTGTGTTAACATTACAAAAATTATAATTTATTTATTTTTTATTATTTATATTTAAATTTAAATTTTATTATTTGTGTGTTTTCATAAATTTAATTATTAGTAAATTATCTGAAATATGAATGAGAAATATTATTGTATATGGATACGAGTACTGATTCTGGTTCAAGTAATTGAGTACCTATGATGAGCATTTTAATAATACTTTTATATAATCGAGTTTTTAAATGGGTTCGAGTAGTGGGTATGTATTAAGGTTCGAGTTAAGATAATAAATTTAAAAAAGATTTAGGTAATTATAGGGTTTGAGTGCCTTATTTATTAATCGGATTCAAGTTCGGGTACCTTAAATTAACGGGTATCCTACCCATTGACATCCCTAGTCAAAATGATGAGCATAAGCTTTAACGTACTCCAGCACTTGATGGTGGCTAGGAAACTCTTCCGCGTTTGAAGATGGCCATGGAAAATTTGAATATTGATAAAATTGTTTTGAGGTATGAAGTTTTGTCATTTGAAGCAATGTGGTCCAAACTCCAACGATGTTGCTTTGAGACTAAAAAACTGTTGAATGGAAACCGGACTTTGTGATTTTGATAGAGGATAATTTTTATGAAGATGTCCTGACTAGAGTAAATTATCTTGCATTTAATCAGTTATTCATTGTAATCTACAATTATAATATATTAACATGTTACGTGAACATCATGTAGTATAAAATGACAAGCTTTAGTAGCACTGCAACGCTCATTTTTTGGTGTCACATCGTCGTGCTCTCAACCTTTAGTATGATGCACCCATCTAACCCAATGCCACGGCCACAAGCTTCTAGTGCTACAGCGGTGGTCCTTTCAGCACCGCGGTTTCAATCATCATGTTACTTTATGCACAGTCTGCATCTATCTATCATCTTTGGACATAATTTTCATCTTGATCTGCTCTGAACTAGGTGAAGTGGTAAGCATGAAAATTGTATCCCATTCTCTTAGCTTTCCAATGAATTAAAAATTAAATTAATTGGACCTCTTCAGCTCAAGTTATCTTTAAATTAATGTAACATGTATGAGTGACACTTTTACCATACTTATGCTATCATAACTCAATTTTACCTTGCTCATCACATATCCTGCATATAACCATGAAAGAAATTAGCAATAACTCTTTTTTAAGTAAATTAACCAAAATAGAGTAAAATTAAACTAAAACAACTTAATTTAACTATTCAACTAGTAATCTAACTTAACTTAGAAAAACACCTAAAATGCTAAAATCTGAACCTAAAACTCAAAGGTCTAGCTACTAAAGTCTTCAAAATGTGTTAAAAAAAACTTTATTTAATAGAGTTATCATCAACTTTACAAGTCCCTTGCAAGGCACTTTATATTCTATAGGCTTCATCCAATTAATGCTTAATAACTCCTTTTTTCTACTGACATAAAGGAAAACTCTATCACATATTGTTATATGATTAATTATACATTAAATGACAAGATATATTCCTTGACCAATCCAATTGGCTCAAGGGCATATAAAAATTGTTTTGGTTTCTCTCAAAACCAAAATTGATTGAAACCGACCAATGCATTCTCCTAATTAAAACATAGTTATGTCCGGCAATTAATTTCTAATGGAGTGATCATTATAACTTATGTGAAGTCTAGTGAAAACTTGGCAGATCCTTTAATGAAAAATCTTACTAGAGATTTTGTAAATAAGACTTCAATAAGGATAGGGCTCAAGCTTATAAATTGAAAGTCACCCATGGTGGGAACTCGACTCAACGCTTAGTATAATGTCAAGTCTTGAGTTCAAAGTGATAAAGTACACTATTTGTATATGGCTGCTAGCACATTAATATGATATATTATATTTCATCCCAAGTAAAGTGCTAGGTAATCGTAATATTAACGAAAGAATAAGTTATATACATTTAATAGACCCATAATATAAATTTGCTAGAATGCTTTACTTATGGGAGCATTCTTGATGGGATCTAGCTATGTGAATGTGAAGTGTAGTTGCTTCTAAGAGCTCAAGAGCTTGGCTTTAACACCACTCATGAAAAGAAAATACAAACACATGGCCATAAAAGTGTCAGCGGATACTGTACATTAATTGGTATTGAAATCATTGTGTGAGATGTGTTCAGTAAACAACATGGAATAACTGGTTCAAAGCATAGTCTACTCTACAATTTCGGTTAACTTTAACGCATTTTTACTAAGTGAAGGTTCAATCAGAAGACACCTTCATTTATGTAATCAATTTTCAAGATTATCGAGAATTTGGATTAATTTGAAAATAGCAGGAGATTGTTGAAAAATTTCAAATAAATAAATATGGGACACAATCCCATATTGGAAAAATCAAGTCTGTTGAAAATTAAAAATAAATGAAATGTCATGTCAATCGGAAAAAACCAATAACATGGAACAACTAGAAGAGTTTGCTGTTTCAAAAAAAAAGCATAAAGTTTGTAAACTTATCAAATTATTGTATGGGCTGAAACAAGCACCAAAATAACGGCATCAAAATTTTGATTAAGTCATTTTAGCTAATGGCTACAATATAAATAAATCCAAAAAGTGCATATATAGCAAATTCCAAATAGCAAAGGTGTTATAACTTGCTTATAAGTGGATGACATGTTAATTTTTGGCGTGGATTTGGAGCAAGTCAAGGAAACAAAGAAGTTTTTGTCAAATAATTTTACAATGAAAGATATGAGTGGAGTAGATGTCATCTTAGCAATTAAAATATTTCGAGATGAAAATAGCATAACTTTGTCAAAATCGCACTACATTGAAAAAATTCTAAAAAAAGTTTGATTCTAGTAATTATATACCAGTATCTATACCAATGGATCCTTAAATTAAATTAATACTTAATGTTGGTAAGGCTGTTGATTAATTACAATATGTAAGAGTGATTGGTTGCTTAATGTATGCAATGACATGTATAAAGACATATATAGCATTTGCTATTGGAAAGTCAAGTAGGTACACAAGTAATTTAAGTATTTTACATTGGCAAGCTATAAATATAGTACTAAGGTATTTAAAGAAAACAATCAATTATGGACTTTGCTATAATGGATATCCGTCAGTACTAAAAGGATATTTGGATGTTAGTTGGATTGCAAGTTTAAAAGATCATACTTTCACAAGTGGCTGGATTTTCATGCTAGGTGGTAGTGCCATTTCTTAAGAATCCAAGAAATAAACATGTATAGCGAATTCTACCATGGTAGTCGAATTTATTGCATTGGCCACTATCAATAAAGAAGCCAAATGGCTAAGAAATTTACTATATGGTATATCTTTGTAAGCTAAACCAATCTCTCCAATCCTTATCCATTGTGATAGTGAAGCAACTCTAACAAAAGCATATAGCCAAGTATATAATAGAAACTCTAGACATATTGGATTAAGACGTAACTATGTTCTATAGTTAATTTCTGATATAATGATCATTATAACTTATGTGAAGTCTAGAGAAAACTTAGTGGATCCTTTAACGAAAAATCTTATGAGAAATCTTATAAGTAAGATCTTAAAAGGGATGGGGATCAAGCTCATAAATTCAAAGTTACCCATCGTGGAAACTTGACTCAACACTTGATATAATGTCAAGTCTTGAGTTGAATGAGACAAAATACACCATCTATATGTGGCTGCTAGCACTATAATATGATATGTTATTTTTCATCCTAAGTAAAGTGTTAGGTACTTGTAATGGTAAGGAAAAGACGAGCTATATACTTTTAATAAAACCAAAACATAAATTTGTTAGAATGTTTTAGTTATGTGGGCGTTCTTGATGGGATCTACTTATGTGAGTATGAAGTGTGGCCACCTCTAGGACCTAAAAAACTTAGCTCTAACAACACTCATGAAAAAAGGATACAGATGCATGGCCATAAAAGCATCACCAGATATTGTGCATTCATTAATGTTAAAATTATTGTGTAAAATGTGTTTAGTTAACCAAATGAAATAGCCGGTTCAAAGCATGGTCTACTATGCAATTTTGATTAACTTTAACTTGTTTTCACTAAGTAAAGATTCAATCGAACGACACCTTTATTTATAAAATCAATTTCTAAGATTATCGAAAATTTGAATCAATTTGAAAATGATGGAGGATTGTTGGAAATTTTCAAATAAATAAATATAAGACACAATCCCATATTGGAAAAATCATGTTTGTTGGAAATTAAAAATAAATGAAAAGTCATGTCTGTTGGAAAAAATCAACAAACTGGTTGAAACAAACACATTTATGTCTATTAAGAATAGGCACCTAGGCCTATAAAAAGGACTCTCATTTGAACAACAAAACACATAACAGAAACCAACAGAACAACAATCTCTCTTTCTTTCTCCATATTCTCCAAGTTTTCTTCTATATCATTTTATTGTAAAAAATTTTTTATAGAAGTTTGATAATCTTGTCATACTCCGGTAAGTGCTCAATGGATTGATTACATCAGTGCAAAATAGCGTCAATCACTAGACTTCATTGTATCTTTAAGATTTATATACCGGTAACTCTTTTCACACTACAAGTGAAGACGAATACAACTTTAAGAAAAATAATATTGTTAGACATCTTGAAGCCAATTTCTTGATTTTCTAATCCCAAATTCTATCACTTTCTTCTCCTTTTCTTTTATCATTGAAGGTACAAAAGGGATCGAGCCATTAACAGCCTAAAAGGTTATTATAGCCCAGAAGGAGTGACTTGAATTGAGTTCTTCAAGGGGGAAAACTGATAGGAGATAGTTTAACGCGAAGATGAGCAACATAATTGATCTTGGTAAGAGGAGTCCGGTAATTGGAAAAGATGGTGGGTTTGGAAGAAATAGTAGAAGCAATGATGACATTATCAGAAGGGGATGATGCCATTGGCAGCATAATCCTGATTGATAAGTTAACTGAATCCTAATTTTATGTTTGAATTGTTTTTCCCTTCGATAAGCGTTGTGCACCCTCATATCTGGTTCATCATGAAAAACAAAATTACTTTCTACATTTCAATCTTGTTTCCAATGTTGATTTGACATTTCAAAGTTAATGCTTTAACTTTAAGATTTTCAATATTAAAATTTAAAAGTAAAATTTACAATATCAATGATATATAAATATATATATATATATATATGTAGATTCTAATGTAAAAGAAGTTAACGAATATAATAATTAAAATTAATATGAAATATAAATGTATATCATTTATATAAAGAGTTGCATGTGTTTAATAAAAAGAAAAATTACAAATTTGAGTCCTTTAAAAAAAATAAAAATTTATATCAAGAAGGAAGACATGCGTAATTTTATAAACCAGTTTAAAGTGATATATAATAGTTGTTAAGCCATCTAATTGTGGCATTAAGAGGCCAAATTTGATTGGGACAGTAGAGCATGGGTTTGTTAAAGCGGAGTCTTCAAAGTCATGGGTGATGATTCACATGAAAATTAAGTTAAGCAGAAGTTTGGTTAGGACTTGGCTTAGAAAATTTATAATAAATGAACAGCTCATGAAACACATGGCTTGTCTACTTGATTTAAGCACCGCAATCTTTCTTTTTTTTTCCTTTTCTCATGTGCCCTTTTCACACCAAAATCACAAAATTGTGCCGCCATTGAAGAAGATAAGAAGAATATGTTTCTAGAGATATCCTGCCATGCCACCTGCCTAACGCTTTATCACTAATTAATATCCTGGATGCAATAATAGAGCTATCACATTCACATGGTTGAATGTTGATTGTTGATAATCCATTTTTAGGTGTGGCACTTGGTACTTTGATGTCTGGCCTCGTTCATTTATCATCATGTCCATTTTAGTTTGAATGATGTATATCTAACAACGGAAAACTGGCCAGCACATGCAACAATTACTACTGTAGCATAACATGATCGATCTTTTCCTTAGCTCATAAGAATCTTTTTGCCAAACAATTGTTTCCTCGGATATTCAACGAAATTAATTCATATTTTAAAATTGCGTTTATGTTTCTACAGAAAAACACACAATATATAAAGTCAAGAGTAAAAGTACTACTACTACTAATAATAATAATAATTTTGTCAAGGACCAATATGAGAAAGAAAAGGATGGTAAAAAATTGTTTTAAAAACATATAATTTATACAAAGAAGGAGATTGGAAGTTTAAATTTTCAATCCTCATTATCTTTCTAAAAAGGCTGTATTCTTTTCTTTATCTCAAATTTGACGATAAATGGAAAAAAAATCACTAACTAAAAATTAGCAAGTACTACCAGACACCTACCCAAGATTTGATTTTCCCTTCGAAAAATTTTGATTTTCCCTTTGTCTTCTTTTAGTTAGTTAATGGTTGGGATTTGCGTTCCCATTTCCAAATGGAGCTAAGGCATATGCCTACGTGTCCCATATTTGCACCGTTAGGTAAGGTTGGTATTCTTGTCAATATCAAAACAGTGATCCAATCATGGTGTGATCTTCTTATTACAATAATATTATCATTGATGATTTGAGATCTTTTTATTTAGTTATTAGTAATCAATCAAGATTAGAAATCATCATGCACATAAAAATCAAATATCACTTCGTACCAAAAATAAAAATAACCATGTTTTAACATGTTAATAAATTAATAATTTTAATATTTTATTAACAGCTGGGGCTATTAGTGGTCCTAATTGTCTATTAACACTTCCCATTAACAACTTATAATTATAATTTTCTAAATTAGCCTCACTTAAATAACTTTTTATTCAAGTCAAATTTTAATTAATTATATTACTATTTATCTATTCATCCTCCTCATTACTCTCAATTACTCTCACCTTTTGTTTACACACCCTTTAACTCTCCATAACTTCTTATATTTCTTGTGGCTTTCATTGCTTTCTTTCTTCTCGGTAGGTTCAATTCATTAATTATAGATGAATCTAACAATGGAGTAGCAATAAATTGATGATGAAAACATAAAGTTCAATAAAATCTTTTGCCCTGATGTCGAAAATATCTTAACATTGGAGTTAAATTCTTATCTAAACATCCTTTCTTCTGGTATGTTCTTTTTTTTTTTTAATCTCAACTAAAACAAATACAAAACAATTATTTCGACAAATAAATTTGAAAAAAAGTCTATGTTGAGCAAAATTTTTAAAATAAAAAAATAAAAAATTATTTAAACAAAGAAAAAAAGAACATAAAAAAAAGAAAGCATGCCAAGATAAGAATTTAACTCCTACTTATTTCTCATTTGACAATCTTATCACACATAATCTGGGTCAATTTTCTTTATTTAAGGATTCTCAATAATCTTCTTTATTTACTCTCTCTTTATTCCATCAATTTTCTACTCAACTTAAACTTTGTACTTCTCAACTAAAACAAATACAAACCAGCTATTTAGATAAATAAATTTGAAAAAAAATGTTTATGTTGAATAGAATTTCTAAAATAAAAAAAATATTTAAACAAAGAAAAAAAGAACATACTAGAAGAAAGTATGCCAAGATAAGAATTTAACTCTAATTCTAAGCTTTTTTAATTATTTTTGCCATTACGGCAAGATATTTCATTGAAGTTCTTGTTTTCATCATCAATTGATTGGTGCTTCATTGTTAGATTCATCTAAAATTAATGAATTAAACTGAAAAAAAAAGCAATAAAGAGTCACAAGGAATATAATACGTAAGCAAAAGGTGGGAATAATTGAGATTAACTAAGAGTGTGAATAGATAAACAGTATTATAATTAATTAAAATTTGACTTGAATAAAAAATTATTTGAGTGTAATTTAGAAAATTACGATTATAAATTGTTAAAGGAGACTGTTAATAGACAGTTAAGAGTGCCAATAGCACCACCCTTTATTAACATGTGATTTATGAAATATTCATATTTTATTTCTTAAATAAGTTACATTGAATCAAATCAATAAACAAATGACCAGTACCTGCCGCAATCTGGTAGTGTTTTGCAAAGTCTCTATGTTAATGAAACATTGCTTCAGCTTTTCGAAAATAAAGTAAATAAATGAATAATAAAATTATATTTATTTTTGATAAATTATCTTTTAACCTTTTAAATTAGATGGAAATTCTTTGAATGGAAAACATATAATAATGAATTTGCTATCTAAACAAGATCATATACTTAACTGAAGTAAACCAAATGAGAGGAAATATATGTAGTATCTTTTGAGTTGGTTAAAATTTTTTTTTGAAGGATTAAAAATTTGGTATGTAAAAATTGTATATTTTAATTTTGAGAGGAAGTTTCTTATGTACATATTAAAAAAGGTAAATCATTATATCTTAATAAAAAATATTCTCATTTTTTAAAATAAAAATGAAATAATTAATCTAATCGCTTTCGATAATTTAATGCATGTAATGTTTGGCTGAATCTGGTCACAACCCGGAGACACAGCATATGCCACTACTTAGCTGCTAATACTGATTTTCCAAACTTTTTCTTCGCATGCTCAAATACCTTTGCAAACAAACACTTGCGAGGACTGCGTCCTAAATCAACAGCGACAACATCCGTTGCCAATTCAACCAAACAGGCTCGACTTTTTGCTGGCCCAAGTAATTGCAACGACTTCTCCCAATTGCTTCCTTCTCTATACGTGTACGGCCTAGATCCAGCTACTCTACACGTGTCGGAAACCCACATGGCTATCGTTTGACACTTAAACATAGAGTTACTCACCCCCCATTCTTCGTGAATGAAATGGTCAGATTCCAAAGCGAGGCAACCTCAAGTTGCTCGGCTTTTAAATCTCCCTCTCGTGCACATGTGTGTGTGTGTATATATATATATATGTATGACTGCCTTTAACCTTTTCTCTCAACAACAAGCTGCTAGAGTTCATCTAACCGATATTCATAAGGCACCGAGATTCGCAGCCTTGGCTTGCTGTCTAGCAAATCAGCACTCCAGAAAACGTCGGTCGGAAAAGCTAGAAAAAAGAAACAAAAATCATGGTGTGTTTCTGCTTTCTCGTTGATCAGACAAGGAAAGTGAGCAGAAGTAAACCGGCGGCGGGGTTTTGCTCGCGGTGCGGTGGGGGAGCTAGTGTAGCTGATATGAAAACTTCTACAAGGTTTTGCTATGTGCCTTTTTATTGGAAATCTTGGAGAGCAATTATATGTACTTTTTGTGGAGCAATTCTTCGATCTTACCGTTGAATTCATGGGATCCTACTAGTGTATCTGCTTTTGCTTTTGCATCTTTTTGCAAGGTCTAACAGTAAATTTAGCTGGAATCCGTAATATGTATGATTTCCATTCTTTAATAATTAGTTTAAGGAGTGATGTCCTCATTCTCATTTACATTTAACAGCCTTCAGTTTTGTATTTTTGCTTCCTTTTTCATTTTTTTCCACTTTTTTTTCTTCCATTTGACTCTGTAATGGGTTTAATCTAGCGACTTGGTTCTGTAACAGAAGTTCCGTTCCGGTTGCTTCAATGGAAGAATGAAAACTAGGGCGAAGGGCTGTAAGGGAAGAAAAGAAAAATGAAAACTTAGTGAGAGCTACCATAAATTATGGTCTATAAACAAAGAGCCATGGTAGTAATTAAAAACTGGAAAGTGCATAGATAATAGATCTGACACTCTGACGAAGACCATAAATTTGAATTGCCTTAATACCTTTAAAGATCAGCTCAAGACTGATCGCTTTCAATGGAAAAAAAAAAAAGAAGGGTGGTTGACAACTTAAATGAAAAGGACGGGTTTGTTACAGAACTAGTTATGTTGCATTTAGAAGTTCTTATTGTGTGTATTGTGAAAATATAAAATGAGCTTACGTTATTGTAGTGTTGATGTAAAATGTTTCAGCTGGCTGTTAACTCAGTGTGTTGATTGGCGTTTTTCCATAAATGTTTTGCCCATCGAATTAGGAAGCGGAGAGTAGATATAGACGCTGGGGTTGGAACTGGTCTGCTTCGAAGTAATTGGGAGCTACCATGAGCTTGTCAATCACTTGAGAAATCAGAATCAAATAAACCATCTAAACCATTGATTGGAAATATATGGCGAATTTTAGAGCTGCCTGCTGTGGACCTATATCTTACCTCGACTGCTTTCTTGTGCAGGCCGTATATCGTCCAAGGAAGAATTTGACAGTGACTCTACAAAGTAATGGGTTGCTGAAAATTGTAAGGTTGCAAATTTCAGTATACGAAAAATGTTGGTCGATCGAGCGGACCATCGTTCTGGCCTGCCATACCAGGAACTGAGCCTTAATGGTCAGGGACTTTGGCGATCCAATGGAACCAGGAATGTTAACAAAATGCTTTTAATATAAATTAACATCTTAACTAATCACTCTGATTAATTGTTAATGTTTAATGTTTAGGTCAGTCGCCCGTTAACTTGGATTAAGAATTTTTGGATCTCAGTCTGAGCAAGTGCAATTCCGACCCATGCAAAAATGTTAGCCGACAATATCCTAAGCAGTCGTTAATGTTCCTTTTCTTTTTAATTTAAATTCACAATCTTCACGTAAACCAAGCCTTAGTCAAAAACGATTAAATACACGCGGCTGGGGAAAGGTGAATGCTGTTGGTTAGGACGTTAGGTCACACCATGGTAGCTCATATTTCTCTCAAAAATTTGTATTTGGTTTTTGTTGAAGAAAGTGCATAATGATATAAAGCTGTACGACCGCTGTACAAAATTAAATAAGCTGCATGTGAAAAGCAAAGGGCGTTTTCCTTTCTTTTGCTGGAGTGAAAATTTAAAGCTCTATATATATTGGCCTTGCATTGCGCAGGGACAGGACAAACTCCAAATTAAATTCTACAGGTAACGACAGCGCCATGCTATGCTATAACTTACAGCTTTCAATATTTATTGGCTCTGCTTCGTGGCTTGGTGCCCCTACTTAATTAGGTTTCTTGTCCTCTGATTCCGTGGGTTCATCTGTCCTTGAGGGCTAAGAAAAGCGTATACATGGTTTAAGCAATGGCTTTAGGCTGACTGTCCCTTTTGTTGAACTAATTGGACTCCAGCTGGATAGCCTGTCTAAAGTACCGATACAGCTTCGTAATCTGTGTATATCATACATTTGGCAAACGTAATCTCATGCTTAAGAACAATAGGATTTTTATTCACCTAAGTTTTACCCACTTAGAATAAGCTAAGTGATCAACATGACTTTATAAAATTTAGTATTTCGGTAATGAGCCTTTTCATCACATGCATAGTTAGTAAATTAGTAATTGATGAACTTTCATCAACAAATGATGATAATAATAATGCACTACACTTCCATATCTCATTGGTCTTTTCATAACCAAAGATAACAACATGCATGAAAACAGTTGAATTTAGGCTTTACAGTTGATTCTATTTCATGTCATAATTAATTCATCATAAATAATTAAAGCTGCACGAGAGAATGTTGAATCATCTCCACACAAAAGGACGTGTTGGTTCGAGACCATTTGGATTTTGGGTGCTAACGCTATGGATTACTTGCGCAGTCTACATGCAAAGCACTTACATTGACAGGTCCGCTCTTCATGTGGAACCAGCGACTATTCTTTTGTTCATGATCTTGGCTACACTTTGCGCTGCCGGAAAGTGACTCTTTGCAAGTTGTATGGACCCAAGTTTGATTGATTTTGGTCTTCTTATTTCCATGTTTTCTCATTGTTGAAAGAGATCAAGGGCTGTAGGCAATGGTTTAGCTCATAACTTAATTCATGTGGGGTACGGCAACCATGGTGTAGGTGAATATTCAAGTTTATCAGACCTCCCTCTTTACCCGGGGAAAAAAGAAAAGAAACAGAGAGAATCAGAAAGCAGTTTATCTTGATCGATCTTATCATGTGATTTTTTATTTAGTGTACCCATCCCATCTGACCGACAAGAAAGTCAGATTCTGTTTTTCTCATTGGGAGTTGCGACTTAGATAAGAAGAAAGGTCAACTTCACAACTTTTTAAGTGCAAAGTTGCGAAGGGCAGCTGCTGAGCAGGGGCACAAATCCAACTTCCAAAGGCAACGCAGGTGAAGAGTGTAAACATATTGTTGTTCATGATAAGAGTTGACTCCAACAAAATGCGGCAATCACTGTTTATCTGTTCACAAACCCTTTGACTTTTCAAGGGCATGTGCTCTCTCCTCTCTCCCTTTCCCTGTGAATAATTAAAGATCCGCGTCAGCCGGTGCGCGTTCTTTCCTCCATGCATGCTGCCACACTTTTTAATTACTGCACATTCATTCTGGTCGGCGATCGTCAACTGGGTCACATCCCCCAAATGAACCCTTTTAAAAGGGAAAATGAGTTGGCGCATTAAGACGTTAGCTTTTTGTTGGTAATGGCGAGGAAGCTTGGTAAGATTTGAGTAGAGGGATTGTTGCTTGTGGTTTGCCCGCTCCCGATGCATTCAGGCTAGAGAGATTGTTGTATGGACGACTTAAAGAAAAGGTCATGCATTTATAATTAATGAGTTTTTTAATTTAATAAAAATAATATTTTAATTATCCTTAATCAATGCTTATAAATATCGATATTAACCAGATCCTTTATTATTATATCAAAAAGTAAATATTCAGAAATTCATTATTATTTATTATCTCTACAGTTTGTGAATGTAAATGTGTTAGCCCGACTCGAATCAGTAAACTCTGAGGTATGAGCTCGACTTAACTTGAAAATATTATTATATTAATAAATATTTTACTTTTTATTTTTACTTACTTTTAATTTTGAAATATATTTAAATAGTAATATATATAAAAAAGATTACATGTTTAATTTGGAATCAAAATTTTTAAGTTTTTATCAATTTAGAATCAAATTTTCAATTGTAACAATTAAAGATCAAACGTTTTCAATTTATTACTATTAAAGGTTAAAATGAAAAGTATTTGGCACATATAGGATATACGTGTTATGTGGACGTTGACTTGTCATATAAAATACAAAATGGTAGTTTTGTTAGAAAGTTTTTTTGTCAAGTCAAAATAATCTAAATTATGACGTGATGTATAATAATTTTTTCATCATAAAATTTAAAAATTGAATTTTTTAACATGACGTGTAATAACTAAATCTTCAACATAATATAGAATAATTATATTTTTCAACATATCATGTAACAACTAAATTTTCAATATAACATATAATATTTTTCAATATAACGTGTAACAATTTTATTTTTCAACATGATATGTAGTAATTAAATTTTCAATATGACGTATAACAACCACATTTCTAACATGACATATAACAGCTAAATTTTAAAATATAACATGTAATACTATATTTTTCAACATAACGTTAACAACATTTTTTTGTGTTATCTCCTCCTTCTTCTTCCTTGTTGTTGGAGTTATTTTTTATCCATTTCTCTCTTCAGCTATGTTAACTTTAAGGAAAATAAATCTTGAACATCAACAAAGCCGAGTAAAAACCACAACAAAATGAAGAAGGAGACCTCAGAGAAAAAACTGGAAACATCTTATTCATATTCACAACGGTTCAACAAACAACTGGTTTTAAAATACCACCAGCAAAAATGGTTTTAAAGTGGACTCCATACAACTTATCTGATACATTATCTAAAAACAAGGAAATAGGCCGCATGGCCATTACAACTGCCGAGGCTTACAGCCAAAGGAAAATAGCAAGTAACAAGACAATAAAATGAAATAAGAACACATGGATAGCACGTTGATCAGATAAGAAAAAAAAAGCATGTGAAAATCATGTGATATTGCAAATCAAGCTTCCACCTCTAACATTTCTTTCTTATTTCTATATCTTTTGCTCGTCTTCTTCGCTTTTTTGGGGTCTTCTTCTCCTTTTTCTTCTTGTGGGACGCATTCGATGAATTTTTCAATTAGTATCTCGATCAGTCATTGTCCAAATTTCCTCTACTTTTTCTCTTTCAATATATCTCAAGTATGCATTTGATATATTTTCCCCTTTGAATCCGCTTTCTTGATCACTTCTTAGGCTAAAGGTTTTTGCTGTTTTTCGAAAATTTTCTACGCTTCCTTGGATTTTCAATGTGTTTCCATAATCTGATCTATGCTTGAAGTTGGTTGATTCATAATGGAATTTGTTATTCTTTAATCATTTTTTCCTTTAAAAGAAATTGGTATATTTTGATGGGAAGGATATGGAATTTGAAAAGAAAATGAAAAAGTAAGATTTTTAATATAAAAAAAATCATTTTTTCTCAAAAAAGTAACAATAATATTTTTCAACTTGTCATGTTAACGGCTCACGTAATTTTCCGTTACGTGTCTATTAACTTGTCAACTTAATTCTTAATTATAAAAAATAAAATTGTTTAATTTTTAATTATTACAATTGAAATATTTGATTTTTAATTAAAAAAGTAACCAAACATTTAGTCATAATTTAAACATTTAACTAAAAATAATTATTTTAATAATAAATATAAAATAGATGAAAGATGGAGCTCCAATTCAAGCTTAGGTTTTTAATGTATCAAGCTACCTTGACTATGAAGACCGACGAAATCAAAGAGGTGACTGAGTGTTGACGACCATCACTTCTCAATTTTTAATTTTTTTAATTATTATATGTATAAACCTTTATATATAATATAATTATCTTAATAATCACCCTTTAATCAGTCTTCATAGAAAATCTTAGATTCATCACTTGCTATGAGCATCTCCAATTGTAAATAGCTAGACAATACAATTTTTAAAAAGGCCCGGGAATGAATGGTAAGAAGTAGGATGAAAATGTTTCTGTGATTGGACTTGAGAATGGAATGGAAGTAAGAGGCAATATATGGCGTCACAACATTATAAAACATATGCTTATAGATAACACAAAGTAAGGAAAGTTGCATGTTGCTGTGGCAAGTATTTTTTTATTAATTAATATTATTAAATTGAAATCATATTGAAATTCATTTAAGTAACACATTTTTTGTTGACTTATGAGTGGTTATTATTAAATAAAAAGTTTATGTAGATTTACCCAAATTTTAGTTAAGAAATGTATGCAATTTCAATCCTACCTCGATCATTCAAATAAAAATCATAGATGTTCTTTTTAAAAATTAATTTTATTATTTTCATCACATTAATAATAAATGATAGGTTCACATCATTTAAATTCTTGGATTACAAGTTAATTAATGTACTTATTAAAATGTTTATCCAACCAAACTTTATTAATACAATTCACAGTTTACACTTAATTGTTAATTAAAAAAATTTAAAGGAGTGAAAAATTACATATAAAGTAACAATTCAATAATAATGGTAAAAGTGTTAAGTTTAACTGAATTAATAAATTTATCATTGAAATTAATATCATTTCTTGTTACTAATAATTATAATTAGGAAAACTATATTTGTTAATGAATTAGGTGAAAAGGCTACATTAATGAAGAGGTTAGAAATAATTACTGTTTCTTATCAAAATATATTCAATTAATTATTTTATTTTTTATTCTTTCTCTCTTTTCTAAAGGAATTACATAAAAATCTGAAATTAAATAGATAAAACAATGGGTTAGGAAATATCCCGATTGTTATTGGGTTTGATCCAAATCTATTAGGCCGAAAGCTTGTCAGTGGTTGGGCTAAGGTGGAGTCGACCCACCTCTTCTTTTCTTTTTAGTTTTTTCTCTTCCCATCTACCAAAGCCACACGTAATTTTGATCTTCTTATAAAAACTACACATAACCCTAATTATAAATTTTTGTGTGTTTTCTCATTTTTGCGCTCCTCTTAGTACACTAGCATATGACTTGATTTAGTACTATTCTCAAGTGAGATGTTTTCACCAAGTAATTCGGTCTTCAAAGTTAGAGCAGGACCAGGCAATGGCATTAGGTAGCTAAAAGGTCGGGTGATGGAAAAACGATTCATCAAAGTGGGAAAGAGAGAAAGCAATAGGGGTGGATTGTACACTGCATGTGTTTGTGATGTTGTTACTATGCGCTGCCATCTTTAATGTTTGGTAGGAGGGAATGGAAACTCCATTCCTTTCTTATTCTTTTATTTTTATTTATATTTGATTCATGAAATGATTATTTTATGAAATAATCAGTTTTAGAAGAATCGGAATAACTATTATTGACCCCCCTTGGTAATAGTTCTTCCATGAGTCAAGGAATAGGCTGAAAAATTTTTAAAAATACCCTTGATAATTTTGTGAAATTGCTATCCCAATTATGTTAAAACCTAACCCTAACTTATAAAAGCCTTCATTTTCCTCTCTTTCATCCCCTTTCCACCTCATCGGCCTCTCTCTTTCCCTCTCTAAAATATTAATAAAATGAAAATAAAATAAAAAATTATATTAGAATTTAAATTATAAATTATTAATATTTTAGTATTTTAAAAAATGAAAATAGAGAATAAAATAAAATAAAAATAAAAATTCATATTAAAATTTTAATATTTCACAAAGTGAAAATAGAGAAAAAAAATAAAATTCAATAATCATATTAAAATTTTAATAAAATTTTCATTAATTTATCAAAAAATTAAATATATTAAATTAAAATTTATGAATTATAATAAAAGATATTTTTTTTTATCTTTTATTACTCTAAAATTATTTTTACCAATCAAATATTAAAAATAGAATAGAGAGACAATTTCATTTTATTAACCAACTTGAATAATAGTTATTCTTATTTTATTTTATTCTAGAAAAATAATTTTTTTCATTTTCCTTCTATTTTATTGTATAAATCAAACCATTCGTGAGTGTCTCATCATTTGTTTACCGTGGGTGTTTGCATTTTAAGAAAGTGAATTAACTGGCTTTGCTTGATTGTTTCAAATTTGGAATGCTTTTGCAACAAATTTAAACCAATTTATTTATTTCCTTCGAGGATTGTTGCATCCTTTTTACCATTATCATCAATGGAAATTTTAATTTTGCTTTTCAAAATAATAAAAAAAAGGACAAAAAGTGGTTCTCGGATTGAAGTTGAGAAGCTCATTGAATGGAACCCAAACATTCTGGCTTTTCATTTAGTTATGAGTTTTTCACTTTTTTCTACGACCAGAAAACATAGACATTAAAGTCAAGGAAATGAGAAATTTTGATGGGTCCCGAACCAAGTAAAGAGTACTTTTTAATTTTAAATAAATAACATAACAGTTTTATGGAAGAGTTTTTTTTAAAATAAGTGTATAACGTGTTTTTGACAATAAATTTTTTTATAATTTTAACTGTTTTTAATAAAAAAATTAAAACTTAAACAAAATTATCGTTAATGAAATCAACTCATTTATTTAGCTCCGTGCCTCAACTTAAAACCTAGTAATAGATAAAGTATGTTTAGATCTGCACTTTAAATCAATTCATATTTTTTGAACTTTTCTCGTCAGATTATTCATTTTTAGAGTATTTTTTACCAGAAAAAAAAACGTTAAAGCATTTTAAGCATTTTAGAATAGTTTTTGATATACGAAGAAAACTTTTAAACATTTTGAGCATTCTTTGTCAGGTAGGCATATTTGTTAATTATGTTGTAAAATGAAATATGATGTATCATTTGAAGTTGTTGATATTCTTAAATGAAATTCAGTAACTTTGGTAGTTTTTGGGTATTGCGTAACTGACTTTGTATATTACGTGACTGGCTTTGGACATTGCTTGATTTATTTTTAAGGATTAGATTACTAGTTGATAGGTATTGTGTGACTTGTTAGTAAGTCATTACGTGACTAATTAGTAAGGCATTGTGTAACTTATACATTGCTTAAAAGTCAATCACGTAATGCCTAAAAACTAATCACGTAATGTTTATAACCAATCATATAATACTTAAAAACCAATCACGCAATGCTTATAACCAATCATATAATACTTAAAAACCAATCACGCAGTAGTTAAGTCACGCAATACTTAAAAATCAGTCTCGTAATATTTAAAATATATTTTAATCAATTTCAACTCCTCAACTTTAAAGTTATATGGTTCTATGAATAAACTAATAAACTCAAAAACCTAAAACACAGTTTTTTTTTTGCTAAGCCATGAAATTGTGCATTTCATAAAAAATAGGTTATAAAACTTCATAATCCTCTAAAGCAAGACAAAATATATCTTTATCAGGAGGGCTTTGCTCACTTCTCTTATACAAAAGCAAAATATACTCCATTTACAAAATATTCTTTGAATAATTTCAATTCAAAATCTCCAATAAACATACTTAACAATCATCTCAATCTTGGACACAATAAAATCGTAAACCACCATAAAACCCATCAAACGTGCTTTAGTTGTCCTTTCTCCTTGAGCCCTTGAAAACATTACCAGAAAGCATCCAGTTATCATATTCATCATGTTACCTGTAATCACCATAAAAGAACAAAATCACTATTTATTATTTTTAAAAACCCCAAGATCCACCATAAAAAAAAATAAAAAAAGCTTAGCGAGATAGACAATATTTGAGCAGAGAATGAAATCGAGATTTAATTTTAAAATTTTTGTTTGAAAGGCGAGATAGAGAAAACTGAAATTATTTTAATTATTTAAAATTGTTTAAAAGATATTGTTGTTAAGTCATATTAAAATTTGATTAAAAATAATTAAAATTATAAAAAAATATTTTTAAATTGTGTTTATGAAAAAAGTTATTTTTCTCAATTTTTTCAATTGGTAATACAAAAATTGAAATTGTAGCGCAATTCAAGGACTTATCGGTACTTTGCTCCTAAGAATCCTTATTCTACTAGTACCTTAAAACCCTAAGCAGACTCGACCAGCTGCTACCTTAGGGTTTATGAGAACCCTCTCCCCAACAGAGCCCCGTTTTTCATACAGCTATGACATTTTACTTCTTTCTCTCTTCCACTACTGATCCATTCTCCGCAACCTTACATAATTTTACCTCTGGAGATGGTAGGCTTTGTCCCTGAACCTTCCACTGGAGAAGGCCCAAATCAAGTTTCAAAACTCAAAATCAACAAAGACCCTATTGACTTTCTTGACCCCAAAACCCACGATTTATCCTTTGCCGATTCCTTTCTTGATTTTGACTCTATAAAAGAGTGGTTTGAAGATAACCCAAATTTAGATAGGACTGGTTCAGAAGAGATTGACTTTGGGGATATTGAGAAGAGGATGGAGATTGTTAAAGAAGATAACGTTGGGAAATCCCATGTTAGTGGGTCTGAGCCTAATGTTGATGGATTAAAGCCAGTTGATAGTGGGTCTGAGCTAGTCGGAGGTGAGTCAGGTCGTACAGTGAAGGTGGAAGAAGAGGAGTTAAAACCAGAAGGGAAGTTGAGTTCTTCTATTGAGGAAGAGATGGGGAAGGTTAGTTTGGTTGGTAAATTAGAGAGTGGGAGTAGTGGTTCAGAGGAGTCTGAGAGTGAAAGTTCATCGTCGTCGTCATCTTCTAGTAGTAGCAGTAATGATGATGATGATGATGAGGAGAATAAAGAAAATGTGAAGGTGGAGATAAAAAGAGAGGTGGATGGGGTAGGTGAGCTTGAAGAGGGTGAGATAGGAGGTATTGATCGAGAAATGGCTGTTGGTGGAACTGATAATCTTGATGATGAGGAGGAGGAGGAGGAGCAAACAGAGGAAATCCTCAGTGGGTTTGGTATTGAATTTGATGAGGTAGATGATGAGGATGCTGATGCTGGTGCTATGAGAGGACCTATCAGGTCAAAGAATGAACTTGAGGTAACAAATAGTGGCTTTGATGATATTTTTTTCAGAAGTACTTTTTGTTTTTCACCACATTCTTTAATGTTTCAGCAAAGCAAATTTCTAGGTTTTGCATCTCACTAACATGTTAATCTAGGTTTTGCTGGTGGGATTTCTTCCCTGTTTGTTCTGTTTTATGTTTGTTTTTTTGGAAAGGCTGTTCTGTTTTATGCTTGTTAGCTGCAAGTCATGCATTTGTCTTCGCTGTTCTTTGGATTAATCTATAATGAGATATTAATTATTCTGTAGTCTCATTTTCTTTTCAGATCATTTCCTTTTATATTTTTCTGATTGATCTTTTTGTTGCTGAAAGATCTTTTTGCATGCTTTGGCTGAAACTTATTGATTTTTTGCTCTGCCAAGAAAGCAGATTAAGTTGAACATACAAAACCATGTCATATCACTTCAAATTTAACGGGGTTAGCAATTAGTAACTCTTTGCACTCATTCATTTTCTTGTGGTAATTTTACATTTGGCCTTGTTTAACATTGGGGCCTTATGTTGATAACTTTGGTTGTAATCTTTAACTCATCAAAACTGAACAAAATAGTTTTCCTGTGGTATCACCATCGAATGTATTCTCTTTGATTAGGAAGGTAATGAAGTATGGCATTCTGATCCTTGCATGACAGAGATCAGGCATTTCAACATCATACTCTAATCCTTGCTTGTTGACTATTCAGAAGTCTAGATGAGACATATCTTGCATGCTTTCTGTAGTCCTGAACAACGTGACTAAAATATTTATCACTGTCGTTAAATTTCCTGTGTGGTTTAATGCTGGAGTTATTGTTGTTGAATATTAATTCTGAATAAACTCTGTTAAATTGGGCAGGTTCTCCCTCCAGTTCCACCACTGGAGGTCACACTGCAACCCCATCACAAGATGCTGCCTGTTGGAGTTGTTTTGTCGGTAAGCTCATAGAAAGCTCAAGTCAGAACCGGTATTGCAAAATACAAAGGCCATGCCTTAAAGTTTTTCTCAAATTTTGTTAAACACTCATAAACCCCTGTTTTGGGAGCTTTGGTCTAGATTGACTTACAGTTGCAAATAATACTACTTGGGTCAGTCTAATGATGTTACTTACACTGTTGCAGATTATTGGTACCAAAGTTATTGTTGAAGGAAGAGAGCAGCACAACCCTCTGAATGAAGGTTCTATTCTTTGGATAACCATAAACAGGTCACCACTGGGGTTGGTGGATGAAATCTTTGGACCTGTAATAAACCCCTTCTATGTTGTACGATATAATTTGGAAAGTGAAGTCCCTGCTGGGATCCACGAAGGCACTTCTATCTCTTTTGTCCCAGAATTTGCTAATCATGTTCTCAATGACAAGAATCTTCACAAGAAAGGGTACGATGCATCTGGTGAGAATGACGAGGAGTTGTCAGATGATGCTGAGTTTTCAGATGATGAAAAAGAGGCTGAGTACAAGAGGATGCAGAAAATGACAAAGAGAGGCATGAATGACCAGAGAGTGGGAAACCTGAAAAGCAATAAAAGGAAAGTTAAAAGTCGGGATGGAGCTTGGAAAAATGGTAGAAATTCAGCCCAGCAGACATCAACACCTGTGGGTCAGCTTCCAACTAATCAGAACCAACATAAATTTTCCTCAATTTCAGCATCTTTGGATAATCATAATTGTTCATCCTCTGTCATAGAAAAACAAAATTTTGTTGGTGGATCTGGCTTTGTTTCACCATTTTCAGTCATGCCACAGTCTTGTGGTTTCATTACACCTTCAAATGGAGTTTGGACTAATGGGATGCCGGGCCAGCAGCCACAAAATGCTATTTTTCCCAACAGGTTTCCTGCAGAAGGTATGCCTTTGCTCTCACAGAATTATCAACAGCAGCCTAATCCTTTGCCAACCTCAGGAATGCCTATGCCACCCATGATGCCATATCAGCAGCAGCAGTTTGATCCTAGTTTGAGTACACTTCCAAATGTGGTCTTACCTGGTGGCCAGGCAAATTTATTTGCTGGACCAGCCTGTGCACCTTGGCTGGGGATGCAGGTCAAAATGGCTTTAGCCAAATCACATTTGGGGTTGGCATGCAGGGCCAGCAACTCCTAAGTGCAGTGCAAGGTATGTTGGCAAATGGACCAATGGCAGATGGGAACTGTAATTTACAACAATTTGTTCCAGGGAACTTTGAAACATCCCAGAATTTTAACATGGGTGCATCGTCTAGTCGTGGGAAAAAACCTTATCATAGAGGTCGTGGTCGTTTTACTGGCGGAAGAGATCGTTAATGAGATTGAGTGGGAGACGTTGGCCCTAGAGATTTGCTTGAATTTTGGTGTAATTTGTTGTTGAATGTTTTGTTATTTAAGTTGAGGCGATGTAAGGTAACGAGCATTGCGTGTTTGTGATGATTAATGATCAGGCTCTTTCAAGTATCAACGCAGGGCGGAAAATGCTGTGCCCCAAAAGAGAAAATATTGGACCTTGGGCTTGGAAGTTACTATGTCTTACCTATCAGGTGCAATCACCAGGGCACCCGGGGGAATGGGATCTTTGGCCGAATTGCTAGGCTTTAAAGTTTTAAAATGTATCATCCATCATTGCACAGCAAACCAAGCTGCCAGGCGCCCTTCTCTAGGCATCTGTCTTTCGACAAAATAGGCGGATGCAATACTCTTCCTTTCTGTTGTCTTTTTCTTTTCCAACAAACAAATGAAAGAAAAAATCTCTGAAATGTCGGATTACGGTCCAGCGTATATATTGAATCTATGTCGAGTTACTATATTTTAATACTGCGATGAAAGAGACACAGTAGCAGAGCATAAAAATGGGAATACTGACCAAACATCATCGTGGTGATCAAATTTTAATTAATTTTAAGTTTTTAAACCAGTCAAATGAGCACCGTGAATGCTGAACTCAGGGACTGGCGGCAATTTAAGTCTAACATGAAAGTGAATTGTCTTCCAAGGCTTCTTCTGTCGGGGATGGGCTCAACTAAAGCAACAAATAAAGAAACCCACCCAAAATGCACTGCACTGAAGACTCAAGCTTTCGCGTTCCTAGTGAAGTCAATGCAAGTTTGGCAACTGCAATCAGAGAACCGACAGATTTCACACCCAAAGCACACACAGGAGGTGCAACCCTTGCATGTTGGAGACCGGGTGCAGCCCCTGTATACCCTGCGGCTTGCTCGCTCTTCATCATCATCACATGTTATTCTGAAATACAGAAAACAATATAAGTATGAGCTAAAAAGCATGTTGCCAACTTGCCATACGTATAGCAGATTATGAAGATATTCTACATTTGCAAGCAAGCAAAGCGTGCATATCATCACTTATAACCACTTAAAAGAATCATTTAGGCTTAAATTTCTGAGCCAAAGGTTTAACACGTTCATGTCAAATCCTGATTTAACAACATCAAGAAAGTCCTCTCGCAGCATTTGCTTTCATACCATATAACTAACAATAGCATTTCTTGCCATTAGCTTTCATACCATAACTACTAAAAGCAATTCTACAAATCTGCACATCATGGAATTAAAATGAACAACTGTATACACTGTCAGAACTCTGTGCCCCTCCCCACTCAAATCCAAAAAAGAAAAGATGAACACACCTCAAAACAGAGCTGGAACATTTCAACTTCACCAGCCAATTCATAGCAAAGACTGCATATTCTGGTAGATTATGATTTTCATTAACTTGCCAACTAAAAGCATTTTCGGCACAAAAAGTTCAGAGTAAGCAAAGCACCAACAATCAAACAGACAGGAAAGCAAGAACGGTAGGACTTAACAGCATGTAAGGAAAACATAGCTATTTCTTATAGACCTATTGCTTCTACTCACACAGGTGAGTAAAACATATTTTGGAGTCAAAAGTTTATGCAAGATACCCAAGTGAGAAACCTGGCAGCTTTTTTAAGATACTAGTACCACTGAAGAAAATCTTACATATCATGAAAAGTTTGGAACTGCTCGAACATCGGACATCTAGAACCCTTCTTTGAGCAAGACCTATCTATCTCACAATCCAACTATTATTAACTTCGAAAAATAACCTGTCACCTTTTCACATGATGGAGTAATGCCACAAATAGTAAAGTGTTTGACCATAATCTGAAGGGAACTCAATCAAGTCCAATTCATTTCTTTTAAGCTCCTTATCTGGTGGTTCTAATACAAGCGTACAGGCACACCATTAACGGGTTCCAATAGATGAAACAGTAAAATATGATACATCTCATTATGGCATCCACCTTTGCACAAAGCCAGGGGATTAAATGAAGCATAGTTGTCAAATTACCTAGAAGAAGTATAATCAGGAAATGCTGCAGTTTGGCCAAGACTATATTTCATGTGCAGTACCAGGTTCTTCACCAAAAATTACTTATGTTTCTCAGCATTCAGTCAACAGATTTTAAGTGAATATCAACTGGGTATTGGTGCTTACTACATAGCAAAGAATATTGATAATTTTCAGAAGCTGTAATCATATAGATATCTATGGCTGTTAAAGATGCTATCCATTTCAACTAAATGCTATTAAGCAGAAGAAACAACTCCATATGAACAGGCCAAAATCATACAGATACACAAGAAATAGGTTCAGCGAATAGAAGTTCAAAAGGAGTTAACATGAAAAGAATGAATTTGATCATTAGTTTCCTCTAGCCATATATGGAGCTATAGCCCATGAAAAGGTTTCATGATAAAGAAGTAACCGGAACAACAGATCATGGAGGATTATTTTCAAATTTGAAAAGTTATATTTCAATATATATCAGGGTTGGAGATCAAGAAGTTTTTTTCTACCTCATGCATTATCTGCAAATTACATTTTAATTTTCAAGAAATGGATTTTTAAGGGAAAAAAAATAATTAAGTCCAAAAGCATGTTCTACAATGACTAATACCTTAATATGTAATAGGAAACAGTCTTGGACATGACATACCCAAAATTTAACAAATAAGAACATAATCAATATTGGGGGGACAAACCTGTCATATTGAAGATCAGAACATTTCCAGTTCACATCTGCTAAAGCATCATGGTGAATCCGACATTCCTCTTTCGTCCGCAATCGAAATCTTCGCTCCTTGTTACACCTGCTACAGCGAACAAACTCATCACGATGACAAACTCGTCCACTATGGGATCTGTGAGCACCATTGGCATTTTTGGATGCTTGGTTGTAGTATTTCAGCAATGCAGTCTTTGATAATGAAACCTTCTCCCCATTAACTATCACCCAAACATTATTTTTCCATTTTCTAGCTGTCTCTCTCCCGGAATGCTTCTCAAATGCAGCAGGAGTCAACTTGTCTAGTCATTGAAATTACCATCACACGATTAGAAAATTAGAAAAAGGAATAAGAAAGAAAGCTTTGACAATTGTTAGGAAAATAAAGAGGAACTGGGTTGATCAGAACAAGGGAAAATGAGATTATTCTGTGCACCTGACACTGGAAGGCTCCAGTAAACGGTAAAGGCAGAGATAAAGAGTACAGACAGCTTAAGCCAGTTTAAGTTATATTTAGTAGTAAGACCCTGACTATATAGACCCGCCACCAAACCGGGGTGTTCTTTTCACAAGCCCCAAAATGATCAACAGCATAAAGAAAATATTCACCTGACTTTCGGCTCAAAGTTGGGGTGGATTCACAAGATGATGGTTTACCTTCAAGGTTTGGAGTGTATGACCATTTTTTCTTTTCATTTGACATGGGTATTCTTTCTTATGAACAAGACACAGCCTCCTTACAGGCATAAGATTCCTTCACATGCAGACATATTCGTAATGCAATGCAATGCAATCTACTCCCAACTAAGCATCCTTTGGATGAGAAATATACGTAACATTTAATCAATGATCAAACTGCAAAAGTTAACAAATGATAAAGCTTTCTGCCAAACTTGATTTCCTCAATATCACTATTTCAATGATAAATAAAATTTGACGCAGTATTTCCACTTCGTAGGTGTGCGCTAAAGTTTTAAAATAATAGAATACCAGCTCGTAGATGTACTGTTTAAACCTCCAAGCCATATTCGTACTACTTTCACATAGTAGCATTGTACACAAAAACACATGCACACAAAAAGAAGACGTTCATCTCCTGGAAACATAGCTGTCCTCATAACACCAAGCATCAATATGCTCAAAAGCATCCCTCACCAGCCAAACTTTACAATGACATTGCATCAGAACAGAAAGAACTAGAAACATACGCAGAACCCATAAGGCTAAAATGTTTCTTCAAAAAACATTACTCTGTCCAGCGACAAGAAACAGAACTGAAGCTTTGAAAACCCAGATTCTGAAAGACTCAATCGAAGACCTTAGAATCACAACCATAAAAGATAATGCAGGTGTTAATTCTGAAGATACAAACTAAGATATAAGATCTTTAACCAACAAAGAGACTCATGGAGCGTCCAAAAAAATGAATGAACATCACCTTGTTGTGCCAAAACCAAAGAAAGCCAAGTCACTGGGACAAAAAAACATACACATAAACTGTGTGAAAAGAAAACCAAAACGAAAGGCATCACAAGCTTCCCCATCATCCACTTCTCACACCATCCAAAACTCGATTAAATAAGAGAAAGCGACACCCATCAACGTCAAATGCACCATAACTTGAATAAAGCACGCATTAAACATGCACAAAAATCTAAACCCCAACAGCATCAAAAGAAAAAGAAAAGGATGGAGAAAAAAAGAACCAAAGGATGAAAAAAGGACTAAAAAGAGAGAGACCTTCATTGCAACCAGGGGTGCATTCACAGGTGATTTCAAGGTCACCATTAGAGAAAACCCTAAGTTTGCCAACAGCATCACCATATCTATGGCTGGTACACCCACATGTCACTTCTATAAAATCTCCTCCTTTCTTCAATCCGCTTACCTCTCTCAACTCCTCTTCGCTAAACATCATCGACCCACTTTCCCTCTCTACCCCATTCTCCATTTTCTCTCGCTAACAGACCCCCTAGACGCCCACACACTCTCTCTCCGCCTTATTAGGTTTCCTCTAAAAAGAGAACCCAGAAACCCCCAGGAAGAGAAAAATCGAATCAAGGAGAGATAAGAAGCATATGGGTAATGTTAAAAAGAGATTGTTGTTGCCTGAGGAGATTTTATAAGAGGTCTAGACCAAAGAGAGGGCTCAAAAAGCACGCATATTTATGGGGGTTACTCCCGGAGATCTGGTGGAGAAAACGTTGTGAGAGAAGAGAGAGAAAGAGAGAGAGGGGTTGGTGCTGGCGTTGTGTTTTTGGGGATGTTAATGAGCTGGCGAAGAGAAACAAATGTCGTGGGGTGAGGGGGAGTGAGAGGGGTTAAAAGCTTAGGTGCTAGTTGCATGACATGACATGAGAGAGAGACTCTTTGGCTTTGGGGTCAGGGCCTTTTGGTTTATGGGAAAATCCCTCTCATGGGAAGGAGACCAGGTTTATTGAAATTAGTGTTGGGGACTTAATATTTATTTGCTTTTCTTCCTCTTTTTTTCTCCAACGCAATGCTCTCTGCCCATTTGGCTGTTTAGGTGGTCGATGCACTATTTTTCATTCAGAGAACCTTTACAATGTCACTGTGCTCGCAGTGAATTTCAGCATTGTGTCATACTAACTTACTATCCAGTCTAGCAGTATACTAGTAAAAGGGTCAAACACATCTGTATCCAGAACCCTAGGTGCCACGGGAGTGGCAAAACTCAGCTTAGGTCCTGCTTCTAAACTGGAAGTCAAGGGTCTTTGATTCCTTTTTCTCTTTGCTGCCTCTATCTCGTCCATTATGTGTTTAGATTCATGAGTAAATAAATATGTGAAGCATGTGGTAGGCAAGGCAAGGTAATATTAATTGGTAGGGGTCATAAGGAGATTGAACCTTATTCTTTAAAAGAAAGATATATATATTACCATTAAATCAAATACCCCAATGCATAGGAAATAAAATTATTGTATACAAATTTGACTTAATGATGATGATGATAAGATGGATAATTTGATTTCAAAACACAAATGCATGCATGTCATTTATAAAGTTGTGTTCAAAACCTCTCTTCTCAAAGAAAAATGAGATGGACTTAAGTATAGTCTTAATTCTTTGTTATTATCATTTCTCTACTTGTACCTGTATAGTAAAATGAAAGGACACCAAAACATATAACGTGATGAAGGAAATGAAAGACTACCGTTAGAAAAATGAGACAAATTGGAAGAGATTTTTAGCAGGATTAATCATAACAACACTGGCAAGCTGCGCATAGCAAATTGATATTGGGATGGTATATTGCTAATGAAAGCATGGTGGGGTGGCATGTGAAGCGGGTAGTTGTGTTGTTTTCAAAGCCTCAGGATCCAGTAATTAAGGGATGTAAGAAGGTTGCTGAACTCATTTATACGAAGCTTTACAACAATTATTAAAATTATCTCTTTATTAATACTATAGTTCTGACACCTATGGGGACTACGGGTAGTACAAAAAGACACCAAAATCTACACCCTACCACAAGATTTAGATCATTCCCTCAAATTTTATTCAGGTTGTTGATCATAAAGTTGAGGGCTTGAGGCATTATCATTAGATATATAGCTAAACTAACGAACAATGCAATAAAGCAGGTAATACATCATCTTGCTCAACCTTTTGAGCCTTCAGGCTTTAGCTTTACCACATAATTTTCTATCTATTGTTGTAACTTTGTTGGCATAGTTTGGATCGCAGAAAGCTTAAAAGTAAGACAGGTTAATACACCGATTCTATAAGAGCAATCAAAGTTGTTTACTAGATATATGTGGAGGATATTATTTAAGACCTTTGAGGCTACATTTAAATTAAAAGCTATTGCTTTATGTTAAAGTAGGGCTATATTAATGATAGTTGTTATTAGGACAGACAACAATTATTTTGGTTTGGTCTGACAACAGACAATAATCAAATGATCATCACACTGTACTTGATTAAAATTAATTTTGTTCCACAGTTAATTAATCCCTTGGCTTAAAGGCTCATATTTTGCTTTTCATTGTAGCATGAGGTTGTACATTCCAAATGACAACCTTGGAGCCACCATGAAAGAACTATTTCCAATGACAATATAACAAAAGCTGTCCAACATTCAGTCATGGATATCATTCCATGTCTCCGAGAGAAAAAAATCAATAAAAAGGAAAAGGAAAGCAAAGGGGCATAATTTTCTCTTTTCCTTTTGCGCGTATGCCGCTTTTACTATCAAAGCGTCCATGTTTTTGTGCTTTGTCTCCGAGGATAGATTTGAACATTCTTGAACATTCTCAAATGGATAAGTTATGTACTGTCCATATTCAGTACTATCCTGGCCCATAGGTAGAAAAATATTTCAAGCTCAAATTGGTTAATAATATTACTCCTGACATGAATCTTAATTTAAAATAGATACAATGTTTAGCATATGCCATTACCTTAAAGATACAGAGGTTCAAACTAGCTAGTAGCTCTGCAGTCTGCGATTAGAGTGGGAACCTCCTTTTTGGTCTTTAGGTATGAACTTCTTTTTGATTGTTTATTGGCCCAAGGTTTGCCAAGTCGGCACGTCGACACTCTTCACTGTGTTATCAAATATCAACTGGATGATCATTACGATGTCTAGCGCGCATGGAAGTTATCCTCATGCTATATCTTCACGTTGCAGTTGCGGTGCTCAAGGTTTGCTTCCTAAAAGAACATTCTAGTTTGTAACTTGTCAACAAGCATGAACATTTGCATGTGGCTTAAATTATTGCCAGCAGTGAAGATAATCTTCATTACTGAAGCTCAAGTCCTGATGAGAGCAGAAGTAGCTTCATTAAAATTCAATGGAGAATCATATCTTATGCTTGAGCTTTGCGAATCTGGACGCTAGCTGTACAGTTATAAGATATAGTAAATTCTTTAATATCCCATTTGGCTATGAATGCAGCGATGGCCTGAAAAGCAATCCATCAGATTATCTCTGCTTGTTGTGCTTTTCTGAGTCAAACAAAATTTAAGGGCATTGTTGATTGGTCAGCTAGGATTTTGGGCCAACTGTGTATGCAGTCATCATACTACATTTTGCACAGAATTTTGGTCAGAAATCCTGCATTTGACGGAATGATAGCATTTCAACTGTTTGTTGTCACCTTAATTCGTGTTTTGGCTCCCACTTTATCCATTAATACCTTGAATTATGCCTTGGATTGATTCGGTTAGACTAAGAGGAATCCAAGTTGGTACATATTCTGCATTTAGCATTAGATATATCCT
Source organism: Theobroma umbraticum (assembly GCF_002168275.2). Taxonomy (NCBI): domain Eukaryota; kingdom Viridiplantae; phylum Streptophyta; class Magnoliopsida; order Malvales; family Malvaceae; genus Theobroma; species Theobroma umbraticum. The sequence continues at coordinate 11,292,703 of NW_018397254.1, read as the reverse complement.
TCTAGGTGGCATATCAGTTGGGATTTGCTTCAGCTTTAATACTGATTTTGATTCCATATTCCTGCTTGAAATATCCAATAAGATTTTCTGTTGGTAGAAGTTATGTGTTCCTTTGCATAATTTGCGGCACTCGAAAATCTCCACATTTCTTGTGGCTCTGCAGTTGCCTAAGGTAAGTGTAGGGGCAGATATTCTAATATATACTAGCTAACTTGTTGCTTTTCTTCTATTACTTGATTTCATGTCGAAAAAGTTAGGTTGATTACAAATAACTAAACAGAAAAGGTAAAATTGTCAAAAATGACTGATGAAAGCAACGGATTAAGTCTAAACGGTCTGCGTCCATTGAACCGATGCTGCATAATGGGACTTGTAAACAAATCCTCGGTATTAGCATGGACAATGCAGCGGTCCTGATAAGATTGATATGCCATCATAATTTGAACGAAAAGTAGAAGACATGACTCAATTGTCTAACCTTCTAGCGTACGTGATGAACTAGAGTCGCGATTTCATTCATGATTTGCTACCATGTACAGATCAAAGTGGCCTAATATTCTCACAAAGGACGACATTCCTCTGCACTAGTGTAAAGGTTTTAGCCCAGTCAACCAATTATCACTCCAACAAGTGCAGCGCACAATTATTGGTGCGTCTAAAACAATGCTGATCATCAAACATTTAAGTTAGGTTCATATCACTTTACAAATTTAATACATCCTGTTACTGATTTCAATGATTGCTACCTTTTTTTTTATTGTTTTATTTGAGAACAACCAAGGCACAGGAAATCTGCGCCACTGGGAATATATATATTTCAAAGCTTTTGCAAAATTTGGCAATGACTTTTGGCACATGGAGAGATGCCGTGGCTGCCTGGTGGTCGACCCAGCTACAGAAATTGCTTGCAGACGTTGAAGGAGCTAGCTAGCTTTGGCTTGACGTTGGAATCTGACTGTGGAGGACCACTTGAATTTTATCTTCCATAGTTGGCCTACCATTTTGAAATAATACCCACACTGATTTAGCTCTCTAGTGCCATATTCTTTGACATTTCATTGGTACTTTGGCGAATGTTTGGTGGCCACACCAACTTAAGCTTTGTCTTACAGTGAGCTTCCGCTTTCATGGAAGGCGCCTGTCTGAAGCAGCACAAATCACAGGGTCAGGAGTCCCGATGATGCCAACCTGCTGATGAGTCCTGCTGATGAGTTGCTAAAGAACTAGATTAATATTGTTAAAAGACCTCAACTTGTGTCTGAACCACTAATACACCATGAAATGCACCCGCCTCCCCTTCCTAATCATTCCGGGAGGAGAAGCCAAATAGTCCAAAACCCAAAATTTTGCCAGATCTTCTAGGTCACCAATATGATAAATTAGGTCGCTTTGAATAATTTGATGATTGGTACACTTTATTGTCGTCACCCGTTTGGTCTATGGGCAGCCCAAAAACAAGATAAATAAAATTTCCACCCTAAAGAACACAGCTTGAGCCTTGAGGGTGCGTTGGCAAAAATCGGGACTCTGGTGGATTTTCTTTGTTTTCTCATATCCTTTGATTGTTATTGGTTGCGTGGGAAACTTTTGGGCGGGGAAGGCGGCATAAAAAAAAAAAGTTAAGAACCAGAACCAGATGAAATCAATCAAGTTATCAACGGATGGATCAGTTGGATACCAAAAAGATTATGACCAGTTTTAGAGTTGTGTGCGCCAAATGGTGGGCACTTTTGTACTGTGTTGAGGGACAGGCTGCAAAAGCTCTGATAACTCTGCAAAAGTCGAAAGATTTTATGCGAATCTGAACGTAAGGTACAGCATCCTCGGCTTTTTGGCAATGTTTGAAGCATCGCCATGCTTTTGTCTTCAGATTTGCTATGATTTTAATTCGTTGTACTACCAGGACCCTGGTGCAGCAATGAGGGGCCAGAAAAGATCAATCTGCCCATCCATCCCAAACGCAAAAAAAAAAAAAAAAGTAAGAAAGAAAGAAATTTTATGTTTTTTTACTACCGAATAAGCAAACCAAATATCTGATGTAATAAACGGCAGGATTTGCTTCACCATCAAAGAGTATGGCGACTCTATATATCTTTGTGGGGATGGCACTCAGAGAGAGAATTTTTCTTTGTTTCTTTGTTTTTATATGAGCACTATAAAAGATAAAATTACTATGACAAATTATCTTCATAATACATACATATATATATATAGCTGTGAAGATAAAATTATTATGTTGCTGTCCAAGTTTTCTTAGAGATCTTTTACTTGTTTTGTAATTTTTTTACTTTTAGTTTTCTACAATCTGAAAAGCAGAAATCGAGAGAGAAGAAACCTCCATTTTCATGGTTTTGTTAGTGTATATCGTTGATGATCTTATAACCTAAACCACCAATTTCGCTTTGCCCAAAGACTATATATCATACCCAACTAACAGGATATATGCATGGTGTGGTGACAAGTGTATACAAATGCCATCTCTTCATCTTATCTTATTATGATATTTTTGACCTTTTTCCTATGAAGAAAAGAGAAAGCAAAGACAGAGTAGTAGCTATTACGAGTACTACTTGTCATTGATCCTTGATGGGGCCAAAAACGTTCATCAACAACATGGGAAGTAGCTGAGGATTGGACTCCCCTATCATGTTTCCCCCATAAGATTCACACTCCAATAAAACTCACTTAATTTCCAATGAATTTTTTAATACTTAGATTCCATTTTAAATATGCTTATTATCCACGAAAAATATTTGATAATAGCTTTTAAGATGATAACACTCATCCTTTGATAAGCTCTAAATTAATTTGTCCGTGATAATTTAATTATTATAAATATAAATTTTGTTGATAATAATTCTTATTATTTTCTAAGATTAATTTATTTTAAATATTTCTAAGCAATTCTTAAGTAGATAACTAAACAAAATCATATTATTCCAACGAAAATTTCAATGATAATAATTCATATTCCATCGGTAATTATCATTTTGATTTTTTTTGTCATGTTCTTACATTTGCCCTTTCGTTAATTACAAAAAATTAAAAAATTACTCTGAGTGGAAAATATAATTATTCTACATTTCGTTGATAAAAAATAGTAACATTACACCTTGTTTTTTACACCATAAAAGGTGTAATTTAACATTGCTCCTTTTAAAGGCATAAAGGTGCTTAAATGGCTTAAAATGCCCAAGCAAATTGAGTCTTTTATTTTTCCTTCATGATTGGGAGATATATACATGTGAACTATGAGGACTAGACAATCAGCAGTAGCAACAAGATACAGGGGTGGAGCGTCCCTATGAACTTCCAAAATTTTTAAAATTTTTTATATTATATATTTTTTTAATAATTTTTCAAAATAATTTTTCATTGAATAATAACTATAATTAAAAAATAATAAAATGACCTTACAAACTCATTCAATTTTATTCAAAGTTTTAATTTTTTTTAATTTTTTATGTTTTTCTACCCATCTTTCCCTTTTATCTTTTCTATCTTTGTATTGTGAAATTATAAAACCGTACAGTTTTTATTTAATTTTTTCTATTTATATTAATATTATTATTTTTATTTATTTATTTTTTCAATTCTATTCTATTTACTCATATGTTTTAAGTTTTTATAGATTTTCTTTTTAAATTTCTACGAATCATTAACCATATTCTTTTTTTTTTGTTATATAGGTTATATCTTCTACTTGTCAGGATTTTTTTCTGTTATGTAGATTTTATTTTTAATAATTTTAATTTTTAAAAATTAAAAAATTATTATATATGTAATTTTCAAATATAAGTTCTAGCGTCGCATTATTAGTTACTGATTAAAATTTTATCAATATATTATTTTTTTATTAGTCTTAATTATATAAGAAAAAATTATCTTGAGTATATGTTTTTAATGTTGTTTACTTTGTATATTTAGTTAAAAAAAATTATCTTTGGTATATGAAGAAATTATTAATTCTGTATATCGTATTTAACTATTTATATTTTATGCATTATATCTTAATATTTAGTATTATAAACTTAAATATAATAAAATAAAAATATTGAATGTTGACTACATTAATTTTTTAGTCGTTTATATCGAGAAAGATAAAACTCCGAAACAAAATGGATGATAAGTATCTTATAAATAATTTAGTTGTTTATATTAAGAAAGATATTACCATCGTCGAACAAAACTTTCCTAGAGCACTATTATAAGTTTTTTTCTTTTTAT
>NW_018397254.1:11271179-11288466 GCF_002168275.2 Theobroma umbraticum | reverse complement strand
TTACATGTTATATAAAATTATTGTCTATTACAAATCTTTTGATTACTAATGGTTAAGTTCAATATATTAGTTTTAAAAATATTTAAGTTTTATTCTTTTTAGCCTTTGGCCACCCCAATAAAAATTGACTAGCTCCATCCCTAGATACATATAAAAATGCATATAGTAGTTAAAATTTTAACATATTGCTCTTGCTTTTAACCAGTATTCAGTATTCACTTTCTTTATCCATCTTGATTTCAAGCATCATTTTGCCTAAATTGATTTTGGAGACCAAAACAACTTGAAGAGAAATGTTTTTTTTTTAAAAAAAATGTCAAAGTCTTTTTCTTTAGAATCCACCTTCTGCAAATTGCAGTGTTGCACACATAGTTTATCTACAATAATGCAACTGATGTTAATCTAAACTTAATCTGTAATCAAACCTTAGATACTATCATGAAAATTCATGCATATAAACAAATTAGCCACTTGGTCTGAGAAACAAAATACCTTTGCATGCATCAGATCACATAGAAATATGAAAGAGGGTCATGATCTAGTAAGCATAAATAAGCTTTTGTCATATTCCTTCCAAATTAGAGCTAACATGATAAAAGTAAACCCCTACACATCTCATAATTTCAATATATACATTTTAAAGTAAATTTACAAACAGGTTATCCATGAAAGATTTCTCGAAGAACACTAAATAAAATTTCAGATACAAGAGAGCTAAATGAAGAACAAAATAGAACCATATTTGGAGAGGCAAAATGATTCATTATATTTCAGAGAATTGTTCACACATACAACGGTTACAAAAAAAAGTTTGACAGGAAAGCACAAAAAATGAGACATGATTTTCTATGCAATAACGACTACAAAATGTAAGAGAAACAAGGCTAATGGCCTATACAGACAAAGGATTAAAAACAATGCTCAAGTCAAGCATTTGAAGGAAGGAAATAAACACTTAAACAAACGATACTACAAGTTGTCGTATGCTTCTATGACTTAAACAAACTAAAACGACAGCCAAGACTTCGTTTAAACAATTCCAACAAACTAAGCATAAAACGATATAAAACTCTCGTTTTACAAACTCATAACAATGAAGATCTATCTAGCATCATTTTTGTACAACTTCTTTAACCTTCAAACTTTCTGTTTTTACCCACCATTCATCAGTAGCTGAATTTCCAAATTAAAGGTCATTGTTTCAATACTTCCCCATGCCTTGTAATTTGGCTAACACCAAGACAGTCTTGAGAGTTTCAAATCTTTCTATTGATAAGCCTTTTGTGAGTATATCAGCTAGTTGAACCTCAATGTTACAATGCTTGAGTTCGATTTCTTGCTCATTTATAGTCTCTCTAAGAGCATGATATTTCACCTTAACATGCTTAGTTTGCCCATGATGAATTGGATATTTGGTTATTACAATAGCTAATTAGTTGTCAACAAAAATCATAGTACTTTTTTCTTGTCTAAAGCTAAGATCTACTAGTACCTTTCTTAGCCACTTCACCAAATTTGCTGTTGCTGTAATATACTCAGCTTTTACAATAGATTAAGCCTCAACACTTTGCCTTTTTGAATTCCATGAAAACACAGCATTATTGAATGAAAAACAAAAACTATAGTACGTTTTGAATCATCAAGTGACCTAACCTAGTCATTGTCACTATATCCAACTAGTTCTCCACTGTTATGCTTTACATACTTTAAACCAAAGTTAGTAGTACCTTTGACATACTTGAGGATTCTCTTAGCTACTATAAGATGTAGCATAGAGGGTGCTTGCATAAACTTGGATGGTAGACATGTTGCATTCATCAAGTTAAGTCTCGTAGCTGTTAGATAAAGTAGTGAACCTTTCATACTTCTGTAAGTGAGACCATCTACTTTAGTAGAACCATCTTCACTGCTAAATTTGTCTCTTGATGCTAGTGGAGTATTCACTGCCTTGCAAGAGTACATATTAAATTTCTTTAATATATCCTTTGCATACTTAGTTTGATGCAAACAAACTCCCTCAATGGTTTAAAGAACTTCCATTCCTAAAAACCAAGTCATCAATCATAGGTCTGTCATCTCAAACACATTCATCATATGACTTTTGAATTGTTGCAACACATTATCATCTGGACCAATTATCAAAAGATCATCAACATACAAAGCAACAATCAATGCATCAACATTACTAGATAACTTCATATATAAAGTCGATTCATTCACACTTTTCTGAAAACCCTGACTTGTGAAATAAGCATTAACTCTATCATACTTGGCCCTTAAGACCATACAATGCCTTTACCAATTTGTAGACCTTGTTCTTTGACCCTGGTTTGTTATACCCTTCAAATTGTTCAACAAAATTATTTTTTGTCAAATAACCATTAATAAAAGCTGACTTTATATCTAAATGGTATATCTTTCATCCTTATCTTGTAGGTAAAGTTGTTAACATTCTAATAGTATCGTGTCTTACAACTAGAGCAAAAGTCTCTAGGTAGACAACCCCATAGACTTGTGCATATCCTTTAACCATTAATCTAGCTTTATACTTGTTTATAGAACCATCAAGGTTTAAATTGGTTTTAAATATCTGTTTGCTCCTATTACATTGTGATTTAAAGGTCTATCCACAAGCAACCAAGTATCATTCTTCTTAATCATGGATATTTTTTCATCCATGGCCATTTTCCAATTCTCATCAACTACTGGTTCTGCCTAATTTGTAAAATTAGTAATAACTAAGTTGCATCAGTTATATATGTCCACCAAGGTCTTGGTCCCTCTCATAGCTTTACTTTTATCTTCAATATAAGAAGAATCATCACTTTCAAGTTGCAGCTAATCATTATTAGTGCCAGGTATAGTATGTAAACTCTCAACTAACTTCTTTTCCCAATTCTTCCATTGATTCTCATCAAATTTCACATTTCTACCAATAATAACTTTGTTTAATCCTAGGTCATACAATCTATAACCTTTTGACTATTCACTATATCCAATATGTAAAGTAATAAGAGCTTTTGAATCAAATTTAATTCTTTTTCCTTCTGGAATTCAAGAATAGTGCACACCACATTTCAAATGAGAGATAAAAGGTTTATGATCATACTACATTTCAAATAGAGTTTGAGTGTCAGTGCACTTGTAAGTATTCTGTTTTAGATGTAATTTGCAATATTGACTGCTTCAGCCTAAAATTTTTTAGATAAATTACTTTGAAATGGCAAACATCGAGCCATATCACCAATTGTTCTATTATTTCTTTTAGCTTTACCATTCTACTAAGGGCTATAGGTAATAGTTAGTTGATGATGTATCCCAAATATTGCTAGGAAATTCTCAAATTCACTAGTAGTGTATTTTAATCCATTGTTAATCCTTAGGGTCTTAATGTTTATGCTAGTAAAGTTTTTAACCTATGCCTTGTACTTAGAAAAACTTCTCCATGCCTCTGACTTGTGCCTCAAAAAATAAATCCAACACTAATGTGAGAAATCATCAATGAAGAGGATGTAATATTTACTACCACTCAAGGAAAAAGTTATCATAAGACCACTTATGTTAGTATGAATTAACTTTAGCTTCTGTATAACCTCTCACTTGCTTTCTTTTGGAAAAGGTTTCATGGTTTGTTTGCCATTTTAGCAAATCTTGCATAGCCTCTTAAGTTTGGTAATACCAGAAAGACCAATTACCATCTCATTTGAAGACATTGTTGACAGTAAAGTGTAATTCACATGTCTAACCCTTTTATGCTGTAAAGACCCTAATGTTCAATTTCCAACAAATTCATTAGATAACACTTGTTTCTCATTTTAACCGTTAGCAACTCAACACTAGTAGGGTCAAATATAGTGCATTATCTATTCTTAAACAACAGGGCATAACCATTATCATCCAATTGCCTTACACCAAACAGATTCTAAACTATTTCAAGCACATAATGCACTTCATGAATAAACTTAATACCAGATGTTGTTTTAACTCCTACAATGCCTATTCCAAGTATTTTCATGTAAAGACCATTTTCAATTTTCACACGAGCCCTAAATTTTCTATCAAGCTTAGTGAAAAGTTCTGTATTACCTGTCAAGTGGTTTAAGCAGCCACTATCAATAGGTCAAGTGCTCTTATCTACTGAACCATCATCCAACTTAGCCCTAAACAAGGCCTTTTCTAGCTCACTAACTGCTTCAGCTATAGCAACTTTGCCCTCAACTTCCTACTTCTTAGCATTACATACTTTCTCCATGTGTCCAAGTTAATTACAGGCTCAACACTTGACATTTGATCTGTATCAATAATACTTTAAGGTATGATTAGTCTTCTTATAGTGTGTGCAAAAAGGAAATTTGTCTTGGTTCTTTCCTTGTTTCATTGCACCCGATTTGGTACCCTTACTATTGTTTTTCTTTAAACCATCAACCTTGATCCTTAAGCCTTTGGTTTTAACAGCCAAGGCATTTTCGACAAGATCTTCATGTTTAAGAGCTTTCCTCTGCTTAAAGGTTAGCAAGGTAGAAATCAACTTTCGTAAAGATTTTTGTCAAATCTTAAGAATCCTCCAAAGAAAATATTTTTGACTCAAACTTATTGGGAATACTAATCAAAATCTTGTTTACAATTCTTTGATCTATAACTTCTTGTCCCAAAATTTTGAGTTGATTGACTAGTTTCAACAACTTGTCTGTGTACTCTTGAATGTTCTTTTCTTTTTTCATCCTCATAAGCTCAAATTGTCTAGCGAAAGTCATTACCTGCATAACTTTGATTCGATCGTTTCCTTGGTAATCTTCTTTCAAACTGTCTCAAACAAGCTTTGGATCCTCCAGATTCATGATCTTCCCAAATATGGTGTTTGACACAACTAATTGTAGGCAAAACAAGGCTTTATAATGCTTTGCAACCTCCTTTGAATGTTGTTTGATCTAAGCTATAATCAGATTAGCATGCTTTTGAATAAGTAGTTCACCAGTCTCTACAACCTCCTACAAATCAAACACCTTAAAGTATGGATGTATTTTCATTACCCAGATAGGATAGTTTACTATACTATCCCAACCCAAATTATAAGTACATTAGTATAGTTATAAATTGGTAAATATGACAAATAAGTCCCTTATTCAAATTACTTAAAAAGTATTGGGTTTATATTGGAATAGTTTTGTGATAGGGACCTTTTTGTAAATATGGTAGTTTTGTTAGTGTCAGTTTATATTATCACACGTTTAAAGAAAAATCATTTACATTATCACATTTAAGAGAGGAAGTTAAAAGCAGTTTTATATTATCACATTTAACTAAAAGTTCAAGTTAGTTTTAAAAAGAAAAGCAACAAGACATGTTTAAAAAAAAGTCAAAAGAAGCAAACCATTTTGGAGTAACAAATCCTAGAAAAGAACAATAAGGCAAAAAAAGGAAGATTCTATTCAAAAAAGCTGTGATTAAGGTACGATTAGGCTTTAACTTATAAAAATTGTATTTTTGCATTGTTTGAAATCACAATCCCAAAGATAATTTATGTTTCTTTAAATTCCTTCCAAGTCCGATACTGTTCCGATGACTTTCTGGTGGCATGATTGGATACCAATGGAAAGGTTTGGAAAATAACTTTCCAATGGTTTTTGTAGCATCTTATTTGGTTTTTTGGTTAGGGAGATATGAATTTTTGAAATTGGTTGGGAAATCCATTTTTAACAGGTTTGACGGTTTAAATTTAGGTCACCAAAACTCCACTTTTTGGTAATATTTTGAGTGGTTTCTTTGATGGCTGTTGTAGTATGAGGTGTTCAGTTTAATTTGCTATCAATTGCTCAATTAGGAGCTTTTTGTATTAAGAGAATCGAAGATTCAAAATTAGCTACTTGAATATGCAAACCCAAAAATCTGGGTAAGTCTATGATGATTTTTAAAATTTTGGCTCCTGTAACTTGTGAATTTTACAATCTTTTTCATCAAAACTAATTTTAATGTTATAGTGTGATATGAATACTTCAATTTGACTTTGAGTATATAATTGGAAACAATTCGGGTTAAGAGTTATAAGTACTCGAAGTAAGCCAAATGGTCATAAAAATCTAAATTTCAGAATTCATAAAAATTCGTTTTTAATTATTTTGAAAATCAATCTTGACTCATATTCGACATATTTTGCTAGAAACTTCAGAAAATTGAGAAATTTAAATTTTAGTGAATTTTTATTTAATAAATATTTATTTGACAAATTATTTTTGAATTGACTTATTTTGGAAAATTTATTAAACATCTTTAAAGCTAAATTTTGATTTGTGTTTAAAGTAAGTTCACTAAACCCATATTGTCATTGATTTTGTACTCTAACCTACGAGCCTTTAAGTTTTGAATATTTTATGTATTTATACATTATTAAAAAAAATCAATTTTAACCAAATATGGCTTTGTTTTGTTAGTTCTACTATGTCTGAAATTTTATTTAGTGTTCTTTGAGAAACCTTTCATGGTAACAAAGCAAATTGTCTCAAGGGGCTTGAAAAACTTTTGTGGTGTGTTCAAAGCTTTCTTAAAATGGTATGGTTACAACTAGTTTCAGTGTAACAACACCCCTTATTTTTACTAGTGTAAACGTCACGTCGCAAACCCAAAGTTTTAGAACCTAACAGATGCCACATACTCATGAGACGAATCCCATAAGCATGTAATGCTACAATATCATTCTTAATCAAATATACTATCTATGATGGTTTTCTTTAAAATTTACACTTCACAAAATTCTCAAGGCTCTAAATATAATATTAAAATACAATCCTTCAAAAGATACAAATTTGTGATCTACCTAACTTTTCCTTTCAAACTAAAAACTGAATACTCACATTATAGCTTATAATTATCCAAGGGCATATATAGATCTTGCTACCCAAAACCTTCACCAAGCAAGTCTAATCCCTAATCATGCATACATGCTAGAATCTGCAAAAAGAGTGTGAATTAAAGGAATAAGTACAATCACTCAGTAAGTAACTGACATCCATTTAGTTGGATTGAGCATACTTCAAAACATTTAGGTTCAAATTACCAATATTCATATAGATATCAAAACAAAGTTTGGGTAATCTCATTCAAAATCATATGTTTTGAATTTTCATTTTCAAATAACAAAACAAACATATTTCACAAATATTTCAGATTTTGCAAGTCTCTTGTAACCTGGCATGGCCACAAATAACCCTAGTGGCATAGGTTATAATCATTATAGAAACCACAATTAACCTCAATGACATTGGTCATAATCATATCGAAAGCAACCATTGGCTACACTGAACAAATATCACTATTCTATAATCGGTGGTGTGGTTGGGAGATTGATTTCTAATCATAGAATACATGTTGACATGACCAATAATTAACGCCCATTGGCAGGATCATAACATAACCACGCTAGAAGACAAAAAAAAACATATTTTTTGTTTACCCAAATTCACCAAACAATATTCTTCACTTTCATAAAACACATATCGTGCAATAAAACATAATTGTTTCAAACTAAGTATTCACAAAGCTTGTCATATATGCACACATTAAACAAAATCATATTCGAATTTCAAAATCAGAAATCATGTTTTGTATAATTCATATTCTAAATCCAAAATACAAAAATCACATATATACATTTTGCATGCTTAACCTGATTTTAATAAATTATGGGACAAAACATATTACACATAATATACGAAATTAAATTCACATTGAGGTTAATTTTTTTGAGGTGGGAAAACATCGAAAGGATATTAGTCACTTACTTGATTTGCCAAACCAAAACCAAAGGATTAAGAATCGAAATTGTCCTAAAGCCTATTAATTCAAAATACTTGGAATTAAAACCACACTACTAGCTTAACAAAATGAACCATGACTCTCGGTTGGTTATTCTAAGGCATTTAAGGTGTAGCACCTCTTTCGCTAACCAAAACCAAAGGATTAAGAATCGAAATCATCTTAAAGCCTATTAATTCAAAATACTTAGAATTAAAACCACACTATTAGCTTAACAAAATGAACCATAACTCTCGGCTGGTTATTCTAAGGTATTTAAGGTGTAACACCTCTTTTGCTAACCAAAACTAATTTTGATAAAAAAAATGATTCATTATATTTCAGAGAATTGTTCACACATACAACGATTACAAAAGAAGGTTATACACTCGTCATCAAAATCACCTCTAAAGATTTAGCATAGGGAAAATAAAAGCAACAAAGTTTGTTAGCAAAGCTTAGAAAACGAGGCATGATTTTCTATGCAAAAATAGCTATAAAATGTAAGAGAGAGAAGGTCGTTGGCCTATACAAACTAAGGACTAAAAATGATTCTTAAGTTGAGCATTTGAAGGAAGGAAATAAACATTTAAACAAACGACACTACAATGTGTCGTATGCCCTTAGGACTAAAATAGACCAAAACAACAGCCAAGACTTCGCTTAAACAACTCCAACAATCTAAGCATAAAAAGACATAAAGCTCCCATTTCACAAACTCATAACAATGGAGATCTATTCGACATCGTTTTGCACAACTTCTTCAACCTTCTAACTTTCTATTTTTACCTACCATTCATCAGTAGTTGAATTTCCAAATTAAAGGTTGCTATTTCAACAATCTATATGCCCACACACATTTTTTTAAAAAAAAAAAGAAAGAAAATGGAAATATAGGAGTAAGAACCAACTAACAAATTTCATTTTCACTTGATTAAGAAAACTAGCAATCTATAACCAAACTTTCCTTGTAAAACCTTAAACTAAAGCAAACTTCCAACAACAAGAAACAAAACAGAGAATAAGAATTCTCATAAAATCAACCTCAAACTAAAGCAAAACCCAACGATCAATTTTCACTTGATCAAGAAACTTTAAATTGTTACTTAAGGTGTTCTTGATTTGTCTCTAGAACCTTTAGTAGAAGTACTAGCACTTCAATTCTGCTATTTTTCTTGCAAATGAGAGCAAAAATGAAAAAATAATATAGGCGAACCACAAAGAGATTAAAATTGATAGAAACCAAACATCAAGCATATGAAAATGGAGCACTATTTCACCCCCCAAAAAAAAAAGAAAAGAAAATGAACAACTAGTATTAGACAAACATTTTGTCTTTGTTTTGAGTTTTAATAGACATCTTTTATCTTTTCTCAAAATTTTCATCCTTGAATTTTTTTCATGACTAAGGCCCTCGTAACCTTATATCACCTAACATCACAACAAACCCCTCATGAGTTTTACATTATCTCACACCATTGCATCCATTTTTGTAATTGCATTTTGAAAGGTTGTTTTTAGATGCTCAAGATTTAATTTGAAGTCATAGTAGAAATTGAGTGATTATGCAACTTTAGACATTGTAATTCCAATTATTAGTAGCAAAAAGTGAAAGATTGAAACAGTTATTTTATATGGACTTGAAATAAACTCACCAACATAAAAAAATTTAATCTAACTTACCTAATCTTTTATTTTCAATGGTTTCATAAGGACATCAATTAGTGTTTCATGACATGTGTAAATAAAGAATGAGTTCAGAATAAAATTATAAATACGAATGATCACTTTTGGCAACCATAAGAAGTGATGCGCTTAGAAACAAAAGTTAATTCTACCTAAAGAGTATTTCAAAGGCAGCTAGCAAAAATCAAACACATTCCCACAACAATCTTTTTTCCTTTCAAGAACAATCATGCAAAGACAACAAAGGATACCTTAAGAACAGATACAACTTCATTCTTTTTAAAAAATTAACATATTATTTGGTAAAAGTTTTTAACTTTGATTCAAATCTTCAAGGATCCAATCTTCACAAAACATATTCACATAACTAGTATCTCCAAAATCTTTTGTCTTCAATCTTGTTCAACACTAACACTAGCTACAACAAACAGAACCATGGCTTAAAATCAAAATTAGGTTTAGGATTTAGCGTGGAAATCCAACAAGAGAAATCTATCAAGTATGCAAGCCTTTAACCACTAAAAAAAAGAAGAAAAGAAAAGCTTACTAACGTAATTAACAAGAGTAGGCATGGTTGATTTTCAAAGAAAAAAAGCCTCTAATCTGTTAAAAAAATAGTGTATTTCATAAGGTTTCAATATCCCACATTACCAAGGTACAAGAATAGGCTCGTGTGCACACAAGATTAGGCCAAGCCTTGAGAAATTACAGATTCTCCCCTCCTGCACTCAAGTATACATGTGGACTAAGCCCAAGTATAATTTTGTACTTTGGTGTATAATTTTATTTTTCCTCAACCTTTAGTAGTTGAAATAGTCTTAATGATTGAGTCTATTAATCTTATCTAACTTATCTTATTTTTTAGATTTTATCATTAATCTAAGTAAGCCTAATATTCCCTGATTCTCTTAAACATTATTTGAATCAACATAATATTTCTTATTGTTCTTTGATTTTTTGCTAATTTTATGTTGATATTTTGTGACGTTAACTTTCTACTACAACGTATAAATACAGCCTCTCTATCTCAGTCACAATTCGCCAATAGTTTTTTCATCTCCTTTAAAGCTTCTTTGTATATTTTTTTAGTTTTCTTTGCTTTCCCGCTAGTTTTTTTTTTTTTTGAGAAAAGCCATTCTTCTGTTCCTATTATCTCTCGCTAGTTTGTACAAACAAATAAGGAAGGGTTTGTGGAATCCTAGATGATAATCATTACAGTCTTTTTGCACCAAATTTTATACTCCAAATAGGTTAAAATTATCCTTAAAGACAGTAAAATCACTCCTCAAACTTTTTTTCTATTTTCACTTGCTTTATTATTTTTTCACTTATTTTTCAGATTTTTCTATAATCTTTAAGGATAAAGGATTTGCACTCCTATAATGTTACCACCATTATTCCTACTATTGCCTTTGTCCCTATTGCCACCACCACTATCAATGGTTCCACCATGACCCCCATTCCTCTAACCGTTCCTCCTACGCCTTCGGTCTCACATGCCAAACCATTTTTAGATATTTTCAAAATTGAGGTTTTGGATAACAGAAACTTCAAAATATAACAAGAAAAGATTTTTTCAATCCTTGATGTTCATGGGGTGATTTTTGCTCTAACCGATTCCAAGCTAGATAATGTCAAAATGCTAGAACCATGGATGCAATCGAATAAGGTATGCAGGCATACGATCATTAGCACATTTTTGAATGAGCTATTTGATGTATATAATCCCTACAATGAAACAAAGCAAATATAAAAGTCAATGATTATCAAAAACACTATTGAAGATATTAGAAAATAAAAGTTCGTGATTGATAACTTCTATCATTGGTAAATGACAGATGACATAGACATCAAGAGTCAAATCAATGAATACCACAAGCTGGTGGATGATTTAAAGGTTGTACAAATCAACTTGTAAAAAGAATTTGTTGCTTGGTTACTAACTAAGAAGTTGTCAAAATCCTAGAATGGCTACAAGCAACAATTGAAGCACAAGGAAAAACAATTGTCACTTACAGACTTGATTGTGCACGTCATCATTGAAAACACAGCACGAAGGGAGATTAAGGCCTCCAAAGCTAAAAAAGTTGGAACTAAAGCTAATCTAGTACAACGCAAAACCCAACATCATCAACAGAGGTATACTCAAAAACCTGATTATAAACCTAAAACTCCTCATCCTACCTTTAAAAAGAGGGGTAGTTGTTTTGTTTGTAGAAAGCTAGGGCATCATGTAACACAACATAGAAAAAAAAAATGGCAAACTTGCTAGTCCAAGAGTCAACTTGGTCAAAGTAGATGAATACAATGATATAATTGATGCAATCATTTCTTAAGCAATTTTGATGGCCAATGCAAAGGAATGGGTGGTAGACTCAAGTGCAACCAAGTATATTTGTGCAAATAGAAATGTCTTCACCTCCAATACCCCAATAAAAGAATGGGAAGAGGTAATATATCTTGGTGATTCTTAAATTGCTCAAGTTCTTGGCGAAAGAAAAGTCTTTCTCAAGCTCACATCTAGCAAGACCTTAAGTCTAAATGATGTTCTACATGTTTCCAATATAAGGGGAAACTTGGCTTTTGTGGCCTTAATGGGTAAAGTTGGGGTAAAAGTGTTATTTGAATTTGACAAGATCGTAATGATAAAAAAAATGTGTTTATGGGTAAACGATATTGCAATCAGGGACTTTTTGTACTTAACAGTGCAAATGTTCTAAATGAAAATGCTAGTTTTTCTACTTACATGATTGACTCTATTTATTTATGATATAGTAGATTAGGACAAGTTAGCATTCTCTATATTAAGAAAATGTAATCACTAAGTTTCATTTCTAGTATTAAAAATGGATACTTTAGTAGACGTAAAATATGTGATGAAACAAAATCAACTAAGAAAACTTATATTTTAGTAAATAAAGAATCTGATTATCAAGTTTAATTCATACTGATTTAGGAGATTTGAAACAAACTATGGTTAGAGGTGGTAAATAATATTATAGTACATTTATTGACGATTATTCTAGATTTACTAAAGTTTATTTACATAGGCATACAGATGAAGCTTTTGACATGTTTCTTAAGTATAAAGCTAAGGTAGAAAATCAATTGAATAAAAAGATAAAAAGAATTAGATTAGACAGAAGGGTGAATATATACCGATTAATGATGTTTGTGAAAAGGAAGAAATAATTCACGAAAAAACTCTTCCATATTCACTTGAATCAAATGGTGCCGCTGAAAGGAAAAATAGAACATTAAAAAAAATGAACGCTATGCTTTTTTAGTTATCATGCATATGAAAATTTGTGAGGTGAAGTTTTATTATCTACATGTCATATTCAAAATAAAATTTTTTATAAGAAAACTACAAGGACACCTCACAAACTATGAAAAAACTATTCTCCTAGCTTAAAATATTTAAAGGTGTTGGGGTATTTTTCAAAGGTAATGTTCCTAATTTTAAAAAGAGTAAAATTAGCTCTAAGATATTTGATTGTATGTTTATTGGTTATGTTGAACATAGTATTACATATATATTTCTTGTATTAAAAAGTAATGTTCTTGATAATGATATTATTGTTGAAACAAAAATTGTTGAATTTTTTGAGCATATTTTTCCATTGAGAATTGATACAATTTCTTATGCACCTTTTAGTAAAAATAATTTTGAAGTCCCAAATGATGATTTGAGAAAGAGCAAAAGTCCAAAGAAAGAAATTTCTTTTGGTAATGGTTTTTACACTTATCTTGTAGATAATGATATTATAACTTAAGCTGAGGCAATTTCTTCTAAAGAAAGTCCATTTGGGAAAGAAGTTATAAAAAATGAGTTTCATTTGATTTTATAAAATCAAACTTGAGAATTAGTTTATTTACTACTTGAAGCCAAACTAATTGGTTGCAAATGGATTTTTAAAAGAAAACTTAATCTTGATGATTCTATTGATAAATATAAAGCTAGATTAGTTGTAAAGGGTTTTACTTAAAGATAAAATATTGACTTTTTTGATACTTTAACTCCAATATCAAGAATTTCATCTATTCGTATTTTATTTGCTTTAGTTTCGATTTGCAAACTTGCTGTCCATCAAATGGATGCTAAAATCACTTTTTTAAATGGTAATTTAGTAGAAGAAATTTACATGGCACAACCCGAGGGATGTATTTTTCCTTACCAAGAAAACAAAGTTTGTAAATTAATTAAATCTTTATATGACTTGAAACAAGCACCAAAATAAGGACATGAGAAATTTGATCAAGTTTTTGTCAATAATATATTTTCTACTATTGGAGTTGGTAAACGTGTATACACAGAAACTATTAATAATGAATATGTGATTATTAGCTTATATATTGATGATATATTTATTTTTGTACATGTATTGATGTGATCAATAAAACAAAATATTTTTTTAGCTTCTGAATTTGCTATCAAAGATCTAAGAGAAGCTAATGTTATTTTGGGTATTAAAATCATGAGATGTAGTAATGGTTTAATGCTAACACAAAAGCATTATGTTGAGAGGCTACTTAAAAAGTTTAAACATTTTAATATCGCACTTGTTAGTACTCCTTATAATGATAATATCCAAATAAAAAAATAAAGGTAATAGTGTGGCTCAGTTGAGAATGCTCAGATTATTGCGAGTTTGATGCATTTGATGAACTATACTTGACTTGATATAGCTTATACTGTATGTAGACTGAGCATATATACACAAAGTCCTAATCAAGATCATTGGATTACCTTGAACAAAGTAATGAAATATTTGAAAGGTACTATAAACTATGGTATTTTATACAATGGATTTTCAGCTGTATTAGAAGGATATAATGATGGTAACTGGATCTTAGATTCGGATGAGAAAAAATTCATAAGTGGTTATGTATTCACCCTTGGTAAGGGTACTATAACTTGAAAATTAGCCAAACAAACAATAGTTGCTAAATCTACAATGGAGTCAGAATTTGTAACTTTACAATTAGCTAGTAATGATGCTAAGTGATTAAGAAACATCTTAGCTGATGTTCCACTAGGAATGAAAGCAACACTTTCTTTGTCTATGCAATGTGATTGCCAATAAATAATAACCATTGTAAAGAATCAAACTTTTAAGGGTAGGAATAGACACATTCATTTGAGACATGATGTAGTAAAGCAACTGCTTAAAGGTAGAATTATGTCCATTAATTATGTAAAATTAGAGCTGAATTTGGGTGATCCTCTAACTAAATTATTGTGAAGAAAATTGATTAATGATACATCTAGGGGAATAGGATTTAAGCCAATTAAAAAAAATCAATAAATAATGGTAACCCAATCTATGTGATTGAAGATTTCATAAATTAAGTTCATATGGATAATAATGAGTTATTTGTTAATAAATTGATGCACTATTAAAAATCTTTGTCATTCCTAAGGTGTGTAAATATTGCAAGACTGCAATGACTGAGAGGTTGAGTTAAATTATTAATGAATTTTATATCCTTTATGGGTAGTGTATTAAACTACAATATACACTTGATGGAATCACTTATATAAGTGTGGAGTGGGGTCAAATCTATGAAAATTATGGCAAGTTCAATAGAGCACTTATGAATAATTAGACACGCGCAAGACTTATTCACACAAAATCGTATTAAACAGCAAAAATTGTGAAGGTGCAATGTGATTGATGGAAATCATTGCTCACATAGAATTTTTTTATTTATAAAAGTTACAAACTTCACTATAATTTCGTGATTTATGTTTCATTCTGTCTAAGGCTAGTTCATAGCTCAAAAAGACAAATCGCGATATATTATACTCAAATGAAATTTTATCCAGCAAAAATCTTCTTATGAGATCTTATGAAATATGTGGAGATTGTTAGAGAAATAGTATATTTCATAAGGTCATAACATCTCATATTGCCAAGATACAAGAAAGATGAGTGCCTTATTTATGAAAACCCACAATGAGCTTGTTTCAAGGAAAAAAATATGAGTTTATACACAAATGAGATCAAGCTAAGTCTTAAGAAAGTGCAAATTCTCCTTTCTTTGCGCTAAGCCCAAGTATAATTTTGTACTTTGGTATATAATTTTATTTTTCCTCAGTTTTTAACAGTTGAAACAGTCTTAGTGATTGAGTTCGTTAACCTTATCTAACTTAGTGCATGTTTGGCCAAATAGAATTTTTGAAAAACTCAAAAAAAAAAAAGTAACTTATTTTTAAAAAATAACTTTTTTTTTTTTAAAAAAAGAGTTTAAAGAAAAGCTTCAAAGAGAAGGCATTCTCTTTTCTTTTTTAAAAACATGTCAGGTTTTTAAAAAATACCCATCCCTCTTCTCTCCCTCGCTTTACAAATCACCCTTCTACGAAGATTACTAAAAATAAAAAATAAAAGACCCAGCAATAAAATAATAAAATTTTAAATTTTTTTATTCTTACAAAGATTAAGAGAAAAGAAAACTCAACAAAGTTACATTTAAGTATTATTTAAAGATTTTTTCTATTTTTCACAACAAAATCTAATACTATTATTACCATATAAGTTCGAGAGTTATTCTGTTTTTTTATTAATTTTTTTGATTTTAATATTTGAAATCGTATATAAACTCGAAGCAAATTTGTTCTGCTTTAATTTATTAGATGATTGAAGATAGGATGAATAGCCTTCATCGTAATTTTAAATTAAAACTCATATAATTTATTTTACTTAACAGTTTTAATTTAATTTTCAATTAATTTAATTTTAAAATCTATTATTTTTATAAGAGTTTCATAATAACTTTGAAGCTAGAAAAAAAAATTTAGACCATAATTTTTCTTGATTTTTTCTTATTTTTCATTGATTTTATGTTGATATTTTGTAATATCAACTTTCTACTCCAACTTATAAATACAATCTCTCTATCTCAATTATAATATACCAACGGTTCTTTTATATCCTTTAAACTTTCTCTGTATATTTTATTTGTTTTTCTTACTTTTTTGTTGGATTTTTTTTTAAAATAAAATTTTTCTTATGTTATTGTTATTCAAGGAATGACCTCTTGAAGGATGACCGTTATAATTTTTTTTTACATTGATTTTTGTATTTCGAAAGAAATTGATGAAAATTACATTAAAAACAGTAAAATCATGTCTCAAAATTTTTTATTTTTAGTTACTTTATTAATTTTTTATTTGTTTCTCATATTTTTCTATACAATCCAACCCCAAAATGCAACACTCAACAGCACAAAACGCTAGAAAAACGAAGACCAAATTATAACCCTTGAAAGTTTGAATGCATCAGACTGTGAGGGATTTGAGAGAAATGGGAAGGGAGAGAGGAGAGAATGCGAGGAAGTTGAGAGAAGAAGGAGGGGTTCGGGCTTGAAAGAAGTGGAAAGAGGAAAGAGAATCGCCGGTAGCGCCTGAAGAACAAAGGGAGGGTTCTGTTTTCTTAAGAGAGGGTGATTTGACTGTCGAAAAGGTACTGCCAAAAATAATAGTTCCCTTACATCGTTGTTCGTTGTCAATATTCCATTGGCAGTGACGTTAAAATTCATAAAATTTATTTGAGATAATAATACTACTGAGGAATTATTTGTGACAAAAATTTTCCATCGGCATTGTCTAATACAAATTCACATACACTGACTACCAAAAAACGAAAGCTGGGAGAGGGGAGGTTTGACTGTGGTCCACAACGTGGCTGCTCAAAGTGCTACCAGCAATGACGCCATCATCTCCCCTTAAAGGCAAAACTTGGGAACGCTCCCTCATTTTCATCAGCTCATCACGTCATTTACTTTATGTTTTTTCACCTATGAAAAAGTT
>NW_018397254.1:11232203-11271169 GCF_002168275.2 Theobroma umbraticum | reverse complement strand
TAAAATGACAGTCAAACCCTATTCCTCTCCATTCCCAACTTCTTATCCAATAAAAAACCATGCAACCCACATTTGTTCAATTGATTTTGCTAACTATTAAATGCTAATACAATGAAAAGAACAAGAAGGAAAACGGGATAAATAATACTAACTAATATGCATAAACGAGTACAAATCATCTGCATGCTCAAAACTGTACAAAGAAAAAGACTTTTTCTTTTTCTTTTATAATAGTAGGTATATATATATATATATATATATATGATAAATTCTTTATAAATTATCGGAATTATATATGAATTAAACTTATACTGTAATAAGCATTGTTCATGCAAGTTTCAATGGTTTAGTTTTTCCGGTGGGCGTAACTGAATTGTAGGGCCGTCACCGTCACCATCACCATCTAAAGTTTTCAACCAAACTATATATACGCCCATAAAAGCTTTAAAGGTAATTGTTTGATAAACGTTAGGTCTTGAAAGGCACGTTGTCCCTACCCTATACACTTTGCTCACCATTGGTTTCTGTTCAATTTTATTAATGGTGGAAATTAACTCAGAAAACAAGCAGTAATTCCCAGGATGGTCAGATTGGTCGAAACTTGTTTGCTACTACATTCAATCAATTACTATTATTCAACCGTAATTGATTGATCGCATTCAATAAAAAAGGAATATTGCTACCATCTCCATAGTCAACTTGTCTGAATATTCCTTACTATCTCCACGACTTATATGGCCACAGACGTATTACAATTTATAAGCATTAAGTAGAGATTTGATTAAATCCTTTAGTTCATTCATCGTTTAATGTGTAGAGACTGTAGGGACTTTCCACTGTAAATGTATTGATGTACGTGAAAAATAATACTAGGCATCAAGAATAAGAAATTCTTCTTCAAGGCAGAATTTTCGCTTGTTTAGGCGTATAAGGGATGTAATTAAATTTGTTTTATTCTTTCCCCTATTACTTAAAAAGAAAAGAAAAAATCCAGCCTCGGCTCTGCCTTCCTTCAAATCCGATGGTCCACACGCCCCCTGCACAATCTGACTTGTATTATGATATGATAACATTGCCACGTGTGCAGAATCTAAAGGTTGGTGTAGCCGTGTAGGCAAGCCTTCTTCGTGGGGCTCACATCAATTTAATGCACCAACGCCGCGCAACAGAGACAACACTGTTCAGAGTTCAAAACTGCCTCAAAAAATTTTAAGCGGAAGTTGCCCGCAGTTGACGGTGTTTTGTATAAGAAGATCTTCTTCGGTTGTTTATAATCCCCACTCGCAAAGGGCAGCGTAGTTTGGTGATTGGGTGGAGAGTTGTTGGGAAGTGCAATTCACGCGTATTCTGGGAGAGTACAACAGTGGTAACCACATGGATTACTTTACGTGAATAATCTTCACTCCAGCAAAAAACTAAAGCATTAAATCCATGTTTTTGCCATCAATGAAAGCAAAGCAGCAAATCAAAGCTGAAATCTCGATCACCTCTTTCTTTCTCTCTCTTTCTCTCTCTCGATATCCCTAGTTTCTCTGTTTCATTTTCAATCTCAAAGCTCAGAAGCTGTTGAAGTAAAAGCTTCAACTTTTTTTCTTCTTCTGTCTCACAATCGTTCTCTATTGAGTAAGCACTTATATTTCCTCATCACTTTCTTCATATCCTTTTCTGGGTCATTTTTGTTTCAAAGTAAGCTGCTGTACCTCTCCCTTTTGAACTCTCGTGTATCTGAAGTATCTGAAAACTTAGACTCTAAGTATATTTTCTTTTCTGTTTCTTAATTCTCGATATTCTGGGATTGATTCGTAATTAGATCTGGGGGCAGTTTAGGGGCAGAAAGCTGCTTTCTATTTACTGCATGCTAAATCTGACTGTTACACTTTTTTCTTGAATTCTTTTGTGTCGGTTACTGTTTCATGCTGTATTAGCCTGTAAATATCTTTCCCCAATTTGCATTTGGTGTGCTATTTTTGAGTTGATTAACCAACGTTGAGCTTCTACCGCAAACTTCTCTTGAATGTCCTTCTTTTTAAACCCATTCTCTGGTTATTTATATCTTCATATGGAATTTGGGTTCTTTTTTGTATTGATACTTCTCTACTTCATATCAATGAAATGATCTTTTTGCTTGAAACCCATGCTTTCTTCTGAAGAAAACTAGGCCTCAGGTTAAATGTTTTTCATACACTTAAGAAGGCGGTTTTGGTTCTCTTTCCGGACCTCCCTGCTTCTTTTTGGCCCTATTTCTTAGTAACATTGGTGCGTTGTGCTTGATTCTTCACGTATCTTGGGTTCGTGACCTAACCTGGAGGCCTGAAGATTTTGGGTTTTATTACCCAAAATGAGAAAGCTCTACAGGAAACTGGTGTTGATGAGAAACCCATTGACAAGTGTGAGGAAAAATGTCAATTCTCATTCGGGAAGGGTGTTTAGTGATAGAAAATGGATTATTCCATTTCTTGCAAGCTTACTTGTATCGATTACGTTGTTTTTATCTGCCATTTTTGGGTTGTTCAATGCTCCTTATGGTGGAGACCAGTTGCCATTTGACCTTATTTCCTTTGCAAGAGCGGAGGACTCTAGTGGGTATTTTGTAGAATCAGATTTGAAGAAATCGTTTAACACAAGTGGCTATTCAAATGTGGAAGCACCTAGACTAGCATATCTTATTTCAGGGACAAAGGGAGATAGTCATAGGATGATGAGGACCTTGCAGGCAGTGTACCATCCAAGAAATCAGTATGTTTTGCATTTGGATCTTGAGGCTCCTCCCCGTGAAAGGTTGGAATTGACAAATATGGTGAAGGGTGATCCAACTTTTCGTGAAGTGGAGAATGTGCGCGTAATGGCACAATCTAACTTGGTAACATACAAAGGTCCTACAATGATTGCTTGCACCCTTCAAGCAATTGCAATACTGTTGAAGGAGAGCTTGGAGTGGGATTGGTTTCTGAACCTTAGTGCCTCAGATTATCCCCTTGTGACTCAAGATGGTTAGTGCTCAAGACTTTTTCTCTTTATCTTTTCATTATCAAGGCTGTTGCTATTGTTGCTATCTTGTCTTTTCGTCATTATGAGGGCTTTTCTATAGGTTCAATGTATTTAGGAACATTACTATGCATATAGCATGAAATTTAGCTCTAAATTGGTCTGAGAACTTTGCTTGCTACCACCTTTTTTTTTCTCACAATGTACGTGAATTCTTTACAGCAATTATAATACAAATAAACTTGGTTATGCATATATATGGCCCTTTTGAGCTACTTTCCTGATTCTAGGGGAAGTTTTAAGTTAAGGTCTAGACTTTGAAATTGAATTTTAAAGAGTATGGAAATTTTTATCTTAAGTTCTACTGAAAATGATTTTATGAGGGGGTTCAATCAATTGTCTAATGAGTTTTAGATTGCACTCAACCCTAGAGACTTTTTGAATGAGCTGACTTCTACAATGGAGCTTCTGCAGGTCTGCTTAATCAACATAATTGCATGAGATTTTCTTATGCATCTTTGACTGTGTTTTTAGACATTAGCTTGCCTCTTTTGTGAATTTCTGCTACCTGGCCTTTGCATAGGCCTATTTGAGAGACGTCTGAGTGCTCGAATGATTGCCACTTGAACAATAATGTTAGGTTCATTTATGGGTTTCAATGTTTGAAAGAGTTCCATCAATATGTTTCTTTTTATCATTATGACATGCATTTGTTATTGAGTTTTGGAGTGTTTTCAGAAACTTAGAGTTCTGTTGCTTGTGTGCTGAAGAATATCTGATATGTGTTCCGATTGTGCAGATTTGCTACATGTTTTCTCCAATTTGTCAAGAAATCTCAATTTCATTGAACATATGCAGATTACTGGTTGGAAGCTGTAAGATTAATGCCTAGTATATTCGCTACTCTCGAATATTGCTCTTTGTATTCCCTAATGTCACCTGTTTAAATGTGTATTTCTGTGCTTTTGCAGGAACCAGAGAGCAAAACCAATCATTGTTGATCCAGGCCTTTACTTGTCCAAAAAGTCTGACATTGCTTGGACCACACAACGCCGATCACTGCCCACATCTTTCAAGTTATATACAGGTTGGTTATCATTTCTACTTTATTGTTTTTTTTTAGCACACCATACCCAAGACTTTCTCTAATCATAGGTAGATTGTTTGCCATCCACCTTTTGTTATATTAAAGGTCATAATTCATTTATGTTAATCGTGTTATCATGAAATCCCAAATAGTAGTTTTTGTCTTAAGCCTGATCTGGTATCAGCTGAAGTTAATGTTCCAAAAAAGGCTCTTGTATACTATTTCGTCTTTTGAGCTTAAGACTTAAGTTGCATTTGCTTTGCTTGTAGTAAATGCTGGAATGGAATGGTCTCACTGAGTGTTGTGGGTTGGCCCAAACCACAAGTTATTGCTTGGAGAAAGAAACTTCTTTTTGCATTTTAGAATCAAGTCTTCTATGTTAGAATTCCTTCCTGGCCTAATTAAAGTTCAATTAGCCGTTGATTTTCAGAGTAAAAACTATTAAAGCAATGTTTTTGCCTGGGGCTAGAGCCTACAATCAGGCTTTAAGTGCTTATAGTTGCAAACATGAGGGTGTACTCCATCATTCTTCTTGTGTGTCACTTTCTGATTTCTCCATCCATTGCTTTTGCCAGAGACTATAGGAAAGGTTGAAAGATCACCTTAAACTTGCTATTGCTTGAAGTTTGGCTAAGCCAACCTACTTGAGCCTTAACCTAACTCCTAACACTCAATGATTGCTTACTGCTTTGGCATCAGCTTGACCAAGCTGCATGGGAAATTTCCAAGCAGCTGGCTCTCTCACTGCTGCTTCAAATCCTATTTAACTAAATGCTTGATGTTCTACATGGACCATTGAGAGGAAGGAGAGTAGATTTTAGGTGGGTGAGACCAGCGATGGAGGACATATCTTTTTGTCATATGCTCTTTTATAGTGACTGCTTATAAGTGTCACAGCTAACTCATCGCAAATCAACTTGGTGAAGTACTGCAGTCCTTTCAGTTTCTTGTCAGCAGTGCTAGAGGTCAATATGTCGTCGTGATTTATCCTAAATGTTTTATACATTTAATTGAACTGGCATTTAATTATTTTGAACTATAGCTGTTATTTAGCTGTAACTTAATCCACTACATCTTTAAAAGAAACTGATGAAACTTCCTTCTCTTTCTGGGAATAACAAATAGGAGAATCTCTCTTATCAGTTTGCTCCCCTGGGTCTTGAGTTCTTTCAGTTTCAGCCTATTGGGAAAGTTTAAATACCACAAAGAAATCATTCACTTAGAATCCTGCCCATAAATTGGTTAAGATAGTACATCTTAAATCATCTACCGACTACTCAGAGCTTCAAGAATCATTATTTACTTCTCTATCTCCCATAATTTCTTCTCTAGGGTTGAATGCTGATCTGAATAACCAAACCTTCTGAACATTTCCCATGAGCTTCCTAGCAAAGTCTCTTGGGGATTTTAAATGTGGAGTTTGGATTGTTTTATTTTTCTGACTTTGCTGGCCTCCTTGTCTGAGCTTTTTTTCACTTTTCAATATGCATATTAACAAGATAACATTGCATTTTTTATTCATTTAAATCCGGAACTAGATGTCTCAATGTATGAAAAAAATTTTAAATGCTTGTTTTGCCTTTGTTCTGTGTGCAGGTTCTGCGTGGGTAGCACTTACTAGAACTTTTGTTGAGTATTGTATATGGGGATGGGATAATCTCCCACGAACCATGCTTATGTACTATACAAATTTCGTTTCCTCTCCAGAAGGGTACTTCCATACTGTTATTTGCAACACTGACGAATTTCGTGGCACTGCAATAAGCCATGATCTCCACTACATTGCTTGGGACAGTCCTCCAAAGCAACATCCAATCTCGTTGTCAATGAAATACTTTGACAAAATGGTGACAAGCAAGGCGCCATTTGCTCGGAAGTTCCATAAGAATGATCCAGTGTTGGACAAAATTGATAAAGAGCTTTTGGGCCGTACTGGCCGTTTTGCGCCTGGAGCATGGTGTGTCGGGAGTTCAGAAGGTGGAGCTGACCCATGTTATGTGCGTGGTGATGATTCTGTGTTTAGGCCAGGCCCTGGTGCTGAGAGGCTGCAGGAACTCCTAAAGACGCTACTATCTGAGGATTTTCGGAAGAAGCAGTGTTCATGATGGTGGTAAAGAGTCGGATAACCCCAAGTGTAAATGGCTGGATTCATACTTCATAATTGTCATAAGGGTGGCAGAAAAAATTTTTGTTTCTTCACATACGAAAATGAACATTCAAGCTTATAACATTGTCTACTCTCCAACATATTTCCAAATTTTTGAATATAATTTGTGTAAATAAATAGACTGTTACAACGCAACGGACAGAATATCCTCAAGTATGCAGCTTTTGGGGTTGTAGGCCTAAACACAGTACAAAAACTCAGCTGAGAATGGCTTAAATTAAATACAAGTTGTACGAGGTTAAAAGTTTTATGCAATACAACATTTATGTGAAGTGTCAATTGCACCCTTGGTTCGATTAAGCTCTGTCAGCGGAAATTAGGTTTAGATACTTATCAAGAATCATTTCAGGTGAAGAATCAGTGAAATAGCCCTGTTCCACATCCAAACCTTGTTGGGCTGCCAGCATCTCAACCCGGGACTGGACCCTGTCCGCTCCAATCCGGTTAGGCTCCAGAAGCATGCAAGCTATCTCGGTGGAGTCCTCACCATGTACAAGGCCCAGTGTTTGCACTGTCGGGAGCCCGCCGCCTCGGGCACTCACCATCCTAGCAATTTGGCGAGCGACGGAGACATCTGTAGACATGATAGGCACGTTGTACAGTCCAACCCATGGGCATGCCCCGATCATGGTGATGCCTCTAGCACGAGATACGCTGGTTGGGCCTTCATCGGGCTTTTCGGAGAGAATTTCAGGCATAGTCCATCCAGCCCATTGATTGCCCATGAAATTGGGCCTGAAGTAACCAAGCTCCCTCCTGATGGTGTCCAGGGCCTTGCCTGTTGGATGTGCTGCACCGTAGAGAAAAACTGGCACTGCGACAACATCAAAATAAAATGATAAATTCAGGACAGAATATGAAATGTCTTGAAATTTGAATTTCATTATGAATGGATCCTTTTGCAACAAGGAATTTTGGATGAAATAACCACAATTTAAATAGCAGAATTGGAGCAACCTTGCAATATGTTGCCAATGTCTGCGGCGACCGCCTTAGCAAGCCAAGCTGCTTCATCTAAGGATGACCGAGCCAAGGGATGCAAAACAATGTCATCAACCACGCCGAGCCGAGGGTGTGCGCCAGAATGCAGCTCAAGGTTTATGGCTCCATAAGCAGCCTCAACCATGGTCAGGACAGTTCGTTGCAAGGGGCTATAAATAGCATTACCAGTGCTGTCATGAACAACATATGAAACAAGAGTGTAGCGGCTCCTGTTGTACGCTCGATCCTCAAATTTGTTCACAACGACAGTTTCTGGGTCTAGCCTTGCAGCTCTTTCTATGGCATCAAGTGCTGCACGGTTACGTGATTCAGAGAAAAAGATCTTGCAGCATAGCAGCATGGATTGATTTGCAGCCTTTGTGTTCTGGTGAAAAAAAGGAGAAACTTATCACAAAACCTTAGATTATGTTCTTTTAAAGCAGACGGAAAGCTTTGTGAGTTTGATTTAGATCAGGTCCAGCTAAGTGGAGGCCAAGTTTGTTTTCTAGAAATGTTTATCATACGTTGCAATAGTATCTCCTACCAGTTACAAATTATACATGAAACCGTAAAATTAGAGTGAAATGCATAAGATTCATGGGTCTTTTCCACGAATGGTTAACCCTGTTTTAGGGGAAAAAATGCTGTCCTGAGTAGCAAAATTCAGCATGGAATTGAAAATTCCATAGCTAGAACCAATTAATAGTTAAGGCTCACAATTGAATTGGATACGCTGGAAACTGAAAAAACCAGGAGGAGGAAGGGAGGGATGGGCTGGAAAAAGAATTAGTAAATCACCGATCATCTGTTTCTCTTTTCCAAAGCGGAAACAGTAAATCACCCTGTTGTCTCATGAACAACAAAGAATACATGCCTTTTAATTAAACCACCTACCTCTGGTCTCCTCCCAGCATTTCCCAAGAAAAAGGCGAAGAGATGTAGTGATGTGTGGTCAATGTGGAGTTAGAAACAGCAGGGCCTTACCTTGCAACTTGAGCTAAGATCCATTCCATCCCTCTGCTCTTGGTTTCTCATCTTCAACCCCTAACTTTCCCAATCAAACACCTTAGCACCTAGCAAATACTACAAGAGCCAAAGGGGGCTTGCCTCTTTATCTTGCCAGTTGAAGCCTTCTTCTCAGGACTCCGGAGACAAATCCTTATATGATGCACATGACATCATTGACTATAATTTGTTTTGAAAAAATGCTTGCATCTCTACTTATGACTCAGCATGTGGACATTTGGAGAGCAGCATACAAAGATACTTGTTCCATAACAAGTCTGACACAAAATCCTCATCCATAGAGATAAACAAAAACGTTTTTTTCCTGCCAAATTTATTATTATAATCCTAATAATTATATATATATATATATAGAGAGAGAGAGAGAGAGAGAGATTGTTTATAAATGTGAATTTTATATAAATATTTTAATAGATTTTATACGAGACACAAATGATTTAAAAGAAAGAAATGAATTGCAATTGGTGCTCCAAATGCCACAGATGTTAATAAAAATGAATAGGCCATGGGTGTCACATCAGAGGAAAAAACCCAAACCAGACGCATCCAAAACCGTGGCTTTCGGCATACGTTTTCGGGTACGAAAATGGTATCCGAGGAGGTCAGAAACGGCTCCGCTTCACCCCCTTCCTGTACAATACGCGGATGACCGAAATAAAATTAAGTGCCCACGGGTTGACAGGAGAGCACATAGACGTGGATAGAGTTTGGTGAGTCTTTTAATCGAAAGACATGTGACTCTGACCAATCTACTTCACACATTAAAGATATTTTTTATTATTATTATTGATCATGATTCTCGAGTACGTACGCCTTGTCTTGGCATGTACTCATTATTTGAGTTGCTTGGAGCTTAGAGCTGATCATTTTAGCGAGAGCAAGTCTGACAAGTGGTTGTTTGGGATGCAAATTATGCTTCCTTTCCAATCTGAAATCATCTTCAACCATATTACAACTCAATTAAATGGAATAAGTTGAATTGGGAAAGGACAAGAATGGTTAGACTTTTATAAAGGATGAACAGCTCCTGTCAAATATCTGACATTAATATTCCAGGTGAAGATAAGGATCGTGTAGTTTAAGTCTTCTTTTCTGACGTTGAATGCAATTCCTTATTTCACTAACCTGCCAACCGACTAAAACTATGTATACAGAACAGATAATTCAACAATACTATCACTGTCATGCTTGTTGACTGTACAGCGCCTGTCATCTTGTTCTGAAAGCAAGCAAGCAAGATGAAGTAATATTTGAAGTAAACTTCAGAGAGGAATGTCTATCCATGTACTGCATATTTACATTGATCAGTTGCATTAATTTTTGCATGATGTTTGCATAACACATTAGAACAAAATAATCAAGATTAATGAAATGATAATTAGTTTAATGATGGGTACTTTTGAAACCCAGTTAACCACAGGTGATTCATTACCCAAATCATTGAGTCTTGGATAATCACAATATCCAGCTAAATGTTGTCCTATAATATTACATGCAAAGTTCATATCCTCCCTTACCCCTCTCCACCCTTCATAACTTTTAACTATAAATTCGAAAAGGAAGAAAAAAGCATTGTAAGTGCTAGGGATCTATTGTCTTTGTAATACATCGGAAAATTTAAACAATCTTTTGGTCTGCACAGCTTGGGTAGCTGGCTTGTAATGTAAAGGTGTTAGACAATCTTTTCTTCTGTTCTGCCCATCAAGGCTTCAACTTGACAAGAAACCTAACATATTCCCCTTCATTTTGCACTTAAAGCTTTTAAGTGTTAAAAATGGTTAGCATAATATTTCTAATCCACCTGTGAAATCAATATCTTATTTAAGGTTCAATCATGCGGAACGCACTAGCCCATGAATACTGCAAGCATAAATCTGACTGTTGCACCTCTTCCATCACTAATAATTTTGATTGCAAGAATGTAGCAAAATTTCTAAACAACTCTCCCCTTCACACAGGAACAAGCATTTCTCTCTTTGCAAAAAAAAAAGGTAAGATGAAATTTAAAAGTGATATGGTTGTAACATTACTCTGATATGGTGAAGTTCATCAGCATGTCTGAATATTTAATAGCACCAACAAAATTAATTAACTTCTGACTTAAACTTCAGACCCTAGTCATCTAAAAGAATACTTGCGTTCTGCTGTCTCTCGTTTTATAACAACTGCAATTTCATAACCTGAACAGAAGAGAAACAAATTGTCAAACAACCGGCAGTCTTGCAAATGTAAGTGACGAATGTTATTGTTCATAGGATCACAACAAATTTATGACGCAACAGAATTGCAGGAAAACATGAGATACATGATTAGAACAAAAATACCTCCAAGACCATATTTCATCCGATAGTTAGGAAGAACTCAATTTAATGTAACTTTCAATTATCTTGTCCTGTGAAAGATCAGTGAAATACCCCTTCCCTACACTCAAACCCTCTTCCTTTGCAAGCCTCTCAACTTCAAGCTGAACTCTATCTCCTCCAACTTTACTTGGTTCCAACAAATTACAGGCCACCTCAGTCACACCATCATCATGTGCAAGTCCCATGGCTTGCACTGAAGGAAGTCCACCTCCTCTCTCACTCACTTGTTTAGCAATTCTACGAACAGCAGCGATATCAGTTGAGAGCACAGGGACGTTGTAGTTACCAACCCAATGGCTTGCCCCAATTATAATAGCACCTTTTGCTGAAGACACTTGAGCTGGACCTGCATCAGGCTTCAGGGGCAAGGACTCTGATCTTGTCCCTCCGGACCATTGAACACCGCCAGGGTTAGGCTTGAAATAACCCAGTTCTCTTCTGATTGAATCAAGCAATCTTCCCCCTTCATTGGCAGCTCCATAAAGAAATGTAGGTACTGCAGTTACCATTTAAGGTCATCAGCAATACATAGGGTAAAATTTTTTAGGAGCAGACAAATAAATAATATTAGCTTAAATAATTATCACCACCCAAAAAAAAATCACAATCCCATGTAACTTGAAAAGATAATGCACACATAGGAAGTCTCAGGAAAATGCAGTTTCTTTATACACAAAACTTTGATTCCAAGAGACCATTTTTCAACTTCCAATAAAGATGGGCGAGGTGACAAAGATGATACAATGATACTAAATCAGTAAAGAAAATCTAGAAAAATCCATATTGATTGGATGTTACAGCTCCGATGTGGAAAGAGGAACTCTCCACAGTTAGTACCGTGCAGACCATGCCTCTGGCCTACTCCAGAGGGAAAGAGATTGTGCAATTGTTCGTTGCAGTCATTTAAAAAGACCAAAAAAACTATGCTAAAGTAACAAAAAAATGCCAACTTTAAATCTGTGTTTACTCTGCCTGACTGTAATCTTACAGAATAGTTTATTAAAAAAAAGGGAATCCTTCCAGGCTCCGGGATAGTCATAAACTCACTATTCACATCAATATGGCAAGCCAACAAAATTTTTTGCGTAATCATTTCTTAAGAGTTCCAGTTACTACTTTAACACTAGTAATGGCAACATCTACATGACGTTTGGTTCAAAAGGCAGAAACCTTGAAGTTTGGAGCCTATATCTGCTGCCAAGGACTTTGCAATTGCAGCTGCCTGGTCCAAGGTAGTTTGTCCCAAGGGGTGAAAACATATATGATCAACAACTCCAAGTCGAGGATGAGTCCCAGAATGCAACTCCAAGTCGATGGTTTCCAAAGCAGCCTTAACAATGGCAAACACTGCACCATTCAGAGGAAATGAATCTTGCGATGGTTCTGGAGTCAATCTGGAGACAACCGTATAACCAACTCTATTGTAAGTCACATCTACAAACTTGTTCACAATAGCAGCCTCAGGGAATAGCTTCGCAGCAGCTCGTTCTATCAACTCTAAAGCTGCTCTGTTTCGGCTTTCAGAAATGTACACCTTCCCACAAGCCAGCATCTTGTTCAACATATGTTTTCTGGTCCTCTTTCAGCTTGTAAGAGCTGCCAAAAAATAGAAGGTTATATTGATAGAGATAATGAAATGAGATAAAAGGAATATCTGGAGCCATAGTTTATGGGGAGTGGGGACCACAAAGTCTGCAAACAATCAACTACAATCAGTTTGCTTACAATTGAAACCAGACGGGAAAAATATGTAGGACAAACTGAAAAAAAAAAAAAAGGGGGATGCAAACATACAGGAGAACGGATCAAGCTTGAAACTTTTAGCACTACTTAAAATATGGGGCAAGGCCAACTCAATGATTTATGAAAAACTGGGTTGCAATCAAAGAAGAAGTCAGGATCAAGTGCTTGATATGGATACTAATCATACAGCTGCTTAACGACATTATTGGTGTATATTTGCCAAGGTTAATTACTCCTCTTCCCTTATACAGAAAAAAATACGGCTGCTTAGATAATTGGCTTTGAGATTCAACAAAAAATTTGTTACGCAATCCTTATACAAAAAGCAAAAACCCAAGAACATTTGATACGTGGCAATTACAATACCTAAATAATATGTCAAATCAAAATTCGATGTCCTTGGGTTTTGGGTTCCCATCATATTCCAATTTAACACCCAAAGCTGCACGGATAACCCTAAACTTAAGCCTCAAAGCTTCCATTATTTCTTGGACGCTTTCATTCTCCGGATCCACAACTGGGTATTTTTCGATCAATTCCCCCATTTGCTTTATACCCTTTTGGACCCGAGTGGAAAACCGAGTCGGGTCGATTTGGATGGCGGAGCTCCACACATCGACGCAGCCCCTGTAGAAACCGAGCTCTTCGCCTGTTTCGAAGCCCGTTTTAAGACCCACGTGCCTTGCCTCTTCTTTACCGGTTGCTATGCCGTGTTTGTAGCCTTCTTCGTAACCTTCTTGATAATGGGTTTCTTCTAGATTTAGCGATGAATCGAAAATATCTTCGGCTGAGTCCATGGAAGAGGAATCTTTCGGTCGTACGAACGCCAAATTTGGGTGTTCAAGTTTTTTTTTTTTCTTTTTTCTTTTGTGTGTGAGGGAATTAGGATGTTCAATGGGGTGGAAGGGCGTTAACTACTTATATGGGCTGGCTTGGACTTATACTCTTACGAGCTTTGTTGTGTTTTGGATGGATTTTTCTACTCAGGAAAATTTAATTAAGAAAAGCCACCTTTCTTTGTACCGGTAAAATTGGAAATTTCAGTTTAATTTAAGCATAAAAAATGTATTAAGAGAGAAATTATTGTGAAAATAACAGATAACATCAAAAGAATTCGTAAAGATTTTACCATATTAATAGAATAAAATAAATTAAGTATGGAACCTTTTGATAACTTACATCAAAGGCATAGTGAAAGAGAAAATTTTATTAAAGAAATTATAAGAATAATTTTAAACTTACCACTATCCCACTTAAACTTAAATTACTCTCTTTATATTTAGGTGTTTATCAAACTCTCTCAAACTTAAGGATAGTAAAGACTTATAATAAAATTTTTATGAATTAATACTCAATAAATTAATAATTTTGATTAAATAATAGTTTTGATTGATTTTGACTTGAAACTAACATGATAAATTAATAATTCGTTAAATTTATAAAATAACACATTTTAAAAAAATACAGAGATTCCACTTGATATATAAATAATCAATCTCCTTATACATTAAATTATATAAATGCATAACTTAATCAGGAGAGCTTTGTAAAAATAATTATAATATTACTTATTTTTTCTTAAAATTGATATTTTCTTGAACCTCATCTTTAACTTTTCTTAATGCATTAAAAAGTTTTGATATAATGTTCTCATATTATAGAGAAAATTATGCAATGTAATTGCTACTTTAAGTGCATCTTTGTGCAAGATAAATTTCAATATAGAATTATCGCCTTTAATTTTATCTTCTTTGTTATTTCCCAGGACATTCTAAATAATTTACTTGTCGTAAATAATAATAATTTGTAATTTAATATTTAGCTAATATTCATATAATTACAATATGCAATACATGTATTAAGTTCAATGCTTAAAAAAATAAAAAATATCTTGATAAATTAATTTTTATTAATTAATATATAAATTATTAAATTATTAAATTATTAATTAAATAATATTTCGATTAATTAATAAATTTTCATAATATCAAAAAATTAATTTATTGAAGTCTTCTTGTATTTTAGCAAAATATACTAATCTAACTAAAATTAAATTATCCTAGTCAAACTCTATTTAGAATTGAAGACCATCATAACAAAAATGAGTGACTGTTGTATGATTTGTTTGAAGAATGATTCCACAAAGAGAACATCAAAATTTAAGAATGGTAGGACTGCAGATACTTAAGTAGAATTAGAGGGTTAATTAAGGAAACAATTATTTGGTTCAACAACTTAGGTACAGTTTGTGTGTCACAACTAACAAGCTTTGCTTTGGTTTGATTGGTTTTTTAAGTCGTCAGGTGAAAAACAAGGGCTATAATGGCAATGCACAACCCCTTCTTTTGCTTGCTGCAAGGCTATATATGTGGCTTGGTGTGACTAGCTGGTAGGAGAGTAACCCTCAAAACCTGGCAATTTGCTTGCGACTTCAACAACAGTGGAGGATATTGTGGTAAAATAAAGAGGGGAACATTGAAACTTGAAAATAATGCCTAAGTCTCCAGAATCAGCGCCTGGAAACAGCTCCCATGCTTCTCCAACCGACCTTGTGAACTCCGCTCCAGTGAGAGAGAGAAAAATAGAATAGTTGCATGGTTTTTTTTACATGACAAGCAACAACCAACGCCAGCTCTCCTTTTAAACATCTTAGTCCACAAAAAGGACAGAGTGGCCCGATTCTTTCTTTTTATTTCTTTTTCTGCCAACAGGTAGAGGGGAGAAAGAAAAAGGAAAGATGGCGATGGGAGGAGTATCTCATAAACGAAACGGAAACAGCAACAGGGGACGACCATATGGCTTGATGCTACTTGTGGCATTTGGGGCTGCATTGCTTGGTGTTATGGTGCTGCACAAGCTCAGGGAGAGACGCATCTTCAACCTCCTTGTCGAAGACAAGAACCGTCAGCTCATTTCTCTTCAGCTCCTGTTGCAGGTTTTACTTTCTTTCTCTCTCCACCATGCATGCATGTTACTTGTAACGTGTCACTCTCTTTCAGTGACAAATCAGAAGCATCATGCATTTTCTCTTTTGTTTTTGTTTTGACGATCCAAGAGGGTAACGTAGGTTTCTCTCTCTTTTTATTTTTAAAGGGGTAACGTCGATCTGATTTTAAACCGAAAAAATAAACTTTCTTTCTGCGATTCATGGAGGAATTTACAATGTTTAATGAAACACCATATCTCGTGCATTGTGCAATCGTGAAGGCCATTCGTAGCCAATGATGCATGGGAAAACTATATATTAGGTCCATGCCTTATTGAACAAATAAAATTCTTAAGATATTGGGAATGAGGAGTCTCATGGGCTCTTGCAAATACTCTTCAAGGTGCATCGTTCATTGCCAACGTTGCGTATTTAGAGAGCAAACTCCTCCAACTTTAATGATGGGTTTGACATTTTCACAAATTTTAGTGAGATGCAAGTCTTGCCATGTGATCGCCACTAGGATTTTCTTTTCAGGTTTCATCTCCTGGCCCAAAGGCTATACCGCAACTAGCTACTACTTGGCTGAGCTTAAACATTAAAATCTCTTCGCTCTTAATCTGTCTAAATTAAATGTCTTATAGCCTAGTTTTCTTTGTTTGCCGTAAGTCTACAACAGAGTACAAATGCAGAGCATGTAATTTTTGGGAATGAAAGATAATAAATCTTGCCCTAGCTAGTAATTAATAAATTTGTGTGCTGATATAAAATTTCACATTTTTCACGTATAGTTTCCTCCAACTTCAGTACTGTTAAATCCAAGGAGTAGCATAATTCCAAAGTTTTGATACATACGTCCTTCCCTGTCTTTAAGTTTCCTGGACAGTTTGTTTCCATATGTTTTTTATTTTACGCATATGCTAAGCATGTAGATGTGCATATACATGCAATGATGCAAACACAAAGCTGAATATATACTGTGTTGTATATTAACATGCCAATGTTATAATATGTTAATATATCACCGTCAACGTTATATGATATAAAAATAATAAATAATATTTTGATTAATAATAAACTATTAATCATAAAAGCTTTTTTGATTCAAAATAAAAATATAAGAGTTTGATTGAAGTAATAAAAAAATAAGAGTTTATTTGAATTTTTTTGAATAGTTTAGAGGTTTTTTTTAAGTATTATGGAAATATATATTTATAAGCAACTTTAAATATAACATAACATTTATGTTAATTACAAAATTGTCTTTGACTTAATCTTATTTTTTCAATTAAATCTTTTGAAGTCTAAATTTCTTTATAATTAAATTCAATTTAATTATCACATTTTATATTTTATTTTATTATTTTTTATGTGTGTGACTTCTTAACATATTAGTAAGTAAAATTTCAAAAAAAAAAATGTTAGCAAGTAAATATAAATTATACTCTAAAATGAATTATTAAGATTAAATGAATCAAATTCTTTTGCATTTATCATCAATTTCCAAATTGATAAGTTTATATTTATAAATCAATATTGACATTTAGCAATTTATCATAACTACTTAAATATTAAGAAGAGTCAAAGAAGTTTGACTTAATCCTTAGTGCTCAAACTATCAATGTAATTCACAAAAACTCATTTTCCAAAGAAGTTTGTCATGTCTACTCTTCATTTGTCCTAATCATTTTAGTTCTTGAAATTTGTTCTTTAACACTTAACTGAAATTTGAAAAAAAAAATCATTTTTCATATCTTCATTCTATCTTGGTTAAGGAATTTTTTTAAGTAAGACATGTCAAGAAATAATGAGATATTTCACTTAATATCACTTAGGATGATGAATTATTATTGACCATTCATTTATGTTTCATGTGTTCCATGTTATTTTCAATATCTATTACATTGTAAATTTTTGGTTAGGACTACTTAAGTTAGTATCAAAGTATAGCAATC
This sequence comes from Theobroma umbraticum, assembly GCF_002168275.2. Taxonomy (NCBI): domain Eukaryota; kingdom Viridiplantae; phylum Streptophyta; class Magnoliopsida; order Malvales; family Malvaceae; genus Theobroma; species Theobroma umbraticum. Next base: position 11,253,936 of record NW_018397254.1, on the reverse strand, counting down.
TCCACATAAAATTACCTAATTATCTCAAGTCTAAGAATCATTTACACAACTAGCATATGAGAATATTTTTATAGGCATTTGAGTGAATTACCAAATGAAATTTTTATGGTGGATCATATTCAAAGAACTTATTCTTATAGTAAGCATCCACATGTTCTCTTTATATTTTAATCTATAAAATCAATTATTTACTTCACCGGTAAGAAACATCACAAGTGCTAGTTTCTTAGTTTTTATCAATCTTCGGTCTTGATAGAGTATCAATTAAGAACAATTTAGAAGTGATGTTTTGATGCAATAACAATTTTATAATTTGACTCTTTATAATTTTTTTATTTTTTGCACGGCATATTCATTTCATGGACTTTAAATGCACAAAGCAATTAACTTTGTTTATACAACCAATCCAATTGGCTTGTAGGACATACATCTATACTATCAATCTCTCATTTGTACTAAAGTCAATCATTTATGTATTTAATACCCATACCTCCCATGTGGTGATCGCTTGGACAGAGTTTTAGTAAAAAGATTTGCCAAATTATCCTTTTTGGGTACATGCTTAATCTTTATATCACTACACTTGATCATCTCTCTAATTATGTGATAACGTCTCAAATGAGAAGAACCAAACCTAGCTAGTTCTGTGAAGAAGTATCTTGCCCTTTCGTAGCACTTGCCCTTTTTTTTTTTTTTTTGCTTTTCAAACGTACTTGCATTTGTTAGAATGCAAAATCGCTGAAGCAAGAAGTCGGAAAAAGTTATCATGTTCCAAGCTTGAACTAGGAAGAAGAATTGCAGGCAACTACATCTCTCTCATTGTCTTCCAAAAACTGAATTCAAAAGACAACTTTCTAGATTTTATTCCATGTCTTATTTTAGATACAATTCTCCGCGTCATGAACACAACAAGACTCATCAAACTCCATTGGAGAAGACTGGTATCCTTAATTTGTTGTATATATGTGTGTATACGTGCAATCAAGATTTAGAGTAGATTTTACACAAAGACACTTCTAGGAAGCTATCTTAAGGATGCAGATGGCCTCTTGGAAACAGTATCTCCACGATAGAAATGCTTAAAAGAATAGACACTCAAAGGCTGCATTTCTGAAATTCTATTGAACTCACTTGGAAGTTAATCTGGAAAATTATAGGCAAGATGAAGAATGAGAGAGTTTTTGGGTCATTTGATTGTTAGATATTGTTGTTAATGCTTCTATAAACTATTTATAATTTTTTTTTTGTGTTTAGTTCTATTATAATAGTCGACTAACTTGTTTTTTCCAGAGATTACTTGCTCACTTAATTGACTAACTGATCTACTAATTAAGTTGTTCTAGAGAAAATATAAACTTGAGACCACACCTTTAGTGATTAACATAAGAGATTAGTCGAGTAACTTGTTGGGAAGTTCCAACACTTAGGCTCTATATTACTTTAATAACTAATATAAAAACTTAATAAATTAATTAACCATTTATGCATTTTCTTCACTCTTCTCTTCCTTTTTACAACAAACACGTGTACACGTTCATATAATTATTATTTTTAGGACATATATACACCTAACATACCAAACAGAGAGGAAAACATTTAGGTGTTAAATAAAATAGATGTTTTCAACACTATTAAGGTTGTAAATATTAACACTGTTGCATTCTTTTCTATCACAGAAGGAAAGAGAATACACGAAAGAAATGAAAAGGGAAGCTGAAGAGACGAAAGCAAAGATATACTTCCTTAGAAACCAAAAAATGGAGCTTGACCATAGGCTCTTGGAGATGCAATCTGCAATTGATTCCCTTAAAGATGAACAAAAGACCATGGAGTCTGCACTGGAGGAGAAACAAAACGAGATTATAGTGCTACAAGAGAAACACGTTGATTCAGGGAAAGAAAATCCTCAGGTCTTAGCTCTAACAGCAACTTTGGAGCAAAAGGAGGCTGAAATCGAGGTCTTGAAACACCGTCTTAAATCCCCAGTTAGAGTTTGGTCCGTGAGTACTGATGACAAATCAAATCTGCCAGTAAATGTAACAGTTACAGGAAGTATGGAAGAAAAGGAAAAGACAGAGTTCAGCCAAGAGGAGGGTGGCCGAGTACATGAATCTACTGCATACAAGGATGGTGACGATTCCACAAAAGATCAGGACAGAAGTGAGATTAAATTCAATTTTTCTCAAGAGGAACACAATGGAGAAGAGGTTGAAGATGGAAGCAAGAAAAAGGGTGAGACTACTTTTAGAATGGACATGGCTGGTGCAGGACAACTGCAGAAACCGGTAAGTTTGGAAGAAAAAGCCAGAAATGAGGGAGCCGCTGGAGAAATGGGAAATGAGTATTCTCAATATACAGGTACTTCTAGAATGAATGGGGAAATGAATCATGCGAATGCCACTGAAACAATCAATGACATGGATGAACAAGGACTGAAAATTACCAACGCCGGGCAGCTTGGAGAACTTAAAAATCCCCGCCCAGAAGGTGAGAGTCAAAAACTCCAAGGAACTTACGAAGGTGGAAGGAAACTCGGAATAGATGACAATTCTAGAATTTCAGGATTGTCAGGGAGATTTGACCATTTAAGCAGAGCAAAGGGGAAAAGATGGAGAATTCTTGCTAGGAATAGGTTCCTGAAGAAGAATGTAAATTCTGAGCTAGATGGAGTGGCAAGCATGAGAAGTAGAAGATTTTCAAAAGCAGATAAAGATGAAGCAAGAAGCAGTGAAGGGGGAGTAGTTTCTAACGAGGGGAAAGCGGAAAGAGAAGCAACAGAAGCAGGTATGAGGAAGGAAATGGATTTGACAAAAGTTAATTTTCTGAAGCGCCAGAACTCTGAAGACACTGAGGATGTGAAACAAAGAAAAGTGAGCGCAGAGACAAGTCGTGAGGTGGAGGGAGAGAACGCAATGTCAAGATACCCTGATAAATTTCTCGCCAGGGAAGTACCAGAGAAAAAAGGTGTCAATGCCGAAGCCAGTAATTATACACATCATGTCAAGCAGCTGAAAGTTGAAGAAGCTGCCAGTCACATCAAACAGAATATGAAGAGCAGGGAGGTCAAGGAACTGGAGAAGAAACCCGAACTTAATCCCGTTGTCAAAGATGACATGGAAGAGGATACGGAGGTTGCAGATAAACAAGAACCAGAGACAGAAGCAGCTAATGGTGACCTTTCCAGCGACTTTATGTCTGATTCGGAAGAAAAAGAGGGGTACAAGGAGGAAACCGATGAGTCCGAGTTTTAATCAACAGAACTTTTGTTCTGTCCTAGTTGTAGAGCTTTCAAATACCTGTCTTGCTCTTACATCAGTAATTAATTTGTCTTTGCTTTTAGCAGTAACTATGTTTAGATTTAAATGGAGAAGAAAAAGGCTGATCCTCCCAAATAGGTGATAATCACTATATTCCATCGTGGTCAAACATGTGGTTTTAATTTTGGATATCCTACATTCCTACCAAGAGAGAACAGATATGCAAAGCAAATACCTGGAAGAAGTGGACAAAGTAAAAATCTTTTATAGAGATTTGTTATGAATTCCAATTACTGACTAGATTTCATGAAAAGAAAAATAGCGCCATGGTTAATGCCTAAAATTTCTTGGCATGAGCCGGAATATATCGTCGGTGACAGGGAAAGATGAAACTTAGGCAGACTGTAATAATAGAGGATCATGTGAAGGTTTAAAAAGTTATCGAACCAAGCTGGAGCTAGGAGGATTATGATCATTTTTATGCACAGCGGAACACCTATTTGCACCGTACCTCCAAAAAGGCATCTCAATTCTCAAGTAAAAAATATTAACCTTTTCTTTCCAACATAAAGTAATAGAATAGAATATTTAAATCCACGGGTATTATTGCTTACTATACCGTGGACATCTATGTAGCTTATCACCTGGTATGGTTTTCTTTCTTTCTTTTCTGAGTGACATTTGTATGAGTTTTGAAATGGATGATTAAGCAGTCTTCGTCTCCCCTAACTTGGTTTCTCATTCATACAAGCAGTCATCCCTCTTAATGGTCCCAACTTCCAACCCAGGACTTCAAAACAATCATCCCCCATCTCTTTCTACCCTATATATATGCATTTGCATTTCACATCGTTATCTTTTTTCTAGCATTCTAGTTCAATAAATCTAAAGAAACACCAGTTACTGGACGAACACTAACATGGCCAATAATAGCATAGTACGCTAAGCTCCCTGAAAATTTTGCTTTGTGAATCCCTCCAGTTTCCGGCTTGGGACTAGAAGCAAAAACAGTAACCCATATTAAAAGCTGAAATCCAAGCATTACATAAAATTCCTGCTATTGATATAAGATCAAATCTATCACATGTTACTAATCTTAAGTTCAAAACTATTGATCAAAATAAACAAGGATATTAAACTAAAAAACTAAAGATTGCTCACTACTTTTATATTCTCCATCAGAATTAATTGATTATCATAAGGCCAATCAGGATATGCACAAAAGCATAGCTCATTAACTTGTCAAATCCATCAATTGAGTTTGGATCTTAAAAATGGTTACATCCCATTAAAGAAGGGACAAGCCAACGAAACAGGCTGTTTGTTCACTGATTAATAACTGACCTCCAAGTTTAGTCACTCATCATTCTCTGAGAGAAAAAGAAATGATGAACAGGAAAACAGAATAATTTGCCAAAATAAACATATCCAAGAACATGAACGTTCCAGCAAAACACATTATTATTGGGAATATTCTTAAAAAATAAAAGCTCCAACCTCATCATTGTGCTGCTTCCGCCAGGTTCTGCAACAAAACAGAAACTAAACTGAGTGGAGAAGCCAGAATACATATACAACAAAAACAGAACATCCGCTAGCATGCTTGAAATTCCAGCCTGTTTTTACAAATTGCTATGCACCCACATTCCACTAACAACTCATTATATGCTTGATAACATAGGCTCATCCACAAGACCATCAAGAAATGGAATATCAATGGAGAACATTAACTGCATTTGAGACCTGAAACATGCACACAATCTCATATATGCTAATCAAAGTGACTGAGTGCACCAAGAATTAATGTGATAGAATGACCTTAACCTATTTAAACTTGCAAATTTTATCATGAAATAATTTTAGGCAGTTTAAAATTGTAAATATCAAAGAACATAGTAATCTGAGGTTGAAATATCTCCATATAAATTGGTTATGTCCGACTCAGTACAGAAATCACAACACACGTCAAGCTTAGCCAATATTTGTGATAGACATTCCAGACAGCTATTCCATAATGGAGATCACATCACGAATCACAGAAGTCTCCCCATATGATGATAAGCAAAGTTCATTAGATATTACCTCTTCCTTCTTGCCTTTGCCTTTAGTGAAGAACTTGTATCCACTAAAGATAAGCAGACCCCAACCAGATAAAGAGACAATCACAAACTGCAAAACCATAAAAATAAGTCAAGACGGTTTCCACAGTCACGCCTTCTCTACTTGCTGCTACATATGTTTCTTCACCAATATGCATTACACTGATTCAAAAACAGCGCCTATAAACTTGCAAACTATAACGATTAAAACATCAGATTATATGCTGTGACATAATTACTGCTCAAATTCAACAAAATTTTAACTTGAAATGAATGAAATGCCACATTCCGCAAGGAGAGGGCTTAAATTAGGTAAATTAAATCTAACCCAATTTCCCGATCTGCAAAGTAAAAGAACACGAAAAGAAAAACCTAGAACTAGGGTAAGAAAACGAAGGGCAAAGCTCAAATAGAAAGCATGAAAGAAACACACTGACATGCTCTTCTTTCCATTTAGATGGGCTCATTGGGTCTTGCCAAAAATTAACCTTTGGAGGTCCGTGGTGATCTGCCAAAAAAAAAAAAACCAGAACAGTTCAAGAAATGTTCTGTAAAAATATGATCTTCACTTCTTTGATCCTTTAGTTACAAATATGATGTAACGTTAAATGAGATTAACATTGAAGCTATTGGCAAGAAAATTTCACATTTATTGAAGATAAATATAAATTGAAAATAAAAATATGCAAATAGTTAGATGGAGAATGCCTGCGGCGCCGGCGAGACCACGGCGAGGAATAAGAGAAGCGGCTTGAGAAGGAGTCGGTGTTCGAGCTAGAGTCGCTGCTCTACGAGCTGCAATCGCTGCCAAAGTAGCCATCTGAGTCGTTGCTTTTTCCCCTTTTCTCTGTCTAGGGTTAAGAGGGAGGGAGCGAAAGGGAGTCGATGACGGTTTACAAATTACAATGGAACTGGCAGTGGAAGACGGGGAAGAAATCGGCTATTGTTTGGAGAAATGGGATACCCAACGACACCGTTTGGATCGCATTACCAGTTGAAACTGGTGAAACACCTAAAAGGGTGCGTTAACATATTTTTATGTTTATGTTTCCAATTAATTAGAGATTTTTAGTTTTCGCTTTGGCCAATAAATTGAGGGTTTTAATTTACTGACGTATAAAATGCATAAAATGTAGTGAGATGCAAAAGTAAAAAATAATTTTATTTTAGAACTGAAAATTAAAATTTTGAATTTTGTTAACAAATGAAATGTAATTTATTTTTACTTGTAAGTGTTACATTCTATTCAATGTTATTTTGGAACTTAATTTAAATTATATATAGTTCTAATTCTGTTTTTCTTACGTATTAATTCAATTGGTAGTATAAAAAAACATTATAAAGATTTCACTCATTAACCCTTTTTTCGTTTGAAAGGAAAATAATTTATATGAATATAAAGTATTTTATAAACCAACAGTGTTTAAGGGAGTAAGACATTTTACATTTGCATTCTCCTCTCTCTACCATAGTTGTATCAAACGGAGCCTAAAGCAGTTCTGGCTTCGTGGTAAAGGTTCAATCTGGATTTGCCAATGTTTATACAGCAACATGACAATTACTTAAATCAGAAGAGTGAGGGAAATAAACAATTAGCCAAGTACTCAAACCTAAAGAAGGAAGACATTTAAGTTTCTAATTAATCATGATCTGACAGTAAACAAAAAAAACCCATGATTCCTGGAAGGAAGAAGAAATCACATGACTAAAATGACTAATCTTAATTCTGTCTGTGTCCATGTTATGAAGCTATGCAGAATATATTTTCACCCATGGCAATAAAATGACTTGAAAAACACTGGATGTTAAAGAAGAAAATCAAGGAAAGAAACTGCTCATAAAACAACTGCAGCCAAATAATTGGAAAAGTGGGCTCCTGCATTGCGCTTCTTCAAGGAAGACTGAATCCAATTCGGGACAAGCATTTCGTAACTCTATGTGTTCTTAATTATGGTTGATGATAGAACTGGAAATAAGATAATAACAACGAGAAAGACGCCAAGAACAATAGCAACGCAGCCCCATTTCCTTGAACTTTTCTGATATTCCTTAGCTACCTCAAGCTGCTCAGTCCCTCGCACAACAAAGGAACTGGCATGAGCCACATGGCTCTCGATGTCATTCAGTTGCAGCCCTTGTGCCTCCACCAGGACAGCCATGTCCAGAAACAGTTGGTGAAGCTCAACCAAGTTCTTTTCAATTTCCTTAATGGCGTCGTGCCTCTCTTGTATCTCTGAAATTGTATCCAGAATCTGTCCTCGGCCTTGATATTGAAAGAACGTTTCACTTTGCCCGCTTGCTATCAGGTTTTCGATCATTTCTTCATCTGCTTTCTGTCCTGTTACCGTAAAATATCTTCTCTCAACTGTTTCTTTATATTCTGCTGTCATTTTTGCTCTCAACCCCTGAAAATCATCCATCATATCTTTTAGTGTATTGCCTAAGCCACTAACTACAGATGTCCTGGTTCGATAAGCAGATGATCCTGGACCGCACCCTGGAAGTTTCTGATGAGCGGCATTTGATCTTTCAAGTGCTTCAAGTTTCCCTTTAATGACTTTGACCCGTTTCAAGACCTGCTCAACATCAGAGTCCATTTGAGCTCGAAGATCTTTCATGGCTTTAGCATTCTGAGCAGTTTTGGTCTCTTCATTTGATTCTTGCAACCTCTTGTAGAGCTGCTTAACCACTCCCATATCATCCTTGACATTGTCTACATCTTCAAAGAACTTGTCAAGGTTCACAGTCTCTTTCCAAGCCTCACCAGCAGCCTCCAAGTTGTCCGAGTAGGCTTGTTGCTTGAGGTCCGAGTATTTTTTGAATGAACTAGAAAAGAGATCATTCATTTCTGCAGCCTTGATGGAGTCAATGTCCTTCTCTATAGCCTCAAACAGGTCCTTACTTCTTCAGCGGGGCTTTTGTTTCAATAATGTTTCCTCCTTCTTCTGCTCCTGCTGTAGCCAGGTTCTAACGCGTTATGGGCGTTATGGGCTTCTTCCCCATGAAATTTGGCGGAAAGGGCAACAAGAGCGGGGCCTCATCCGGGAAATTAAGCACACTAAGGTTCATGTTTAGTAGATAGGACTTATTTGAGGACTGGATTTGGTTAGAGGCGTGCATGTAGATTATCTAATTGTCAGTTTGTTACCAACCGAATCTGCAAATCAACATGGACTGGAGAGGCCAAAAAAAAAAGAGTTTAACATGGAGAGTATCGTTAACATAGAAGATAACATGCCAAATGGCAACTTGTCCTTGCTGGAATATATTTCAGATTACATTCTTACTTGGTCTTGCGTTCTTCCTGATGATAATTAATGTATCCACATTAATTAACAGGCTAGCAACAATATAAATGAAAATTTTATTCCAATTCGAAGATCTTATATGACCATGGTAGTGCTCAAATTATATGTCATTGGCCCTATGTTTGGTGTGTTCATTCTTTGTTGGCATTGCCAAAGTTGTGGCCTCCAACACCGAACATGTTTCGACCAAAAAGTAATAAAGAATAAAAGGATAGAAGAAACATGTAGGGCAATTTCCCAAAAAGCTTATGTAGTCATTCCTTTTCTTCCCAGCTCGACAGAAGCGTGCGTACAATATCTTTGTCATGATAACTTCATTGGTAGAAAGCAAAACACGCTAAGTATGCCTCTCCCTTGAACAATTATTAGTGAGTGAAAAACATATACGAGCATCATTATCAGGAGAGTAGCATCCCCTGAAGGAACATGAAATCATAGTAAAATATTGGAGTTTTCTCCCATCATTTTAGGCGCATGTGATCAGATTTACATGACATCTGCAAGTAAATCAGGCCTCAGATTTTAAACAACCAGATATCGCATCATTTCATACGGCCGGTGATGTTGTTGCCATAGTGCAAAACAATCACCAGAAACTTCTTTTTAGTCCACGTAATGTTTTTTTTTTCCTTTTTCTACTTTTAGATGAATGAAGAAGTCATTGAAGGATTTCTTGGTGCCCTTGTTGCTGCTGCTGCATCTGCCTTTGCTGTGAATTTAGTTGAATAACATAGCACATTAAGCTCTTCTCTTGAGTCTGCCAGATTAGAAATCACATGAAAACCATATCCAATCTCTAAACAACATACAGTCAACAACAAGATATATAGTTATCGGCGCAAAGGTTATGCAATCTTCACATGTATGTGTGACCATTTACATTAGACTTCTAATTTAAACATCCACACTCCATGGTAGCAGCAAGTGTTGTGAGATTTAACATATAAACAAATATAAGTCTTTTTAGCTTTAATGCTTGAAAGAGATGTCATGCAAATTGGGGGCTTAAACATACTTAGATTGATGTTGCGATATCATTCTATATCCAATTCATGTATCAATGTAGAACTACATGTTATTAACTGGTCAATTTTACCTCTAAGATAGATATCATCCTGAAAAGTTCGAGGCACTCCTCTATTAGTAGCTTTTCTTGAGCAACCACCTCAGCTAATTCCGAAAGTAATGACACCGTCTTCTCGGTCTGAGATAACATCTCAAGGTGAGGGCCATTTTAAACATTACAGAGAATACTAGCATATTTGAAATTTTCATACCACTGGTGAGAAAGCAGATAGCATTGACTTGATCGAAGCAGTGAGATCTGATGTATGTCGAAGTGCCATTGAAGCTGATTGTGCATCAACCTAAACACCTAGCTTTTGTCACTCAACATGTTTTTGTATAACTAATCAACAACTAAAAACAACTGCTGAAAGTTCTTTCTCTACCTTTGCTCCTTCTATAAGAGGCACTTTGCAGACAACAGAATGCAAACATTCTTTAGTCATGGAAATAGATGCTAGATGTTGTCTTTCCATATCCGCCCAAGATTCCAATGCCTTCATCTACAAATAGTCAGGTATGATCACCAAATCAAATGGCATAGTTTTTCCAACGGCATAATTATGTAAACATTTTAGTAAGTATGATTAAAGATGGTCTAGCCGGCACTAACTTGAGATTGAAGTATAAAGTCCATCTTGATCTCAAGCTTTTCCTTCTGAAGCTTTAATTTCTTTTGTAGCACTGAATGTTGCAGTTTCACAGTACTATTCCACCCAGATAATAAATAGTTCTGTACAATCATTAAAAGTTAGTTATTACCTTGCAACCTTTGAAATGTCAGAAATTTAAAAGTCATCTCTCTGATCTAATTCTAACTTTCGAATTATTCAAAGAAGCAAAAAATTGTGGATAAAATGGTGTACTTAGCTACCACAATAACATTTTAGAATGCCCACGGATTTACTGGAAATTCTTATGGATCCATGTCCCAAACTTCATTTTGTGGTACCTCATTGTCTGAACATGGCCAAGCCAATCTGAATAGCCCCTCATCAAACTGAAGCTTGATAGATAAGTAAAGGTGCTTACCAATAGACATTTCTTCAAACAGAACATAATTAAAAGGTCATAAGAACAACATTCAACATCAATACTTTGATATATTCTCTTCTTTGGGAGGAATCCTTATCTCTAGTTCTCAACAACCAACTTTTCTAAATCCTTTTCGACATTGACTGATGTTAGCAAGTCAGAGACTCAGGGTGCTTGAGAAATTGAAGCATCTGATTTTCAATCCCCTTTCACGTAGACAGGACATGATGTACCAAATTCCAGTAGATTTTTGGTTGCTTTCGGAGTCAAACATATGTCAAATGGCATGCCAACTGTTACTTAAGTTATGAGTATTTGACCATACATCTTTATCCGGTATTGTCCTATAAGTCTTCTACTCCTAGTAATTACTAAAATGTAATTAACCTTTCCATTATACCTAATTTGATCCTTTTTGTTTCTTCATATGAGTAACAACACAGTATACGCACCTCAACTTGATTACTTGTGTTCTTATTCACAGCATCAGCTCTAGCATTTGCATAGCGCCACTGCATCAAACGGTTATGGATCAATCTCAGTTGATGAACACTTTCCACATCACCCGAACCCACTTGCAAAGCAGAAGGCTTCTTACTCTTGAACAAATCCATTAATCCCAAATTCAACAATTTCTCCACACCCCTGTTTCTGGAAGGACTAGAAGGCGGTTTCAAACTCGAAAATGACATTGGCTTGACAACCTTGTTTTCAACTGACATTGGTGGAGATCCTGACCGTCCTGGTGATAACGCCCACTGTGATGTAGCAGTACCATGTCCTGTAAGTGAATTAGCCCTTCTTATGGCGTTTTTAATGGTAAACTTTTTGTTCACCTTTGGAGAACTATCAGCTGACACCGGATTAAGAATACTTGAATCCGAAGTAGTGCCCCTTGGTCTATTCCTTGCTGGTACCTCTTGCAAATACTTGGAAGAAACATCTATACCACATTTTCTAGAACTCAGAGAAGAATTAGTTTTTGTTATGGCTGGAGAATTATTATTTGAGGCTGAACATTGGTCACTAAACTCAGATTCAGAATCAAGAACAAAATTATCATCCGTCAAAAAATCTGATTTCCTTTGAGATGATGATGATGATCTTTTATAAAGAACACTCTCATCGACAGAAAATCTTCCCGGAAAAATATTTGGGGAAGAAGATGTTGATGATAATGATGTTGACGAGGACGATGGTTTTTTGGGAAACCCAAGCTTAGCCGTGTACCTCATGGATCCCCCAAGAACAAGAGAAGGTCTGTGATTTTCTTTAGCACTTTGTTTCTCATTCTCAACAAATCTACTGAATTCCGTATGACTTCTTTGCCTAGTAAGTGAAAAGGATCCGTTATTTGTTCTTTTCTCATGGCTTTTTCGCTCGAGAAAATCGTTAAGCCTCTCGTTTCCAAGATGATCGGCCAGAGTATCGAGTTTTCCATTTGATGTTGAAGAGGTAGAAGGGGTGGATGAAGGCCATAGGCCTCGAAGTAAGCCGCTGGGCTCTTCAAGGCTGCGATGCTTTCTCGTGTCAACGGAGGTGGATTTGCGTCGGAGAGGGGACAAGGCTTTGTTTGGAGACCGGAGTACGGAATCATGAGGCGGTGTTGAGGTTGGAGAAAGGAAGCGAGAGCAAACCTCACGGGACTTGGATCTTCGCGGCTTCAGAGAATGCTCAGCCACTGCTGGTTCATCGTCACTTTTCATGGTTTCGGAAAAGAAAGGGATCAATCGGAGAGAAATTAGGGAAGATTTGACAAGTGAAGTGTTTGCATGCGTCAGGGAAATGGATGAGAAGAAAAACAAACATTTGAAAGTGGCGGCAAAATAGAAAAAGATTAGAGAGAGTTTGGCCGGCGAGGGACATGGGAATATGGGATTTAATTATTCAAAGGTCTTAGGAACTGAAATTATTGATATGCCCTTTGCATTGGGCATTACCAGACAAGTTCCAAGAGTGAGAAGTGGCAGTGTTTGTGGCTCTACAAGGATTCTCTTCTGTTCTGGTTTTTTTTTTTTTTGGTGCCGGCATTCTGGATCTTGTGCCATGTGGCTAAATAACTCAAAAACGTACGGGCAGATAAACCGGGAGAGTTGAGGAAAATATCCAATTATTAATTTTTGAGGGACGGAGCACGGAGGTACAACACTGCTTGTCTGCTTCACTCAGACTCAGCAGCGATATGGTGTTTCAGAGACAAATAAAAAGAGGGTTCGCCGTTGCCGGGGATCGAACCCGGGTCACCCGCGTGACAGGCGGGAATACTTACACTATACTACAACGACCTGGTTCTTGCTGCCGTACGGAAAGCTTTATTTGATTAAAATTAAAGAATACGATTTCCAGTGGTCCTTCCCCTATCTGTTGTTATCCGTCGGTTAGACGAAACAATGGTAAAGTTAAAACTTGTCGTCATCTGATGTAGAACAGATTGAGCGCGAAAAGACTGATGTCCACAATCCTTTTCAACATATTGGCTGTTTAAGAAGGTCTGGTGAATGAGGATGAAAGAGATTTAATGATGCATTTCATTATTCCTAGCTCTTATTGTCCCCCATAACAATGAGAAGGACCTTGGAAATTAAAGACACCATCAACGTGGGAATAAATACAAACTATCTGAATGAGATAGGAAACACAAATGCACCAAAGTGATGCATGTTCAGCTATCTTGAAAAATAATGCGAATTTATATAACATTAATTGATCTAACCAAATGATATCCACAGGAAAAGCATAAGATAAGCCAGTTGCATATTTAATCATAACATCATAACAATCAAACGAACATTATTCATTAGCTCAGAGATTCCACACTTAGAAAGCAAACATAAGCATATGATTAAACTTGGAAAGAAGGTCGATTGGATTGCAGATTACCATAGTATAAGTTTACAGCTTGAGCTAAATGATATAGATCAAAATTGTTTTGTTAATAGGGATCTTTAAATAATTGATGTTGAATGAACAATCTATACTACAACAACCTAGTTGAAATGAATTAAATACCATGTTACAACCACCAGCCATGCTTGACCTCTTTAAAATTGTACAAGCATACTTGACCTCAAAATTTGACGCTTCTAAGGCAGTGAACTTGTCGTGGAAGACTACAGATTCCCATGGCAATTTATCAATGAAAATTGCATTGTTGCAATAGAGGGTGAGAATAGTCAACATACTTCTCCCAAAGGGGCTTGTATTTCTCTATCCCTATCTTCAACCATGGCTTTGAATCCCATTGAAGTGCAGAACAGCCCCTTTCTCTATCAACAGAGAATCAACATTGGTATAGCCCAGCCCGAGCACATGCCATGAGGGATCCAGTGCCTCTGTCAATCCATAGAATGTCAACAGTCCGGGTGGAAGTGTCCCAAGTTTCCACAATGTCCGGTCCACATTCCTTTCTTGCCAATAGTGATAGATGCCAGTCACATTCCTCTTCCTCCACTCAACCAAATCAAAAACATTCATCCCAAATGCCCAACCACATGCATCAGGATCAAAATGTGCTCTTATAAGAGGGTGAGAGTAGTTCAGGTACTTATGATATCTGTGAAATGTCTCCATGCATGTCTCAACTGCTCCATTAACATTGCCATTCAAATCAATGGAAAATAGGCCAGACAAATCCTTCTGAACCACAATGTCATCATCAAGAAATACCACTTTCTTCAGTGCTGGAAAAACTTCAGGAATATAAAACCTCAAATGATTAAGCATTGAGAGGTATTTAGGATTTCGGAATTTGATTGGAGTCAGACCATCATCATTATGGCCAGAAAAATAATAACTCTGAGTCTCAGAATCTTGGAGCTGCTTAAGAACTGGAACATAAGAGGCATTCAGCCACTTGAAATCCTCAAACTTCTGAACCTCAACAGTCACTCCCTGAAAACTGTTCATAGTAAACCAGGCCTTCATTGCAGCATAGTTTATTTCATCAGTTACAAGATGAAAGACAACCTTATCTGGATTTTTGGAATTTAAAGCTGTTGAATTAACCACCACGGAACTTGCAAGGATGTTGTCAGAGAAGACACAGAAATGATACATACTGTTATCTTTAAGTTTAGCTTCCAAGTGTTTTCTTTCCCTGAGTTTCCTTTGTAAATTTGGGTTTCCAAACCATTCTGTAGTCAACCGAACACCAAGACAGTATAGACTTTTGGGGACTTCTTCAGCAGCTATTTGTCCATACTTCGAACTTTTCTCACTTACTGAACTCATCTGTTCTTCAAGAAGCTTGGATTTTGGCTTTCAATCTCATAATCATTGTTGCACTGTCATAGTGGAGTTGCTGGGCTTGGTAGAGCAAAAGTGCCATATCACGAACTGCAGTCTCTGATTCTGGAACTGTCAAAGGGGTTCGCCTAGTTGCAGCATTTGACAGAAGGGCCTGTGAATTACGGATCTGGGCACTTAATTCCCAAGCAAATTGAAGATTGTTGCTTTCTTTTGCTATCACAACAAAAGCCTTTGCAAGAGAAATTTGGTCGCTAAGTTGCCTAGTGACAGAGTTGGGGCTTAACATTTCATCAGTGATGTTCAGGCCGTCCATAATTCTGTCATGTCGATAAGGTCTCTGCAGACAAAAATACAAACACATATTTGTCAACTTCACAACTGAATGGAGGGGAACAAAAGAGTATTTCTACTTCAATTTCGTAATATGACTAGTGGTACCGTAACAATCTTATCTAGTCATATGATTTGGGTCATGCCAAATATCAATAATGCAAGACAATGTACTCCAGCTACTCTGCGGCTTAAAAAAGCCAAAGGGTTTCACTTTTGTTTCTTAATTTTTTCCAGTAAGTTTAATCGTTAACAGAGTGTGGGCAGGACAGCAAACAGATGCCATAACACGAGAAGACTTTATACAACTAAACAAACAACAGAAAGGAAAAGAGAGAGAGAACAAAAAAGGAAAAAACAACACCAAATGATGTTGCTGCTATCTTCTACAAAATCGAGGAATTACCAAATGCAATGTGAAACTGAGGTCCCTTGACATACCACAGTCATAACAGTAGACAAAGTCTAAGAGCACCCTTGAAACTAGGTTACTGTGTTTGAATTAATAATCCATGAGATCTTACACCATCCTACCTTTAAAGGTATGTATTATCTTAATGGGCTTTCCCACATGCCAGGACAAACTTTCTACCAGATTTTGTCCAGGCAACAGTTATTCTATAATATAAAGCAGGATTTATCAGCTGCAATATAGTTAATAAAAGCAGAGAAGTAAACATAGTCCATATAGATCCAGCACATAGAAGGAACTTTGCAAAAGCAAAAGCTAATAAATACAAATTGTAGCTTCATTACACAACTTGGCATATCCAGCATTAGACTATCTCATCTGGAATGGCCTAGCCCCATAAACATTGCCACTGCATATTAACCTAGTGCTCATAATTTTTACAAGATCAAATACATCTTTAAATTGTTGCTTTACATCAACATAAATTCTGGATCTTCCGCATCTATAAACAGCCATGCTTTTTCCCCAGTGATAGTTATCCACTCCTAGTCTCATGATAATGTACTCTTTACTTCTATATCCTGAAAACCTATAGCACAAAGCAAATGGTAGCATGACAGAAGCACACCACTTCTGATATGTATTCCTATTGGTTATCCATTCTTTCTCTTTCTCTTATTAAGGATCAATTCATTTCCCTTAAAGTTATGATGCATGCTTCTTAAAGACCTCTTTCTCCTCTTTCTATCTTACAACTCCAAAAGATGCCCAAAACTACTAATGCATACAGGGCCAAAGAGTAATCCTCATTACTAGAGAAGTATGATACTAATATGCTTACTCAGCTGTTAAGAATAAAAACAATATACCAAACCATTTTTCCTCAATTGCATATAATTTACATGCATAACCCTTCTAAACCACATATTTGATGTAAACAAAAACAAACCATATGTCACTGCAGGGATGAGGTGATTAAACCTCCAAGCTAGACCTAAGAACAAATAAGATGTATCATCATTTTATAACCCACCCCCCCTTACGCCCCCCCCCACATCATATAAAACACTCATATGCTTTTCAAGGCATGCTTCCAAGACAAAAGAAGCATATAGTACCACATCATAAAACCAAACTGGCAATCACTTGTCATTTTTTAAGTCTGGAATTACCATTCTACTTCCTTAGAGGCTAAATTACTCAGTCCTTACAGAGCTACCAAAGTTGCACTAACCTTTCTTCAATTTAGATTTCTACTTCCCAAAATGTCTTAAATATGTTTAGCATGCAAAATGACAGTACCAAAACTACTATATCTAACAAGGAAAAGTGATCTAGGGAACTAGTCCTGGACCAAAACAAAGACCAATCTAAATGATCTGCATTGTTTTACGCATAGATGGTAATTGACATGACAAACTAACTTGCATTTTTTTTCTGCCAAGATTAACTTTAGCATACTCCAAAACCATATTAGCTAGCTCAAAAAGACTATCAAAACAAAAACGTTTTTAGCTAAATAGATCCATCCAAAGTAATGCATCAAACAAGGAACCAATCCCACAAAACTCTTGCTGACCAAAATGACCCAACAAAACAGTTGGAATTCTGTAGTACATAAATCTCCGAAAGTTGAAATGTCCGAGATCCTATGAGAAACTGCAGCGACAGATCAATCAAAATACAAACACCAACTGCCATCTTACATCCCATTCACATTATAGGCAGAAGTGAAAGCAAACTAATCGTTCCAATGAAAGGGGAAAATTATTTTCCTAAATTCACCTCAATCAAATAATTTAACCATTACCCAAAATAGAATTTTGTTCAAATAGGTCCAAACATTACGAAACCGGAGCAGGGGTTCTCAATCTCAATAAGAAATTCATCACGGGAAAAAGAAGAAAGAAAGAAGAAAAAAAGGAGAGCAGATCTTTACCCTAGATATAGTGGGTCTTGATTCAATCTGATTCTCCTTGCTCAAAATCACGATGAAAACCAAGACCACAATCCCGCACAATGTCCACCACACCACATTGGAGAGCCTCCTCCTCACTGGCCTCCTAAAATCTACTCCTCTCCGCCTCATCTTTCACAGCTCTACAGCTCCCGTCTGGTTCCGGGGACAATGACTCCCCCCCCTAGAAACCACTTCTATTTCCAGGAAAATTGTGATCTTCCTTGAAGAAGTTGTCTAAGATCTAATTAAAACAAGGAAACTGGATTCATTAAAAGGAAATTTTTTTTGGGTTATAAAAAGGAAATTAAAATCGGGAAATGAAAGAGAAAGAGGAGTTTGTTTTTATGTGGATTTAAGTCAAGGGAATGGGAAGTGTTGCGCAGTGAAGCAGAGGGGATTGTATTTAACAGTTGGTTTTAAGATTGTGCTTTGTGTCACTTGTGTAATAAAGTGAATGTCAATGTAGTTGGTCGTTTTCCAAACGGTGGCTCTGATCGTGCCATGTCAGCGCTGGCTGCGTCTGAATTCTGATTGATGCAAATACAGTTACAAAGCCCCCGGTACTTCAGTTCTTTTTTTAGTAATTTTCTTCTTTGTTTGCTTTGGTTTTTTTTTTGGTGATTTTTTCTAGGATTATTTTTTTTTTATATGTAACCAAATTAGAACATACTTATTTTAAATTTCTTTGTTGATAGTCATAGCAGTTTTAAAAAATAAAATGTAAATAGTTGACATTTGATTAACTTGGGGAATGAAAATTGAATTGCTTGGATTTTAATCTAAATTTTACATATATATTAGAGTATTTAGTTCATTAATTGATATATAATTTTTTTATTTAAAAAATAAAATTTAAATTTTCTTTTTTCAAATAATAAAAAAAAATCAAATCTTACATGCTACCTTCCCTTTTATCACCGGATCAAGAATTGCATAGCTAGGGAGATTTTAGTCTCATCCATGCTACATATGCAAAAGATTAATTTTTATTATTTTCATATATATAAAAGTTAAAAAAATAGAACTTTACCACCTTTAAACAAAGTCAAAGAGTTGATTTTGACTAGTAGTAAGGGGTTAAGTTCAAATTTTGAAATTATTTTTTTTTCTTTTTTTTACCTTAACTCAAATTTTGAAATTATTTTTCTTTCAACTTCAACACCCCTAAATAAAGTCAAAAAATTAATTTTAAGTAGTGGTAAGTAGCTAAAGTCCAAATTTTGAATTTTTTTTCCTTTTTTTACTTAACTCAAAATTTGAAATTATTTTTCTTTTCCTTTTTTTCCATAGCTCATTTAGCCCAAGTTTTGGATTTTTCTTTCTCTTTTTTTCCTAGATTGTTTAATTGCATATAAAATATGAATTGGAGCATTTTAAACTTGATATTAGGCAAGGTTCATATTTGCAAAGTGTTTCAACTCTCTTAGGGTTATACCAATTAATGATAAAGATAGAAAAATTAATTATATATCATTTTCTAGATCGATTGATTCAACTTATCTTAATTCTTCTTGTTTCTATAGAAACTACAAAACATACATTTTCAATTAAAAAGATTGTAAAGACGAAATTACGTAATAAGATGAAAAATGATTTTGTTACTGGTTCACTTATCATTTATATTAAGAAAAAGATTGTCAGAATCATTCACATGATTTAATGATAGATGAATTTGAAAGCATGAAATAATAATCGAGCACAGCTTAAGATGTCTAACATAAAAATCTAATAGTAATTTTTATTTCTATTTTTTGTTTATTTATATTGATAAATTTAAAAAGTTATATTTAAATTATTAATAAAATTTTATATTATAATTTAATTTTTTTAAAAAAATAATTAATTTTTTATTTCGAATTAAATCATTAATTTAATTTATGACTCCGTTATATAAAATTCTGAATTTGTCATAGCATGTCTAATTGTTTGCAGCAAAACCAACCGTCCCATTATACAAATCCAATCCAACTTGTTTGCTGTCTCAAGGGAAAGACATTAGGAGCTGGGCTGACTTTGATAATATTGACAATGGATCCAGGTTTTCCAATAACGGCGTCTAGTTGTTTATTTGATAATTTGTAACGAGGGAGGAATAATTAAACAGGTCTAGCTGGGTTAAATTATTTTAGGTGAGGAATACATAATTCATAATTAGTGGTAATAACAGAAAGACATGGGTTCCAACTGCAATCAAATCAGTGGGAGGGTATCCAGACGTAAACATCCATTCTTGCAAAAGCTAAGGCCCATCATTCAATAATACTAGGCAACCGGAGAGAGATGTTGCACCAACATCATTTTCTCACTGGGAACTGGGGACCCTATTACCTATTAGCCATCTAAGCAACCTAAGATCTTCAGGTCAACCCCTCCATGTTGATATTCTAATCAACTTTATTAATGACATGCTACATTCCATCTGCATTCATAGTCCATAAGTTTTCCAAAAAGAAAATTGAAGGAAAAATGTATACATGTTTTAATCCCCTACAACTCTTGCACTCCTCAAATAGCCTCATCATGGTTACCAATTGCTGTGTCTTTGACACCACCAAGGGACCTCCGCTAGTTGAAATCTTGAAAGATGACTGCACGCCTCCTAGAACGGCCTCTGAAAACTCACTATATTAAACCGTGTATGAATATATGCAGCATCACTAACAAAAGGGATATGAGCATACTTGCCACCAAGAGCACTCCTAACACATATTAACAAGGTTAAGATGTAGAAGAATCCAATGCCAGCCCAGAAATACATCCCAAACCTGCCGTTGTAGTGTATGAGTGGAAAAACATTGCCTGTATACCATATTAACTGCAAGGCAGTCTCCAATAACATGCCCATCATCAGATGGAACCTGAAGAAGTGAGGCCAATCTTTATCCTTCACAATTCCAATACCAATGTAGGAATATATCTTTGAGAACCATGGATGTAATCTCCTAATAGCTCCTGGGACAAAGTAAACGAAACTTTCAAAAATATCATAATGTTCTGCCAAGGGCTGAATAAAATATCCCGCGCTGGAAATCTGCAAAGCTATTAAATAAGGGACACATGCCAAAGTCCTCCACCACCAATCTGGCTTCTCGGTTATCACAGGGTAGTTAAATTTAAATATATCATCCTTGCATGCTCTTGGTGAAAAACGTGATTTTCGCTGTCTAGCTAAGAAGTGGTTTTTATGCAGCAAGTCACCTTCCTCTTCACCCAGAAACTGTGATGATAAAGCGACAGGGTGTTTATGCCATGTTCCTGCCAAAGGATCATAAATTATTAAAATAAAGCTAAACATAAAAAGAACACTAGAACTCGAGCATCATTTTTTGTAGCAGAAAGCCAACGCTGCTGCTAGCAAAGAGTGTATCCTGACAAATATGTCAAGATGTTTTCTGAAATGAACCTATCATTCCTGTTTCTCGATCATGCAGCATTCTAGCAGGTACAGAGCACCCAATTTCTTTTTCTTTTTTTTTCACAAATAAAAAAGAAAGAGGTTAGAATCATGGATTAGACAGTAATATCATTTATTATCGAAGAAATATATTATACATCAGCAACAAATTAGTTTCAAAATTAGCTTCTAGTTTCCTTTTTTCCCTTTACTGAAGCAGAAAAAACTGCATCAGTGATGAATTCAGTAATCGGAACTTCATTAAATGTGGAAAAATCAAACAACAAGCTTGATGCAAAGTAATGTACCTGTAGAAGACAAGAAACCCGGCGCACAAATGTTGCTTGACGATAAAAGATTGGCCTGCAAACTTGACTTGCATGTGACATTTGAGGGCTTGCATCCTCGGTAGTTACCGATGCACGGCTCTAGAATCAAATCCTTAGACCTGATCATATATATATGTCACCAAGGCAACACATAATTTAGCTTAAAAAATAGGATACAAATATGTTCGAATTGTCTGACTAATTAAATACCCAAAACTTTCCAACAATTCTAGCAATTAGTCCCCATAAATTACAACAATAGATGGATTATTGACAGCCGAAAGCAGGTACAAGAA
>NW_018397254.1:11231317-11232193 GCF_002168275.2 Theobroma umbraticum | reverse complement strand
CAAAGTTTCTCATATAACTATGAGAAAAATCAGTCAAATATCTCAATTAGAAAATTGAGTTTTCTTTTTCACCTTTACAAGCTACTCTAAAGGGGAAATAAATCCAACATTACAAAGCTGAATAAATGTTCGCACCAAGTTCGGCAAAGAAAAATGACAATAAGAAATTGTAAATATTGTTGCACCCTGATAAAGTGTGAATGGTTCAGACTAGATTCAAGCTATATAATAATAATCTTTAAAATAAAAAAGGCCAAAGAATTTCAGCAAATTCAGTTAAATTAGTGACGAGAGTGATGTGCATTTTTGCAGGAAAACCATTCAGCAAAGGGGCACTGTGGTAACTTGTTTATTTACCTTGTCGAACAATTCTGAGCCATTATCAAGGTTGAAAAAAAAAAAAGCATTTTACATCTTCAAAAAGACCCAGAAACACGGAGAAGAAAAAAGAAACCCCGAATGACCAAATTTTCCTTTTGTCTACTGTGTGAGTGGAGGAAGAAAAATTGCAAAACAGACATTGAGATAGCGAGCTAGGAAAGCACAAAAAATAAACAGACTAAAATAAATGCCCAAAAACCTAAAAGGCGAAACCCCGATATATGATCTTTTCCAATAACTACTAAACCACCGCGAAACTTTCTATCAACTGGAAAATGAGAAGCCACAGCCTTGTGGATAAAAAAACAACCATAATAAATAAATTTGAATAAAAAAGAGTCCACCAAAGAGCGGCCTGAGGTGGAGAAGGTTTGGCGAGCATAAGGAAGGCCGGAGCAGAGACCGCAGCTATTGCAGAAGCCATCTGGTGGAGAGTCCGTCGAATAGACCGACCCAGCAAAGCAGAGTACGAATGTTGCTTTGCACGCACGAAAC
>NW_018397254.1:11226502-11231217 GCF_002168275.2 Theobroma umbraticum | reverse complement strand
ATAAATACCATATGTTTCGTGCATGCAAAGCAACATTGCTTTTCTGCTTTGCTGACTTGCTCTATCGACAGACCCTTCCCCAGATGTCTCCGCCAATACCTACGGTCTCTGCTCCGGGCTGCCCCAAGGCCGCCGAGCCTTCTCTACTTCAGGCCGCTCGTTGGTAGACTCTTTTTTATTCAAATTTATTTATTGTGGTTGTTTTTTTATCAACTGGGCTGTGGCTTCTCATATCCCAGTCTGAATAGTTTTCCTGCAAAAATGCACATCACTCTCGTCACGAATTTAACTGAATTTGCTGAAATTCTTTGGCCTTTTTTATTTTAAAGATTATTATTATATATCTTAAATCTAATCTGGACCATTCACACTTTATCAGGGTGCAGCAATATCTACAATTTCTTATTGTCATTTTTCTTTGCCTAACTTGGTGCAAACAGTTGTTCAGCTTTGTAATGTTGGATTTATTTCCCCTTTTGAGTAGCTTGTAAAGGTGAAAAAGAAAACTCAATTTTCTGATTGAGATATTTGACTGATTTTTTTCATAGTTATATGAGAAACTTTGATGGGATATATTCTTGTACCTGCTTTCGGCTGTTGATAATCCATCTCTCGTTGTAATTTATGGGGACTGATTGCTAGAATTGTTGGAAATTTTGGGGTATTTAATTAGTCAGACAATTCGAACATATTTGTACCCCATTTTTGAAGCTGAATTATGTGTTGCCCTGGTGACATACATATATGATTAGGTCTAAGGATTTGATTCTAGCGCGATTCAGCAGTAACTACCGAGGATGCAAGCCCTCAAATGTCGCATGCAAGTCAAGTTTGCAGGCCAATTTTTTATCGTCAAGCAACATTTGTGCACGGGGTTTCTTGTCTTCTGCAGGTATGTTACTTTGCATCAAGCTTGTTGTTTGATTTTTCCACATTTAATGAAGTTCCGATTACTGAATTCATTACTGATGCAGTTTTTTCTGCTTCAGTAAAGGGAAAAAGGGAAACTAGAAGCTAGTTTTGAAACTAATTTGTTGCTGATGTATAATATATTTCGTCGATAATAAATGATATTGCTCTCTATTTCATGGTTCTAATCTCCTCCTTTTTTATTTGTGGAAAAAAAAAAAAGAAATCGGGTGCTCTGTACCTGCTAGAATGCTGCATGATCGAGAAACAGGAATGGTAGGTTCATTTCAGAAAACATCTTGACATATTTGTCAGGATAGACTCATCGCTAGCAGCAGCGTTGGCTTTCTGCTACAAAAAATGATGCTCGAGTTCTAGTGTTCTCTTTTTGTTGAACTTTAGTTTAATAATTTATGCTCCTTGGGCAGGAACACAGTATAACCACCTTGTCGCCTTATCATCGCAGTTTTTAGGTGAAGAGGAAGGTGGCTTGCAGCATATAAACCACTTCTTAGCTAAACAACGAAGATCACGTTCTTCACCAAGAGCATACAAGGATGATATATTCAAATTTGACTACCCTGTGATAACCAAGAAGCCGAAATGGTGGTGGAGGACTTCGGCATGTGTCCCTTATTTAATAGCTTTGCAGATTTCTGACACGGGATATTTTGTTCATCCTTTGGCAGAACATTATGAGATTTTTGAAAGTTTGGTTTATTTTGTCCCAGGAGCTATCAAGAGATTACCTCCATGGTTCTCAATGATATATTGCTACATTGGTTATATTGGAATTGTGAAGAATAAAGATTGGCCTCACTTCTTCAGGTTCCATCTGATGATGGCCATGTTGTTGGAGACTGCCTTGCTGTTAATATGGTATACAAGCAATTTTTTTCCACTCATACACTACAACGGCAAGTTTGGGATGCATTTCTGGGCTGGCATTGGATTCTTCTACATCTTCACCTTGTTAATATGTGTTAGGAGTGCTCTTGGTGGCAAGTATGCTCGCATCCCTTTTGTTAGTGATGCTGCATATATTCATACACTGTTTAATGGAAGAAGTTTTCAAAAGCCGTTCTAGGAGGCGTGCAGTTGTCTTTCAAGATTTCAACTAGCAGAGGTCCTCAAAGACAGCAATTGGTAACCATGATGAGGCTATTTGAAGAGTTAAAGAGTTATAGGGGCTTAAAACATATGTACATTATTCCTTCAATTTTCTTGTTGGAAAACTTATGGACTATGAATGCAGATGGAATAAAGCATATCATTAATAAAGTTGATTAGAATATCAGCATGGAGGAGTTGACCTGAAGATCTTTGGTTGCTTCTATGGCTAATCGGTAATAGCCCCCGTCCCTAGTGAGAAAATGATGTCGGTGCAACACTTGTCTCCGATTGTCAAATATTATCTAATCATTGGATTACTAATTATTTAAGATGAATAAATTATTAAAAACATTACGAAAAATGATAAAAAAAATAAAATTAAAAATAATAATTTTGTATCGAAGTTTATCTCAGTATAAAAATATATTCAAAGTAACAATCATTTTAAAATAAATTTTTCTTACAATACAAAATATTATATCAAAATTTCCTAATGTAATAAAAAAATTAAAAATGAAATTTAAAAACACATCAATTTCATCAAAAAAAAAAAGGGCATATTCCCATATCGATGAGGCCTGTGTGGATTGGTATTGAGTTGATTCAAGTGCCTAGACAAAAATATCCAAGCTCAGAAGAAGAGGGGTTGGGCCACCAGGGTGCTTCCTCTGCTGTTAACGAATCGAGGATAGGAACTTGTAATAGGATTAACAACTAATCAAGCCTCTTTGCCACAAATTTTAATCTTAATTTTTGAAATTGACCAAAACTGGCTCCTCCTGGATTTGTCCTCTTTCTATCCAGATTAAGAAATGACTGAATGATATATTAACATTGATCAAGTAAGCTACACTGGGCTCTGAAAGGCAGTGTACATCACACATATCACAATCACCGGAAACGAAGGTCGCAAGGGAGTTCCGATTATTACACTAGCAGACAGTAAGCAACAAAATTTCATCAAATAGACGACACTTGGAGTTTCATTGCTCTATTCTTTCAAACTTTAAATACAATTACTTTTTTTTTTCTTCTGTAGACAACAATATACAATTTCAGGTACAACAATCTCTAAAGAAGCAGAAGAATCCACGCAATACCTGCAAGAGGAAGAAAATTTAGTGCTGTTATTTAACTCCAATCTCGTTAAAAATGCAAGAGAAGAAGCTGATGACAACACAACACTATTTGAGTTTTTCAGACTCTAAACCAATAACAAAAAAGGTAAATGATTTAGAGTATAGTTAAACTCAATCAAAACAATACAAACACATTAACTAGTTAATAAACATTTCATAATTAAAATACGGCCTCTGTTGAATCCATTAATATCAGTGAATTGCAGCTTCTACCAAGTAGGTTCTCCCTGTAAAACAGGGACTTGGCTCCACTGCACCTCATCCAAACTGGATTAGATCATCATTGGCACAATATATATATATATATATAATAATTCTAAAACAATCTAAAGAAAAACAAAAAGTCTCAGCAAAATCCAGTAATTTCATGAATGATGCAGCACCCCAAGTAGGTTCTCCCTGTAAACAGGGACTTGAGGGAATCTACACCTCAAACAAACGGATAAATCATCATAGACTGAGCCGTAGTAAGAAAATAACGCATTTTAATAAAATTGGTTGGTAAATCAGAGAGGCTCAGAATATAAAACAGCTTCTCAATCAAGAATTTTCTGAAGCAGAACTGGCATTAAAAGCTGTATATAAATCCTCATAGCCAAGTACGTAACTAGATTTTGAAAAATAAAAAAAGGAACAAAGAGAAGTTGGCTCATATCAAGAAATTCAACCATTTTACTGCTTTATATATGCTTCATCGATTGCTCTCAGAAGCGCGGATAAAACTAAATGTAATCATCGCCAACGAATAAATAGACAAGACAGAAAGTATAGCGGATGATTTTAGAGGCGAAATCATAGAAAGACATGCCCCCACGTGTAACACCGCCAGATCCAATATTTGCCTCTATGACTAGCCTAGTTTCCAATAAATCATTAAATCTTGAAAATAAGCTAAAGGTGTAGCGAGGCAAAAACAATTACTGTAACTATGATTAGCAGTAATACATAGATTCGAGATGTAGCCGCTGATTTGACACAGAAGAGCCGTTGGAAAAGTAAAGGCTATACTGCAACACGTAAAACGGCATGGCTTTAGCACGACTTTTGGGGCTTTTTTCTTCAAAGGTAGAGACTCAGAGAAGCCCGGGAAAGAGCGTGCAAATATAACTTTTACAATATTTTTCTTCAATGCTTATCATAACAAATAAAAATGGCTCAACAAATCTCAAAGAGGAGGCTGAATATTGAAGTTAACATACCTCCAGGCCGGAAGCTCTAAGATGAGACGATGGAGAAGAGAGGGGACCTTGAATCGTTTATATATAGCTCTTTCCAAACCCTAGACAAGGGTTGATATGTTCAAAACCCTAATTCAGCTTGGGCTGGGGCAAGGATCTGAGTGGGCCAAGTTAGATTATGGTTTTGTTTTGCTCGGTCTGAACTTTTAAGACCCAAACTTCATATATTGGGCCTTTCAGCCCACCAAGAAGACCTTCTCTTCTGTCGCCTAATCTCCTAGAAAATGTATGCTCGTTGAGCCATGGAGCATTGGGCTTGCTAATACTGATTGTTTAGTATTTAAGTTTCATTTTCTCCTTTTTACTTGTTTTTTTT
>NW_018397254.1:11163803-11226402 GCF_002168275.2 Theobroma umbraticum | reverse complement strand
TCAATCTATGTATTACTGCTAATCATATTTACAGTAATTGTTTTTGCCTCATTACACCTTTAGCTTATTTTCAAGATTTAATGATTCATTGGAAACTAGGTTAGTCATAGAGGCAAATATTGGATCTGGCGGTGTTACAGGTGGGGGCATGTCTTTCTATGATTTCGCCTCTAAAATCATCCGCTATACTTTCCGTCTTGTCTATTTATTCATTGGCGATGATTACATTTAGTTTTATCTGCACTTCTGAGAGCAATCGATGAAGCATATATAAAGCAATAAAATGGTTGAATTTCTTGATATGAGCCAACTTCTCTGTCTTCCTTTTTATGTTTTTTAAAATCTACTTACGTACTTGGCTATGAGGATTCATATACAGCTTTTACTGCCAGTTCTGCTTCAGAAAATTCTTGATTGAGAAGCTGTTTTATATTCTGAGCCTCTCTGATTTACCAACCAATTTTATTAAAATGCTTTATTTTCTTACTCCATTGCAGCCTTCTTTTCCGGTGATTGTGAGATGTGTGATATACACTGCCTTTTTGAGCCCAATGTAGCTTACATGAAATTAAACATAACAACATAGAAACGCAACTTTGATCAATTTTAATATATCATTCAATCATATCTTAATCTGGATAGAAAGAGGACAAAGCAAGGAGGAGCAAGTTTTGATCAATTTCACAAATTAAGATTAAAATTTGTGGCAAAGAGGCTTGATTAGTCGGTAATCCTATTGCCATTTCCTATCCTCGATACGGCAACAGCAGAGGAAGCACCCTGGTGGCCCAACCCCTCTTATTCTGGGCTGGATGTTCTTTTTGTTGTTTCTTCCTCTAAGCTGGATATTTTTGTCGAGGCACCTCATATAACTCAATCCCAATGCACACCTACAGACTTCCAAGAAATTGGAATACGTGTTTTTTTTCTTGAAATTGGTGTGTTTTTAGATCTCATTTTTTATTTTTTTTATTGCATTAAGAAATTTTGATATAATATTTTCATATTGTAAGAAAATGTTATTTTAATATGATTATTGCTTTGAGTGCATCTTTATACGAGACAAGTTTTGATACAAAACTATCATTTTCAATTTTATTTTTTTTGTCGTTTTTCGTGACGTTTTCAATAATTTACTCGTTACGAATAATTCGTAATTCAATGATTAAGTAATATTTATATAATCACAATACATAATATATGTATTAAATTCAATGATTAGATAAAAAGATAAAAAATATCTTTATAAATTAATTTTTTATTAATTAATATATAAATTAATAATTTATTAATTAAATAATATTTAAATTAATTAATAAATTTTTACACTCTTATTTGGTAATGACATGACAAAAAATATAAGAATAAGAGAGAAAGGAAAAATAATATTAATTTCCCTTATTTAGTGACAAATAAATTCGAAAATCAAAAGGAAATGTCAGTTAAAATTTTCTTACCCGTGAGCCAAAAATAACAAAAAAAAATCTCTATCTATTACCAAATAATGGTAATATCGAAAATTTTGAATTAACCTTTACTATATTGTTACTTATCCTGTTCCTTTCCTTCCCAATAAAGTTACTTTTCTTTTCTTATCAACTTTTATGGAAATAAAATGTCAAATAAACATCATATTTATTAATTAATTTACTCCTAATGGTAATGCACAGGACTTTCAAAGAAAACCTTTTTCTTAATTATATGCACCGCTATGAATATCTTGACAATGTAAGATAAACTAAAGGTGTCCGCGATTTGTTCTGGTTAATATATCTAAAATTTAATCTCTAATGTGACTTGATTAGTCTATTTAAATAATATTATTTTATATTAAAAATTCTGGCAAGGCTAGCTACTTTGTTAAAGTTTTATAAATAAAACAAAAATTATGTACATAAGGGAGCGGATATAAACCGTACTTTCAGAATTACATGAAATATTGAGAAAAGAATATTTAATAAAGGTATTACTTCTTTTGCATATTTTTTATGAATGCACTGGTTAAGTAATATACTTTTTTTACATGAATCTAAGACAAGTAAAAAATAAATTAAGAGTACTACTCCTTTACATTTATTTGAATATAATATAAGGTAAATTGAGTTTATTTAAGTATAAAATTCCACGTAATTTGCTTTAAGCTTGGGAAAGCACTTGAAGATTTCAATGTGAATAACCCTGGTTCGACAAATAATTTGAGGCTTAGTTAACTTTTCAATGCATGTGCGAAATTCTATAAGAAAATTATGCAAACATTTCCTTATAGACTCAAGCAAATAGCAAATATCATAGGAGCTTTACTTCCTTCCTTAATCATATGAATCACCACTATAACATCTATCTCAATCCATGCTTTGGACACATTATATTCTTGGCATAAAAGTAAATCTCCATATAATGCTAATAATTTTGCCTTTTAAAAAATTATTTAGTCGAAGATTTTTAGAAAAACCAATGATAAGGGTACCTATATGATCTCAAATCACTTTGTTTCTAACTGCAATTTAACAATTAGCCTTGGAACTACCATCAACATTCAACTTTCCTTTACCTATCAATAACTTGATCCAACCGATTATTTTAAGTGGTATGCACTGTTCTGTCGGGAATTCAAAACCTCATAATTTTGCAATTTGAGTATCTCCTTTCCATTGCCATTTTTTCAAAAGATTACCTTAATAAAACTGGTTCCATGATTTCATAATACGGCATATTATCCTATAATGATACATACCAAGGTCTTTGTGTTTCACATCATTACGTTCAACCCACAAGAACTAACAAATAAATAATGACACTAAAATGCAAATATGTCCCTGCTTAGTGTACTCTTCTGAGTAAAACCATGTCCAGATAATACGCATAACATTATGAGGATTAATAATATAGATTCAACATAATTTTATAAAATAATTCAAAACCTATTTTGTCACTAGACTATCCTAAAGAATATGCAATAGTGATTCTTCTGAATTGCAACAAAGACACTTAGAACCTAATTGAATACTTTTAGTATTCTTTTGTAGCTCCATCGATATCCAATTATTTACCATCTTCCATAAGAAAAATGAAACAATGAGTGGTATACTTTTATGCCATGTGAGCTAACATAAGTGATTGACGAGTTGTCGTTGTTGAATTAATTCTTACGCACTTCTAGTGGTGAACTCACCTTGGATGTAGGTGCCCAATAAGCAATATCTTCACTAGAGTTATCAAAAGGAATCCTCAAAATATCATCAATCTCAGAATCTGGTAGCATCAGCTTTCAGTTTTTCCACATCTAAATTATTTTTGTTATAAAAATAACAACCTTTAGTCATTAAAGTAATAAAGGATGGGTAAAGTGTCACTAGTGGATGCTCTCCCATCCAACAATCATGCCAAAAGAATAATTCCCCTTTACCAATCTGCCACCTGATATTTTGCTCCGTAACATTGCGGCCTCTTATCATGCGCTTCCAAGCTTGTGAATCATGATGTTTAGTTAAGGTATGTTGAGGTATTTGGCCAACACAATCCTTATCTGCCATAAATTGTGTCCAAAGGCTATTATAAGTTTAAAAACATCACCATAGCTTAATCATAAAAGCCTAAAAAACATCCGTTAAACTTTTAATGTTTAACCCACCTTCCAAGCAAAGTAATGCAATTTTAGACCAAGTTGTCTAATGAATCCATTTGTACTCTTTGAAACCGCCTTATAGGAAACTATTAAACAATCTCTCAATTTTTTCAACAATGCTAACTAGAGGTTTAAGCACTTGAAGAAGGTATATCGGCAATGAAGTAAAAATACTTTTTAAAAGAATGATGTGGCCTCCAGAGGACAAAATTTTAGTCTTTCATCTTAAAATTCGATCACAGATTTTAGTAACTAAAGCATAAAATAAAAGTACCTTTTTATGGCCTTTATAAAGTAAAGTTCTTAAGTAAGTAACTGGTAGGACTTTATGTGTAAAGCCCATGGCTCGAGAAATTATCTACTATCTGAAAAGTGCAATATTATTAGTTGTTATAGAACAACTCTTCTGGTGATTTGTGCATTGCTCAGATATTTGATATTCTTGCAAAAAATTAAGGATCTTTTGTAGAGCTAAACGATTGCCATTAGTAAAAATCATCACATCATCAACAAAAACTTAGCTTATAGACAAAGAACAATCAAAATGATAATGAAGTGATGTATACTAAGTACATAAGTTGTTTAAACCCCTAGATAAATATTCAGTTACCAAGATAAATGATAAAGGCCATTCTTTGCAGATTGCTCCTGTTGAAACACTATCTCATTTTTTGTTGCTTGTTGTTCTGCTATTTAGATTACTAAAAATAAACACTGCTATTTATACCAAAAGGCATTTAAACCTATGTATTGTATTAGAAACTTCCAATTCCTCTCAACAAAGGTTAAAAGCAAATGATCCCATGCATTTAAAAAATCTTTCTCTTCGTCATGATCATAAACACAACTGCTAAAATTTTTAGTAAAATTACTGCATCTTTGAAATGCATTACTAAAATGCTTCATTGCATTTTGATACATATGCCACACACACACACACAAATGATGATATATTTCAAGCCATTGTGAAGTAAGCGCTTTCCCTATTATAGCATCTAAATCTGTAAGAATCGCCATTGCCTTTTTTGTTGACAATATTGCTTTTAAAAATGAATCAAATAATCACATAAAAATATCACGTATTTCATCATATGACCATACTACACCAAAGATAACATTTTGCTTATAATGATTAACACCATACAAATAATGCAAAAAGTCTATCCTTTTTATTTTTTTATATGTTATACCAAAATATACCACATCCTTAAAAGATTCATAATATAATTTCATCTTATCCTCTATCTAGAAAATATTTGCTATGAGATCATTACGAACAACTTGTATTGCCTAAGAAAAATTAAAATCATCATATTACGTATTTTGTAGATACACTAAGATATCATAAGTATTTCCAACTTTCATTATTTTCGTCCTCTTAATACGTAAGTAATTATTGCAATCCTTAAGATAAAATCCAAGATTCTCAAGTCCACTAACTTTTCCTGTCAAAAACTCAACATTATCTTTTAGTGCTATTCCTAAGCGATCAGCAATTTCATTTAGTAGCTTGAGTGAAATTAATTGTCTTTTGAGATATTAAAAACATACACTTATAAAAGAAGTCAATCCATGTGTATGCTTAATAATAAAATTTGTAACATATAATTTATCATTATATCATGAAGCCTTTAATACAGTTAAGCATTCAAATCTTATTGTTTTCGAATGATGACATTTGATATCATCATCTCTTTTATCCTTTCTTTCAAATTCCTTGACAAGAACAACAAAAGCCCTTATCTACTTAGTTAACTTACTTATCATTATGTCATTTAGATTTTTGAATACTAAATCCTACTTCTTTGACATACATATTGCAAAAATTATAAATATCTTACTCCGTTTCAAATTATGTTTCAACTTTTGGAATACTTTCTTCTAAAATATTTGCATGAATGAAATCATAACACTAGTATTAGAATCAATCATGTTTGAATATTTATCTTGTTTGAGACTCTACTCTTCATTGGTTCAATTGACGAAAGAATATCAATTTATGTAAATTTTTATCTCTGACACAATAAATTTTATTTATTACACTTGTAGTTTCTTTATCCATAACTTAAAAAATAAAAAATAAATGAATTTAATCATCTTTAAAATTAGTGGAAGAATCAACCCTCCATCTTGTTACCATCAAGTTCAAATTCGACAATTATAGTAATCATACATCTCTTATAAAATTATCAAACATACTTTAAAAAGATTAAAAAGAAAAAAAAACAATCAAAAGGACATGATGTCCTAATCAAATTGGAGAGAAGAAGGCCTAGTTATCCTCACATATAAAATTTGGATGCTTTTGTTTGATGGCAATGCCATGATGCATTTCCCAAAATTTACTATTCTATTTTAAATGCTTGCAAAACAAAATTTTGAAATATTTTAGAGCAAATAAATTATTTGATTGATATATTTCATTTCATATGCTTAAAAATTAATTAATTAATTAAAAGTAATTAATGAAAAATACATTAAATTTGAATTAAATAATACATATAAAGTTAAAGAAAAAACAAAAATATATAAAAAAACCAAAGTCAAACCTATGGATTAAATAATGGTTAAAATACCATAGTGGTCCCTGTATTTATGTATTTTTTTCAATTTAACCTCTTTACTTAAAATCGTAACAATTTAGTTTCTTAATTTTGAAAATTGTTTCAATTTAATCTCTCCTTCTGATGACATCTAATTTGACTTTCAAAGGTGATGACGTCAGCAATGATGTGGCAGCATATTTGTAGTCGACATGCTGACATGACATTGTCACATTACTCAAATTGTTTGAGAATGTTAGTACCATGTGGCACTAACATGCTAACATGTCAAAGGGACTAAATTAAAAAAATATGATACAAAAACTAAATTAAATAAATATTTAGTATATGGGACTAAATTGAACCCCAAAATTTTTTTTTTTTTGAAATATAAGGAATATATATATATTTAGCTCAATTTTCAGATTATTAAGTATCTTTTCTCATTAGTGTGATTTCAATAATGCATATATTGAACTAATATAAAAGAAAAATACCAATGGAGCAATATAGCTTCATACTAATTGCTTTCAAAGGTGCTTTGATAGTAATAATACATTTGACATGGAGCCATGTATTTGCTTTATGCTAATTGCTTTCCAAGGTACTTTGATAGTTATAATATATACTTAATTAAATAATACATTTGAAATGGAGCTATACAACTATCAAAGTACCTTTGAAAGCAATTAACATAAAGCTAATATATGACTCCTTTTGTAATTTTTTTTATACTAGTTTAATATATGTATTATTGAAATACTACTAACAAGAAAAGACATTTAATATTATGAAAAGTGAGCTATATATATATATTCCTTATATTTTAATTTTTTTTATATTTTTGGGTTCAATTTAGTCCCTGTATATTAAATATTTATTCAATTTAGTTCCTAAATCAAAGTTTTTCTTTAATTGAGTTCTTCTAACATGTTAGCATGTCGGTGTCCTATGGCACTGACATTTTTAGATGATTTGGATGATGTGGCAATGCCACGTCAATATGTCCATATATAGATGTTGTCATGTCAACGTCACGCTAATGTTGATATCATCATCTTTAATTGTTAAATTAAATATTATTAAAATAATAAATTAAATTAAAATAATTTTTAAAATAGAAAGACTAAATTTATTTTGATTTTAAATAAAAAATTAAATTAAAAAGATATATATGAGTATAAAAAATGTTGAGATATTTTGATCATTAATATATATATATATATATATATATAATCATGACCATATATATAAAAAAGGTTAAACCTTCATCCATTCCTCTTAGACAATATATAAAATTGAAAAAAATGAAAAAAAAATTAAAAAGAAAAGAAAAGGAAGGCTTCAGGAAACTGAAAGCAAAGCTCAATCAATGAAAGTAAAAAGTAAAAGCTGAAAATGCAAATCGGAATAATCCAAGGTTTGGTTTAAGGGGTTGAGAGTGGCGTAAATTTGTCGGCTTTTTATGCCTACGTGCTTTCTTAGTGACTGCTCGTTCCATTTTCTTCTTCTTATTTTTTATTTTTGAAAGAAATGCAAAAGCTGATAAAGATATGGATTAGATGTGCAACACCACTATTACAAGAACAAGTCATCAAATTATTTAGAGAAATTATGAGAAATAATTTTTTTTGATAAAAATATTTTAAAAATAATTATTAAAATAAATTTAATTATTTTTAATTATATTTAATTATGACTTAATAAAAACACTTTTAAAATTATTTCAAATAAATTAAACTATTCATCACAATTTCTTCTCATTTGTGCTTTTGATTTTTCCCTCTCAACATCTCACTCTCTCTAATTTTATCGATTTATTTCTTCGATATTCGTTTACTATGCTTCCGATTTCTCTCTTTCGGGCTTTCAGATTTCTCTTTTCAGCTCTTTGAAGACACTAAACGATAATTTTGATGTGTTTGAGTGGATAGCTCTTTGGAGAATTTGATTTTTAGATATTTTGGATAAAACTACATAGTAAAAATGATAACAAATTTTTAAAATAACTTTTAATTGGATCAATTCAAGATCTAGACATCAATAAACTCAAAATTTTAAAATTTATAAACCTAAGTTTTTAATGAAATTTTTTCTAATTTTTAATCCAAATAGGTATTTTAGATAAGAAAATTTATGTTTTGATTTATAAAAACATGTTAAAAACACTTTAATCGATGCCAAATTATCAAAAAAATAAAAAAAATAAAAAGAGTTGAGAGGATTTGATGTTTTAGTTTGTAAGTAACAACAACAGTTTAGACATTAAAGTGTAACAAAATGTTTTTGAATATGACATGTAATAATATTATTTTTTCAATATAACATGTAATAACAATATTTTTTTTTAACAGTGTAACAACATTTTTTAATCATGGCGTGTAACATATTTTTGTACATAGCGTGTAATAACAGTATTTTTTTAACATGACGTGTAACAACTTAACCATGATGTGTAATATGTTTTTGTACATGACATGTAACAACCTAACCATAAAATGTCACATATTTTTATATATAATGTGTAACAACTTAATCATGGCATATAACAAGCTAACCATATCATGTCATATGTTTTTATAGATGATATGTAATAACCTAACTATGACGTATAACATGTTTTTATACATAATATGTAACATCATAGTGTATAATTTTATTAAAGATAATTTTATCTAACTTAATTAAAAATAATTAAAATTTCATAAAAAATTATTTTTTAAAATATCTTAATTGTTTATGCTTTAGATTTTAACAAGCACAACATCAATCTATAAAAGCGTTGATTCTCGTGGAGTATGTTTTTTTTATCTTAAGTAGAGAAAGGGTAATCAAATAAATATGTTTGTGCTGGAGGTAAAATCACCAAAGTAATAGGATCTGAGGATGATATACAAGTATGTCTTTCCAGCAAGCCACGTGTAAAGTCAACCAAGTGTAGAGAGCTTATGAGCAATGAGCAACGGATCTTCGACTCGTTTTAACGCCGAGTAAACTGTTTTTTGTTTTCTAACTCCCCTGTTCTGTTCTTGTAGCTGTGACAAGGAGGAGCTAAAATATCTCCTGATTCTTTGGAAGATCACTCGAAGTTCTCCTCCTTTCTTTGAAAATGACAATTCTCTCCTTCTTCTGCAGAGCTTCTAGGTCTTTCAATGGCTACCCTGCTTGCTCTAAGCTTCTGGTTCTCTGCACTCTCAGGTTCCTTCCTTTTGCACTGTTTAAGGAAATACCCTTTTCCTGTTTTCATTATTTTCTTGTTTGTTTTGTGTCCTTTGGGCTTATGTTTGACTGCTGACATTGTACGGGAAGTGTGAAAAGTGAAATTTTGGATTTTTATTTTAGTTTTTGTTATTTGTAGATTGAAGGCATTAAAATCAAACTTAAACAGTAACTTGTCCAGCTCTTACTGCTCTAATATAGATCAGGGTTTTATCTCGTGGGATCAAAACAGAGTGAATCTGATATTATTATAGTTTAGGGTTTTAGTTTTATTATACATTTAGAGTTTAAGCCTTGTTTTTGCCTTGCGCACACTTTAACTTATTGTAGCAGAGGTGCTTTCCATCCCTCATTCCCCCCCCCAACACCCACCCGCCCCCCCCCCCCCCCCCTCTTTTTTTGGTTTTTTTTTTTTTTATAAATAATTTGACTTTACTGTTAAGTGGAAACGTGATTGTAAAATGTTTCCTTTCATTTTATAGTTTGCTGTTCATAATGCGAAATGTAAGTGTTATAAATATGCATTGGTTTGATAACTACTTGTATTATCACTTAATGAAATAAAAAATCATGTTCTACTACGTGAAAAAGGGTGATTATACTTTCCACTGGTATTGGTATCTATGGTTAAATATAAAGAGAGCTGATTTAATTCTCTGATGCTTTTGTTTGTCGAGCTGTGCATGCTAAGCAAACAAATTATCCCTTTCCGAAAAAGACAAACTTTCATTTTTTTTTCTGCTTGAAAACGTGCTTCCATACTTGGACACCTTGTTGCATTTCAAGGATGCACGGTTAAAGTTAATCAAATGATCCGCAAAATTTTGTGGTATTATCAAAAGCAAGGAATAGTTCCATACTCCTTACTAAAGAGGCAAAATTGCCTACTTGGTAATGATTAAATTTCCTTATTTTGCATATCTCAGTCGCATGTTGCTGCTATTTCAAAGAAAGAAGTATAACCATTTGGCCTTCAGAAAAAAAAAAATGGAATCCTAGGAGATTTTAAAGTCATTGCTTTGCTTTGCGTTTCTACATGTTCTACTACATTAATTTTAGATAAAGCCCATTGTTTTACAAAGTACACTAATTACAATTTATGGTTTGCGTTCTTTCTTTTGATCTAGTGCAGTAGTGGGAGTCTTGTGGCCTACTCAGAATCACAAACAGATGTTAGCAACACCAGTGTAAAAATCGATGAAAAAGACTGCAAGAAAAGGAGAGTGGTGGTTCTGGGAACAGGATGGGCTGGTATTAGTTTCCTTAAAGATCTTGATGTTTCTACACATGATGTTCAGGTTATTTCGCCCAGAAATTATTTTGCGTTCACCCCATTATTGCCTAGTGTCACCTGTGGAACAGTTGAAGCACGGAGCATTGTGGAGCCTGTCCGGAACATTATAAAGAAGGTAGCTGAAAGAAACTAGAGCTACACAAAATATTTTTCCTCTTATCTGCAATTTATTTTCTTTGTTCTTTTTTCTCTTTTTGTTTTCCTTGTTTTGAAAAGGCAGGAATGTTTGAACTAGTTTGGGATTAAAAGTACTGAGTTGGGGTATATCTGCTTTTTTGTTTTTCATTTCCTTAAATTGCAAACGTTTTTCACTTTTTAAGTTCCATAGTCTATTTACTGCTGAAGAAGGCATATAGTTTCATTTTGTGATAAAGTGTTCTGGTTAGTATCATACTATCAATACTTTTACACATTGCACATTGCAAACACTATTTAGTTGCTTGGCATTGGTGAGACCACATTGTTATTGCTCTGAGGGGTTATTTTTGGCATGTTAGTTGCTTAATATCATAACAATTGTAAGAGAAATTTAAAAGCAAATTTATTGTTTCTGACAGAGAAATGGAGAAATACAATTTTGTGAAGCAGAATGTATCAAGATCGATGCTGCAAACAAGAAAATTCTGTGTCGTTCTACTTTTGACAACAACTTGGTTGGAAATGAAGAATTCTCTTTGGGATATGACTATCTGGTTATAGCAGTGGGAGCACAAGTAAATACCTTTAACACCCCTGGGGTTGTGGAGAACTGTCATTTTCTAAAGGTAAAGAAATTTTTAGTTCTACATATCATACATATGGTAGTAAAAGAAGATGTTTGTTAACATTCCAGAACTCTTCCTTTTGTAAAGAAATTCTTTCTGGGCTCCCTCTTGAAACTTTTGAATGTCACTAGAGATTGATAATCAGTTGTTAATGAGGTCCTGAAATTTCTTTTAACTTGTGGAGAACTGCAAAATTGCATGCAGGAAGTAGAGGATGCACAGAAGATACGCAGGAGCGTTATTGATTGTTTTGAAAAGGCGGTCCTTCCTGGACTAAGTGAAGAAGAGCGAAGGATAAACCTTCATTTTGTAATTGTTGGAGGGGGTCCTACTGGCGTGGAGTTTGCGGCAGAGTTGCATGACTATGTTCAGGAGGATTTGGTCAACTTATATCCTACAGTGAAAGATCTAGTGAAAATAACGGTGATTCAATCAGGGGACCATATTTTGAACATGTAAGAGAGGTTGCAATTTTTCATCTTATTGCTTTTTATGCTTTTTGGGTTTCAGTGACTGCACTGTACTATTCTCTTCCATTAATCTTTTAAAAGTTACTTATTCCATTTATCTTTCACTTATTCATTCTCTGTGATTGCAACATGAAATATAATACATGAAGCTGAATGTACTAATTACTCAGTCATATTTTATACCCAAACATGGTAGGGTTACCAGTGTCTTTTTTATTCCTAGTGAGTTACTTGCAATGTTGCCTATAAATTGCAAAGCAGTGTACAAAAAAAAATCACAAATAAGAACTTAGCAGATTTTAATCTCTGTCTCTGTAGGTTTGATGAACGAATAAGTTCTTTTGCTGAGCAGAAATTTAGCAGAGATGGTATTGAAGTTCAAACTGGATGTCGGGTTATTAGTGTTTCTGATAAGGAAATCACTATGAAGCTCAAATCAAAAGGAGAGGTTTGTTCTGTACCCCATGGA
Source organism: Theobroma umbraticum (assembly GCF_002168275.2). Lineage (NCBI taxonomy): Eukaryota > Viridiplantae > Streptophyta > Magnoliopsida > Malvales > Malvaceae > Theobroma > Theobroma umbraticum. The sequence goes on along the minus strand of NW_018397254.1, from coordinate 11,214,018 downwards.
TTGGTTGTTTGGTCTACTGGTGTTGAGACTCGCCCTGTTGTGAAAGACTTCATGGGGCAAATTGGGCAGGTTAGTGGCAAAAATTCTCTGTGATTGTAACGACTTTGAATATCAAGTTTTAACTGTCTATGATGATTTTTTCTGCAATCCTAGAACCAAAGTTCTAGGGATTCCATGTTATTTTCAGACAAACATAACTCCTATATTCTTGCCTTCAGTTGGTATGTTTGAAATGGTTGGTTATCTTGCACTAGTGCACTTATATAAGATTTGACATTTCAGGGTCGCAGACGTGTTCTAGCAACTGATGAATGGTTGCGAGTAAAAGGATGTGCAGATGTGTATGCCCTTGGTGATTGTGCTACTATAAATCAGCGAAAAGTCATGGTACATTACTTTGACCATCTCACTTTATTTTCTGATTTGTGAAGTAATCAGATTTAGCTACTTGTTTGGCATCAGTTGCATCTTGTGTTCCACTTTACAGAAGCATCTCTATATAATATGAAATTTACTGCAGTTCAAACTGCCAAACTCTTTATGCAAGTAATGTCACTAGGAATTCATGCATCCTTTATCCTCATTCTTCAACTGATGGAGTATTAAATAACTTCATATTGTCTGACGGTGAAGAAATTATAACTTTGTACTGGAGGAAAATGAGCATGTATTGATATACTTGATGTCATACTGATATGTGGTATATGTTTACTTTGGAACAATAAGCTGAAGACTGGAGTACCTTTCAAGTAATGCAATTAAGCCTTTGAGTTTATCAGTTCAGATCATATCAAATATTATATTAGATGATGTTGTTACTAGGCTAAACATCAGCTTGTTTGTGATCTTTGCTACTACTGATCTTGTAAAGTGAATGATAGACACAAGGCTACCATTCAAGAGTAAAGAAATGCTGAAAATATGATGGCCCTGCTAAGTACTTTCAGAGAAATTCTTCTTAGCAAACGTAATCAAGGGCAGTTCTATACCTTCTCTTCTTCTTGCTTCCCATTTTCCTCTCTGCATGTTAGTCCTTTATGCCAGTTATGGGGGCTTAAAATTCCTTTTATTCCATATTATATGTGTGTGTATACTTTCCAGTAACGGTAATTTGTAATTCGCCATTATGTTCCTTCAGGAAGATATTGCTACCATATTTAAGGCTGCAGACAAAGATAACTCTGGTGCCTTAACTGTTAAAGAATTTCAAGATGTTATAGACGACATCCTTGAAAGGTATCCTCAAGTGGAACACTATCTGAAGAGCAAGCACCTGAGTGATGTAACAGATCTGTTGAAAGATCCTGAGGGGAATGCTAGAGATGAAGTGGACATTGAAGGGTTTAAGTTAGCCCTTTCTCATGTGGATTCGCAAATGAAGAATCTGCCAGCAACTGCCCAGGTATTTGTCATTGACATACAACTTGGACTAGGCTTTTACTTGAGTTTATGGTTTCCATTGTCAATGGTAGTATAGCGACTACACATTTTCATTGTTTTATATTCAGGTTGCTGCACAACAAGGTGCATATCTCTCTAAATGCTTCAACCGCAGGCAGCAGTGTGAAGATAATCCTGAAGGCCCAAGGCGTTTCAAAGGGTCTGGTCGTCATCAATTCCATCCATTTCGGTATGTGACCTTAGTTGTATTCTGTACAAGTATTTAGATAAAGTGCATTATAGCATTATATGAGTGCATTCATATTATCATGGACAAATTAAAAATTTGTTGACAAAGTACAAAAGAACTATCAGCTGTTATTGGGCTTGTTCGTTGCACACATTAACATTAGTTGGGTTCTGGGGTATAATGGCGTTGATCAGTGTATTTTTCCTGCAGCTAAACTTGGGGTGATATCTGATGTATTCTGGTTATTCTTTTCTATCAGTCTTGTCTGTTTCTGTCTCATAATGTTTTTCAAGAACTTCTGACTGGATTGTTATGCATTTTATATAGAGAAGGCAGTGCAATAAGCTGTTTTGGATTCAAAGTTAGGCACAGTGTGATAGCTAGGATTTTATGTTTAATTTGAAGGTAATGGATTTGGAGTTAAATAATTAGAAACCAGCTGATAACTCTGGCAAAAGCCACTTTCTTTTAAGTGCTTTGCCTTAATGAAATGAGTTTGGAAATTTTTTCTTGAAATTAATCTTCATCCGGCTACATGACAGGTCGCTGGGTGAATTTTATGGTCAGCGCACAAGAGCTGAGCCCTGACTGAGTGAATAATTATGCCTAATAGCACATTCTAGCACGTAGAGTCAACTGTGGGCCATTACTTCTCTGTTGCTTTCTAATTTGATTTTCTTTGCACCTACAAGATACAAACATCTTGGGCAATTTGCTCCCTTTAGGAGGGGAGCAAGCAGCTGCTGAGCTGCCTGGAGACTGGGTTTCCATTGGTCATAGCACACAATGGCTCTGGTATTCTGTATATGCGAGGTGATTCCTGCTCCTCCTGGTGTTTCACAGTTGCTTGCCTGCTCAGCAAGTTATTATATGTCATATCAAAGAATATAATTTGACACAATTTTCTCGCGCATGCAGCAAACAAGTGAGCTGGCGTACTAGGCTGTTGGTGGTATCTGATTGGACTCGAAGATTCATTTTTGGAAGAGACTCAAGCCGCATTTGAGGCAGCAACACGAGAACATTGTAAATAAGTTTGGGGACTCAATAATACTTCGGTCGTATGGTGTTTGCAATTGCATCTGTTGTATATTTCTATATTGCTATTATTATGAAAAGTTGCTTCATCAAACAAACTCAAGTTAGACGATGGTCAAATCCCGATTGAAACTGAATTAGTGAAGAAAAGACGAATTGAAGCTTTTTTGGAAAATAAAGAGAGATTCAAAACTGGAGAAAACTAGAGCAAGAACTAGAGAAAATTTTAGAGCAAAAAATAATTTTTGATCCAAAATTCAAGGTTCTATTTTTCAAATTTGTATTTATTTTTCTAACAATAACAACATTTTCTAGATTTTAGTTTTTGAAGATTAAATCGGATCGAGGGAGGAGCTGTACAAGAATCAAGAAGTAGCTTAATGGTAAATTTGAAAAGAAACAGGTACGGCTGTTGGCCTTACAACAGATACTGAGAAGAGACAATCAAAATGGCACTTAAATGGTTCGTACAAGACCGACCAATAAGAAACGAATTGAAACGACAAGAATAATATCATTTTAAATACACCAGACTTCAAACCAAGAACAAATGACACAAGAACTTGACATTTTATACCACTAGATTCCTTGAAGGCAAAAGTGACAAAGAATTGTAGTTTACATGACCAAATCTCCTGTGCCACATTTTTAACATATCCAGTTCATTATATAGGGCTAAATGAGCAGTATTAGCTAAATTAAGAGGATAACAATTGTTTCTCATAGCAATAGTACACAACCCATCTCTATTGGTGTCAATTATAGTACATACTTCATCTCTAAACAGTCAAGTATAATGTTCTTTTATCAACTGTCCCACACTAAACAGATTGTGATTAGCACTAAACACATAATGCACACTAATTATACACTTGCTTCTTGAAGTAGTATCAACATTGACAGTACCTACCCCAAGTATATCTAGATAATTGCCATCTCCAATCTTCACTTTTGACTTAAAGCTTGTGTCAAGAGTAGTAAAAAGAGACTTACTACTAATCAAATGATGTGAACAAGCACATTCCAACAACCAAATATTGGTTTTACTTGAATCTTCCCCACTAGGTGCCACAAAAAGGACCTCTTTAGTATTATCATCTACTTGTTCAACTACAATAGTTTTTGCATTCACTTTAGAACGATTCTTACATACTTTTTCAACATGTCCTTGTTGACTACAAGCCCTGCATTTAACATTTGTCTATACCAACAATACTTCTCAGTATGATTGGTTTTTTTACAATGTTAACATAGTGGATACTCATTTTTTTTATCCCACTACTTATTCTCTCCAAGATTTTTCCTTTTGTTTTTCTTATCAGCTGAACTACCTTTTGCACTTCTACCACTCTCCTTTAAGGTTTTAGTTTTAACTGCTAAGACAAAACCAACTGCACTTCTTTGTCTAAAAGCTCTCCTCTGTTTAAGACCCTCTAGTGCATTAACTAATTTTTTTAGTGTTAATTGAGTAAGATCTTTGGAATCTTCTAACGATGACACCTTAAATTCACATTTTTCAGGTAGACTAACATACATGTTACTCACTAATCTTTCCTCAGTAATTTCCTTCCTTAGTAACCTCGATTGGTTCACTAGTCCCATCATTCTTCCAGAAAAGCCTCTAATGTTTTCATTATCCTTTATTCTAAGCATTTCAAACTTTTGAGTTACATTGAATGCTTAAATCTACTTAGTTCTTTCACTTCCAAAAAATTCATTTTTCAAATAATCTCAAACTTATTTAAAAGTCCTTAAATGCATAACTCGTGCAAAAGTTTCATTAGATAAAGCTGAGTGTAGGCAATATAAAGCTTTATACCTTTTTGTTTGTCTTCCTCAAATTGACTGATCTGGGCAAGTGTTGGATTAGCTCTCCTTTGAACTTGCTCGTCGTTAGTTTCCACAAATTTCCAAAGAGTGAGAGCTTTGAGATATGGTTCGTCGGTTTCCACAACTTCCCAAAGAATGAAAGCTTTGAGATATAACTCCATTTTCACACTCTAGAAAAAATAATTCTCTTTGGTTAACTTTGGTGGAGTAGATGAATTGAAACCGAAAGTCATGGTAAATGATTAAACTTGGACCCTTAAGATCATTATACAGCTCTGATACTATTTGAACAAAAGATGAACTAAAGCTTTTCTGAAAAATAAAAAAAGAAATTCAAAACTAGAGACAACCAGAGCAAGAACCAAAGAAAATTTTAGAGCAAAAAATAATTTTTGATCCAAAAAACTGGATTCATTTTTCAAATTTGTATTTATTCTTTTAACAATAACAACATTTCCTAGCTTTTAGTTTCTAGAGATTAAATTGGATCTAGGAAGGAGCTGCACAAGAAACAACAAGCAGTTTAACAATAAATTTGAAAAGAAACAGACATGGTTGTTAGCCTTACAACAAAGATTGAGAAAAGACAATCAAAATGGCACCTAAATGGTGCATACAAGACCAAATAATAAGAAATAAAGTGAAACGACAAGAGCAATACCGTTTTAAATATACCAGATATAAAACCAAGAACAAACGACACAAAAACCTGACATTTTATATCACCAGCCTATTTAATCAAGAGATGACACCATTTTTGCTCCAACGGTCTTCCTTCAACCTTCAAGACTAATGCTTCTCACTAGTTCTTCACCCAACTTGATTTTCAAATTGAGAATTACCTTTGAACAATTAGACCATAGTTTAACTTGATTCACCATGCAACCCACTCTAGCAATGTTGTAGAGGCTTTGCCAAAATATGGACAACTTGATTCATGGACTTCACCTACTCTTTTCTTAGTGATGCATTATATATATATATATATATCAAAACTTGAGCCAACTTGTTGTGAATCATTGTCTTTGTAGCATTTCTTTGCTTCAAGTGAAGTTCCTTCAACAATCTTCTCAACCATATAGCATGGCAAGAGCAAGAGGTGATTGGAACATACTTTGTCTTGTAAATAAGAAAGTGTGACATAATGAGTTGCTTCTTTGAATTTCATGAAACAAAATAACTATCATAAAACCCATCAACCTAAACTTGTTAGAGGATGAATTAAAAATCTCATGACCAAGAGTTCTTTTGATGTAATAAAGTACCCTTTGGTTGCCATCATTTGTAATTTGTTAGGATTCTCCAAATTCTATGGGGTGTTAATGGACTTACAATTGAATATGTTGAACTTCTCAAGCATCACTTTTGCAAATCCTTCTTGTGAGATGAAAACATCTGTTTTTATTTGATTTACTTGGACTCCTTAATATTAGGACATGGTCCCATGTCATTCATCTCAAACTTTTTGAATCATAGTCTTCTTAAAATCTCAAACATCTTAAGTTGATTTTTTGCAAAAATAAGATCATCCATATAGATATTAAAAAAACAAGAACAAAAGAAGAAATCTCTGTTCTTGTTATGAAATATAATTTTAAAAAAAACTACGAGAGAAAGTATTTAGATAGAGTAAAAAGATCTTATTCAAGAATGTATTTACAAAGAAAGTAAGGCGACTATTTATAAGTTAATAATCTCTTAAATTTTAATTTTAATCCAAGTTAATATATATCCAAATCTATATATACATAATCAAATATAAGAGTTTAAATTAGATTATACTTTTTATGTTTAGCCTATTACGTTGTTTGACTTGGTCGAAATTTCTAAAATTATAGCATAATGGACATTTACACATATATTCATAATATCCTTCCTTGAATGTCTATTGTATTAAGAAAATGCCTTGTTAAAACCTTATTAGAAAAAAAATTCGAGTGAAGAAAAAAAAGTACATAATTATTTTTAAGAATCTGCCTTTGAAATATCGTCTCATTAAAACCTTACAAAGAAAAATCTAGTAAAAAAAACTTATGAAAGAAAGAGTACAGTGCGTATTCTACTCCCCCTAATGATTGCATTATTTAATATCTTTGAAAGAATAATTATGAGAGAAAATATTTAAAAAGAGTAAAAAAATCTTATTCGAAAATGTATTTATAAACAAAGTGAATGAACTATTTATAGGCTAATAACCCCTTAAATCTCAATCTTAATACAATTTAATCCATCTCCAAATTTAGATATATAAAATGAAATATAAAACTTAAAATTAGATTACACTTCTTGTGTTTGACTTCTTGTGCTGTTTAACTTAATTTGAACTTATTTGATCATAACATAATAGACATTTATATATATATATATATATATTCATAATAATTCTCTTGTTTTACATAATCATGAGTATTTATTGAACCTTATTGTGACGTCTAGTTTTTTGATGATGTAGAAAAGCCATTTTTTCTTTTAGTTTTTGTGGCTTGCTAGATACAAGTCCATTTTTAAAGTTATTGCACGTTTAGTAGCTTACAAGGAATGAATTTAAAATAAAACTTATTATAGATCATTTACTTTTATCATTTTAAAAATAAGAATCTATTTAAAGTTAATAATTTTTCTCTTTTTGATATGATAATATTTTTATTTAATAAAAATATCTGAATAAGCATGCAAATATTGAGAAATGTTAAGCTTAAAAAAAATAATGATGAGAGTTAAAATATTTTGAAAATTTTGAAAAACCACCCTCAATAGTTCAATGTTCAAAAAGTTCATAATATGGTATGTTAAGTTACAAGATCAAGATTAAAATTTTTAGAAATTCAAAACCTTTTCCCCTTTTTATCATAGAAAAAATGAAATCAATAGGGAACCACGTTAAGCTACAAGGTCAAAAAGTCATAACTTAGTGTACAAAAGGAAGAATCAATTTAAACCTCATTGATAAAGGTAACTCCCCCGGCCTTTAGAGTCATCCACGACTAAAGGTTATCAAAATCTTCCACGGTAACCACATTTGACATATTATAAAAATATTGACTCAATTAAGACGAATTAAAGCTTAATAAACCAAAATAAGAAAAGAAAAAGGGTAAAACTTTAGTTTGATGAAATTTAGTCAAAATATCTTCCTATGAATTGTTAAGATTCTTTGAAAAATACCACATATTTGTTAGAACACTTGAAATAGGTTTACCATGTAAGTCATAAATAATGAAAATTTCTTTAAACCCCAAGATTATAGGCCATAGTTTATGGCTTAAGAAGGAAAAAAAAAACCACAAGATAAATCATGACCGTCCAAACTCGATCAGAGGGCGTGCCTATAAATTCGTTCATAAGTGGTTAAGCCATTACATATGTGTCAAAACTCCTAATGAGAAGGAGATCTTTGTCTCTGAGCAAAAGACACGTGTTTTATTCTCTTGGTTTTAAAAAGTCTATGCGAAAAAAATTCGCTTAAAATTATTTACGTGGCAGTTTTTCCTCAACCCTCGCTAGTGTTTAAGTTTTTCCCTACGTAAGACAGAAGAAACTGATACACTTTCCATTTTCATGAACAGATTCTCCAAGTTTCTCCCTGTATAAATCTTCACTCTCTTGCTTCTTTGAAAAGAAAGAGAAAGGTAGGGTTTCTTTGCAGTAACAACAGAATGCGCGGCTACACGTTCTACGCGAAGGTCTCGAGGGTTTTTCAGACATACCCCTCATTGTCTAAGCTTCTTGTTGTCTCTACCGTCGGGTATATCAAGTGATTTTGCATTTAGCATTCTTCTTTTGTGTTTTTTGTTGCTTTCCAGTTGTTTTGAGTTGTTGTATGGTTATGCTTTGTTGAATTTCTCTTTAATAGTAATATACTGAGATTCAGATGTTATAAACAAGACACATGGCCCCCCCTTCAAAGTTGATAAAGAAAGCTCTTCTTCTGTTGCTTTGCCTTAGTATACGTTAATGTTCTGCTTTGCTATTCGTTTCCAGTAGTATTGCATTCCTGTTTGTTCTTTTATAATTATTCTTTATGGCAAATGCTTGAAATTTTCTTTCTTTTGTAGTATATATTATTTTTGGGTATTCACATGAAATTAGTACTATACATATGATGAATGTATATTCTTTACTACGTATTGTTTTTGACTTGTATTCGACTGCAGTGGTGGTAGTCTACTGGCCTTCAGTGATGACAGGCCATTCCAAACAGTGTTGAATGATGCTGGTCAGAAACCTGAATGTAAGAAGAAGAAGGTGGTGGTGCTCGGCACTGGTTGGGCTGCCACCAGTTTTTTGAAAAATTTGAAAAGTGATTCCTATGAAGTTCAAGTCGTGTCACCCCGCAATTATTTTGCATTCACTCCTTTGTTACCGAGTGTGACTAGTGGAACAGTAGAAGCACGCAGCGTTGTTGAGCCGATTCGCAACATTGTCAGGAAGGTATGCATAAAAATTATATTGAGATAGAATTACTTTCTGTTTTTTCCTCTAAAGTACTGTTAGCGTACTGAATGCCTCATGGTAATTGCTTTTCTTTTTATGTCTCATGGCAGAGAGGTTACCAAATTGATTTCATGGAAGCTGAATGTCTTAAGATCGACGCAAGCAAGAAGATACTTCACTGCAAGTCTGCTCAAGTCACCAATTTAGGAGGCAAAGGAGAATTCATCATGGATTATGATATCTTAATCATAGCTGTGGGAGCTCAAGTAAATACATTTAATACCCCAGGTGTTTCAGAATATGCACACTTTCTCAAGGTAGTACAATACATGTAAATGTTTTTATTTAAAAAATTTCTCTGCTTGATGAAGATTAAGGCCTTGCTTCTTTGTTTTTTTAACCTAGAAAATATTTGTCAGAATTCTGGTTTACAGCTTAATTGGAAGCTGTTCTAAAACTATCCTAATAAAGATTGAATTCTTTTGTCATGTAGGAAGTGGAAGATGCTCAGAAGCTCCGCAACACAGTGATTGACTGTTTTGAAAGGGCAAGTCTTCCTAGTGTGAGTGATGAAGAGAGGAAGAGGATCTTGCATTTTGTTGTCGTTGGCGGTGGTCCAGTTGGTGTTGAGTTTGCTGCAGAGCTTCATGACATTGTAGTTCAGGATATATCTAAATTGTATCCTTCAGTCAGTAACCTCGCAAAAATTACACTTCTTGAAGCAGGCGATCATATCTTAAACATGTAAGATATCTAGAGAGCATTTCCAAAAGCATCTTGTTTGTTCCAATTTCTCCTGTTTTCTACTTTATGAATTCAAGTATTAACAGTTAGCCTTCTGGAACTTGGCTCTGGTGAGTCAGAACATCTCCTCTCATTTCAATTCGCATCTCCTCTCATTTCAATTCGCAGGTATGACAAGAGGATTTCTCAATTTGCTGAAACAAAGTTCCAAAGAGACGGTATCGATCTGAAGACAGGTTCAATGGTCACAAAAGTGTCGGAAAAGGATGTTTCCACTAAAGATAGAGCAACTGGCCAATGTAGTACTCTCCCATATGGATTGGTCGTCTGGTCAACTGGTATTGCACCTCGTCCAGTCATATTGGACTTCATGAAGCAAATTGGACAGGTTTAAATAGTACATTTTTTTTTTGTCTGAACTGATTTCAACCATTGATCAGGCCATTTCTTCTTCTTCTTTTGAAGATGATTTTAATGTTTTTTAATGTTGTGACCACAGGGTAGCAGGCGCGTTTTAGCAACAGATGAATGGCTGAGAGTTGAAGGATGCGATAATGTATATGCTCTGGGTGATTGTGCTACCATTAATCAACGAAAAGTCATGGTAAAATTTATGTCTACGTGACTAGTTTGCCACTTTTAAGTTAGTTTTGCTTGCTCGATAACTTGTGTTTCAATTTCATTGTTAACTTAGCATGTAGACTTGGTCTCGCTTCAGGCCTTTAACCTCAACTTGAACATGAATTTGGGTAGTATAATTATTTAACCATGAAAATCCTGTTGTTGATGAGATGCATTATTCGCGCGTTATCATAGAGAGATCTGCTATTAAGTTCTGTTATGTTGCTTGTTGTTGACAATTTACTAGGAGGATATATCGGCCATTTTTGGCCAGGCCAAAACGAATGATACTGGTCATTTGAATAAACAAGAATTCAGAGAAGTTATAGGAGACATCACAGAGAGGTACCCTCAAGTGGAGCTTTATTTGAAGAAGAGCAAAGTGAAAAACATGGTTGCTTTACTCGATAACTATGAAGGGGAAATTGACATTGAAAAATTTGAGAAAGCTCTCTCAGAAGTGGATACTCAGATGAAAAATCTTCCCGCAACAGCTCAGGTAAGTTGGTAGTTCATTTTCATTTTTCCGGGGAATTTGGTTCCATCATACAGTTTTAAACGTTGAGGTTTTTGAATACAATCTAGGTCGCTGCTCAACAAGGTGAGTACCTCGCGAAATGTTTCAATCGTATGGAGAAGTGCGAAATGTATCCTGAAGGTCCTCGCAGGTTCCGAACATCAGGCCAACATCGTTTTCATCCCTTCAGGTACAGCCTGAAATTATCTTGTTAATAGGCATTGAACATCTAAAAATCTTTCAAGCTTCAACTTCCGGCTACTTGTGCCGCTCCAGTTTGGAAGCTGGAGTGCAAAGCTGTAGGGGTGAAAAACCAGAAATTGCTGAAACGGAAAAATATGATTAAACTTATGTTGACCAATTTCAGGTATAAACATTTTGGGCAATTTGCTCCACTAGGAGGAGAACAAACTGCAGCTCAACTGCCGGGAGACTGGGTTTCAATTGGTCATAGCACCCAGTGGCTTTGGTATTCAGTCTATGCAAGGTAAATCTCATTTCAGCTTTGGTTGTTATTAGCTCATTATCAAATCCTGATGGTTGTTTCCACTCTCAGCAAGCTAGTCAGCTGGCGCACTAGGATGCTGGTGGTATCTGACTGGTTTAGACGGTACACATTTGGAAGGGACACCAGTCGAATCTGAGACAAGTTTCCATCTTAAGTTTTTCCTATATATTTAGATCTTGATTCCTCTAAATTTAATTTGCTATCATTTTTAATTTTGTTCTTTATATATATATATATATATATATATATATTGGGTATCAAATAGTGGATGTTAGTCTCATAATATTCGAAGAGAATCCATTCAATCCATAGTTCTTGTTCTGCTCCGGATATGGATGTCTCGTGGCTCTTTTATTGTGATAACGCCTTTTTCTGTCTCACTTGCCAGCATTTCATAGGATATAATATTTCTTCAGAGAACTTTTAAGTTTTAATCAAAATTTTACACAAATTTATTAATATAAAAAATAAATAATCTGTCTTAAAAATTATTATTTGTTGGACATATAAATTCAATTTTTAAAATTTCATTAATTTACTGCTATGATAATATTTTTTGAATAATTTTACTTTTCATTAATTTCAAACATTATACAATATATAAATTTTAATTTTATATTTTTGAAAAAATTTTCTATTAAAAAAATCTTCACCCTCAAACAAGCGACACTCCCATAATCGATCGGCCACCTCTCAGTCGAATCTGGTCATACATGGCCAAATCCAGTCAGATCTTTGACCACGCTCCTCTGGCCTAGGGAGCACCATGGGAGCACTTGACGGTGCTCCCCAAGCCAGGGGAGCTGATCGAGCGATCCCATGGCTTGAGGAACACTTGACAATGCTCCCATGGTTTAGGGAGCACTTGACGGTGCTCTCAGGTTAGGGGAGCACCGTTAAGGAGCCAAGGAGCACCAGGTCGATGCTCTCTTGGCTTGGGGAGCGCGATCTGGTGTTTCTTTGAGAAAATTTAGTCGAATTTGACATTTCACTGTCAGATCCAACCACCGAATAACCGATCTATATTCGTTGACCGACTTGAGAAAAAGAGGGTGAAGAAAGAAAAAAAACATTTTAACCATTTCATGTTTAAATAGTAACATCGTTTATTCATTTGAAGTGAAATATCTATTTTTAAAATTAATAAACCTACTTGTAATAATAGTTAATAGTTAAACATGTTGAGTATTTTACTCTATTTCTTACAAAAAAAAATTACTGCTTTAGAGAGTGAAGGATCTCACCGGCCATTTGTTTTCCTCCTGGTATTCTAGCATCGTCGTCCCAAGTATTTTGCCCCTTTTATTCTGTTGCCAGACTACTCTACGTTGGAGTACATGGGCATTTACCAAAAACAGTGTTATACAATCTCTGAAAAACTAGGGACTCTTACCACCATGTCAGAAAAATTGTGAATGTTACATGATGCGTTTGTGTCCTCTTTAGACGAGTCCACCTTGTTTCTTGATCCAAAATAAAAGCATCAAGGCACAAAGCTCACTCAATACAAGGAGGAAGGTTGGCACACCATTGAGGGTCATTACAGATACTATGTTTTTACACCACATAAAATGCATAGATGAAGCTTGGTTAAATCCATTCGGGTCAAATGATACACAACTTGTATAGTGAAATGCCAAAGTATGTTGCTTGAAGTATAATACAAAGGTAATGGATATTGTCACAAGCACACTACTCAGAAATCTCAAACCTATGAGGCTGACAATGCTTTTCCAATGTCACAAGCACACTACGTTGAATTTAATTCATGTTGGCAATCGGCGAACTGTCAACTGATTTGTATTAGAAGATATACAAATGCTATGCACAATAGGGTCCGCTTATTTGCACTACATATTTTCCATGGTTGAGGCTCGGCCTTTGACTTTGCTGGCCTCTGCTTCTCATGTCAAGAGTACACCTAAAAGGAAAACAACATATCATTAACATAGTTGAAGATAAATCTTGCACACCAGTCATGTTATGGCAATCACATCTGAAAGCATAAATCTTGCACAACAAATGCAATTTATCAATCATCTAACATAAATCACATGTTACATTACAAATTTACAGGGATGGCACCAAAAACAATCTTATATGAACATGCTAAACTTATACTGAAGCATTGTTAACAAAGGGGCAAAAAAACATTGGATAGCAGAACAGACATACCAGTATCAGTAGTAATGTGTGAGGGAACATCCATGACATATTCCTACTCTTGCATCGAGCCAAGCTCAAGTACTCCAGACAACACTAAAAAACTCTTACAGAGGTTAACCCTGGATCAAGTACATCACTACCTGCGTTTTTGTTTAAAATTCTCTGTAGCAGCTATATCTGAAAGGGATGATGACTTCATCTCCTCTGAAAAAGATATTACCAAATCCACCTTCCCCACTTTCTTCAAAATGCAGATTAGAGATCGATATATGTAAACTGATGGATAGATCTGCCTCTGCTTCATCTCACTGAAGAGTCTTAAAGCTTCATTAATGTTTCCTGATCGACCAAAAATCTCAATCATTGCTCTATAAGTAAGCAAATCAGGTTCAACTCCAGTATCACTCATTTCTCTGAAAAACACTAAGCACATATCTAACCTCCCAAGCTTCCTCAAATTGTTCAATATCGTATTGTAAGTAATGATATCTGGAACCAAGCCAGCTTCCTTCATAGAGGCAAACTCATGGACCATTTCATCCACCCGACCAGCACGACCTAAGATATCCAAAATAATATTATATGTTATCACATCAGGCTTGCATCCAAAACTCTTGATCTGATTAAATACCAAAAGAGCCTTTTCTATCTGCCTGCATTCAGCAAAGGCAAGGATGATTCGGTTTATAACTGTTGTGCTACTCGGGAAAGCCAATTCCGATACTTGTTTGACAAATCTAATCAATGCTGTACAGTCATTAGCCTTCACAAAAGACCTTGCAAGGTTAAGATAACAAGTTGAGCTCAAGGGTCCATGAAACACCAATAAATCTTTGAATATCTGAAACGAAAGGACAATCTCATTTCTTTCAGCGGCTGCAGCCAAAAGGGTATTATATGCGTCGGCGATGAAGATATTTTTATCTCTCAAGGATTGCAGTAATCTGATAGCCATTGAAAGATTTCCAGCTTTGCACAGCTTATGAACATAAGCATTACAGGTTTTCCCGCTTGACTTTGGCATGTTTTCACATGTAGCCAGAATTTGATTCAAGACTTCATCTGTTACTTCCTCTTCATCTGGGGCAGCCTGAGTTGCAAGCAATTTATAATTTCCGACGATTTTACTTACAGTGGGGTAAAGAAGGCAAATGCAAGGAAATCCAACTGGTATGGATGTAATATAGTTCTGGGATTAGAAGCATGGCCATCAATTACATGCTAAACATATGAAAAATATAAGAAATTAATCAATCCAAACCACATATTTAACTCAATCCACGGGTTAAAAAAATAACAAAGAAATTTGTAGGAACGCAGCTTCTGTTTAACAAACAAAAAAAAAATCCAATTCCTGCCTTATATCAATTTCTACTCAAAAGTAGGCGCTATTACTTGTTGATGATAAAAAGAAATGGATGCGTTTTGACTTACATCGTGAGGATAATGCCCACGCTTCCCCCAACCTGGAATCAAACTGGAATAGGAATTGAAAGTGCCTTTGCATCGAAGGAGAAGCTTGAAGCACCTTGTGGTAGCTACCATTGATATATTAAAACCTCAAAAGGAATCCATAAACCAATTTATTGCTTTAAATTTCCTAAGGAATGGAGTTTCAGCAATCTTGAGGCGTTATAGAGGTTTAATGTTAGGGTTTAACGCTGGGCAAAAGGCCGCGGTGTTTAGTGCCGGGCGACAACGCCCAAAGGAAATTCATTTTTTTAGTAGGACGATTTGGTTTTCTTTGTTTTTTCCTCTCTTTTTTTTCTTCTTTCCTGCCCTTTCCCTTTGTCTTTTATTCTTTCTTTTTTTTAATTTCCCCACATTTTCATTCCTTTTCTTCGTGAGCGCGGGGAGGACATTCGTTTTACTCCTGGTCCTAGAGAGCAGTTGGTTCCAGAAAAGTAAATAATAATTTCCGTAATAGGAATGGTAAAATTATATTAAGCATCATGCTAAAAAAATTTATAATTTATAATTTTTTTATTTTTTAATTAAATTTTTATATTTTATTTTAAATTAAATAACTTTTTTTAATTAATAATTAATTAATTATTATTAATTAAAATATCACTTATCATTTTATGTTTTGATCTAGTATTGATGTTGAAAATAAAAAATATTATATTATCATATTAAATTAATATATTATATTAATTTTAATATAATCTGTAAATATATCACATCATCATCAATTATAATATATTAACTTATCATTTCAACGTCATATACTATAAAATAATAAATTATATTTTAACTAAGTTAATAATTAATTATAAAAATTTATTTAATTTAAAATAAAAATATATAACTTATTTAACTTAGAAAGGTTTGATTGAATATAATAAAAATGTAAAAGTTTCTTTGACTTTTTTTAAATAGTTTATGAACTTTTTTAGATATTATATCATTAGATTATAATATTTAATTATAAAAAAAAGTTAAATTATGTAATTAGTCTCTATATTCTACAAAAAAAATATAGATTTAGTTTTTATACAATAATTTGTATAAATTGAGTTTTTGTACTTGATCATTTTACTAATTTCAATCCTTAATTTTAATATCGTTAAATTTTACCATTACATATGTTGATGTAACATTTTGACCAAGTTAACATAACATTATTTGAGGTGATGTGGCATTGATTATGTGCTAATATGACAGTTGCTGGATTTATGCTGATGTGGCATTTACTGACATGGAAAAATATTGAGTTTAAAAAAAATAAAAACACCTTAACCATAAATGGAATGAGATTAACATAAAAATTAAGAAAAAAGAACAAGAAAAGTTACCAATTGAAGAAATAGAATCAAAATAAGGAGAGCTTGTTTGGTTTTGAATATGGAATTGAAAAACATGAAAAATAATGTGCTTTAAAGGTTAATGGGCTTTCTTTTATAAGATTCAATTTTTGGATCTGCATTTTTCCTTTGAAGATTTTAACTGGTGTTGCAAACCAAACGCAATCAAGACAACTAGGTAAGCTTCTTAGCTTGATCAATTAAATCTAAATGAGTCTCTTTGTGCCAGAAAGTGAGCTTGATTTTAACATGGTTAGGAGATAAAAGATGATTTTCTATTACGATGTCTTAGTGGTGAGATATTAGGAGATATAGAAGGAGAGGAACCATAACTCCTTGATCTAGAGGACGAAAACCTTGATTTGCCTTTATATGGAGGGCCTTGATCATCTATTCGAGAATCAAGACGACCTCACTTATGACTAAAACTTTGAATAGAATTGTGACTCTGATTATGAATTAGGCTGCGAGAAACAATTTTACTTTGACGTTGATCATTTATAGGCTTTCATTACTATGTGTTTAGTTCAATTGGAAATAAAATAGAAGTTTTGAAAGAAAAAAAAAATGATGTTTCAACATAAAATAATGGTTGTAAGGTTTCTATTAATTTTGTTAATTTAGTAATTACCACATTAGCAATTGTCACACTAACATTTGTCATATCAACATTTTTTGGTTACATTAACATGATCATGTTACATCAGCACATAATTAACGTTACATTAACAAAAAGTGTCACATCAATTTGGTTAAAATACTATGTTAACAAACTTAACTATAAAATTTAATATTATTAGAACTAGAGATTAAAATTAACAAAATGAAAAAATATAAAAATTCAATTTACATAAATTATTATACATGAAATAAATCCATATATTTTTTTTGTAAAGTATTGTATAATTTAACTTAAAAAATACTAAACGTATCCTAACTTTTTTTCTTAAATTTTTCTAAAAAGAATATGCATTGAATTCTTAACTTATTCTATTAAAACCTTTCCAGTTGGAAAAATTATTCAAAAAAAAAAACTTTATAACTAAAAAGATAATAAAGAAACATCTCCTTATGTTGTGATATTGTTAGACGTGGTTAACCTCAGGCAAATGTCTAGAGAAGAAATATATCTTACACCTTTAGCTTGCACAAGCTAATGGCAATGATCTTTTAGTCTCTTGCTATTTCATTCTTTTAACTTTCTTGGTTAAGAATATAACTAATTGATGATTAATCTTGGGTGGTAAAATCTGAAACAAATGGTTCGTAAAATTTGCAGACAATCATGGCAGGTTCAGACAAATTCAAGTGGGGACGAAATAAGTGGCCTGACAGAGTGATGGAATTACAAGTGAAGTTGAGATATTTACTTCTTAATCTCCACACTAGTAGCAATGTCATTTCATGGTGGCAATGGCTCCAGAACAGAACATAATCATCAGTGTCAGAATTCAAGGACATGCATGTTCCTTAATTCCATAACAAAGCAGAGCACAGGCGCAAACTGCAAACAACATCATTTTTCCTTCCTCTCCATCCCAGTTTCTTTACATCAACTTTTCTGTCCCGTTTCCAAACATTGGAAAGGGATCCTTTTCACCCTGGAAGGGATGAGTCCTTTGATATTCAAACATCGAGTTGTTTGTAGTTTCCCCTTTTAATTTCTTCATGTTTTTTTCTCACTTATCAACCTCAAGATTACTTAACAGAAAAAATCTCGAAATTTTTTCTTGAAAAAATAGTAGTAGAAGATTATAAAGAGGAAAGTGGGTATGAATCAGTTTATTTATCAAGGTAAAAGAGACAGAAAGAAATTATGTTGATGATTAACAATTAGCATCAGAGAATCTTTTTTCATTTTAGAAGAAGTACTAACTAGTCTTGATTCACTTACTCAACAGTTAATGGGAATAGAAAAATAGATCATAATTAGAGAGGAAGATAAAAATGCTACTCATCTGCTTGGATAGAAAAAAGGCAAGGCAAAAGTAAAATCTCCAACTCCTTCAGGGAAAACATAAATCATGCTTTATCTATCTAAGGTGAATATCTGGCTTATAACACCAAAGCCGTTTATTTATGCAAGAAAGAAAGATATTCCTGAATTTGGTAAGGAATCCTGAAAAATACGTGCAGAAGAATAGCCAACTGGTAGGATAGTTGTCAATATGAAAAGGAATTATTATATTTACTTTCACCTATCAACTGTTGTTACAAAGAAAGAAAAAAAAATTATCTTCACCCGAAAGCAAGAGAAAAGCTTATCTTATTATTCCATACTAGAGAGCGTAAAAGCTTAATCAAGCGCTTACATATGTGAATTAAGCGAACATAAAACCATTCTTAACCCATAACAAGAGTTATGGTATGATTCACAACCCCAAAACCCCCGGACTCTGTAGCTTGAAAAAGTCAAGAAGAAAATTAACAAATGAATCAATCTTCCTCTCCATCCCCTTCTGCAAAACTCAGAGCCTGACAAACAGAGTCCTCTGCTTCTTCCTCCATACAGAAGTACGATTTCCTTCCCATCAATTCAGCCACTCTTTTTGCTGGACCTGAATCACGAGGACTTTTACCCAAAAATCTGACAGTCCTAATCTTCGGTAGCACATTGTTCATCTTATTATCTGGCTCCGGAGATACCTCCTCCGTTTCACACTTGAAAACTACCACTTCACTGGGAATTTCCCACTTCTTCTTCACTCTGCTCTCACTCTTCTGATTCTTGCAGGAATCCACTAGCCGTTCCTGCGAAACACGCTTCTTCTCATGCCTGTTGCTTTCCTCCTTACCATTTTCTGGTAAAGACCGCTTTCGAGCATCGTTCACGCTGAAATTCCCATTGCTTTGATTGGCAATCTGATTGTAGCGGCTCGCTACTACCCTTCCAGGTTTCACTGGTTTCTTTGCTGTTACCGATTTTTCTCCATCTTTGAACAGTCTTTTTGGCTGAATTGTAGCGAGAACCCCATCCTCTTTCTTAACAGCCCTTGTACACCCTGCCGTGGTTGCAGCTGGCTTAGGAGCTTCAACCTTAGAAGTTTTACGTGATCTAGGGCTAACGCTCAAGCTCTTCCCTCTCTCTCTTGTAACCTTCCCTTCATCAATACCTTGAAGCTTAAAGAAACAGGATTTCCGGCGACTCTGTATTGACTGAATAGGGGTGGTGATTTCCTGCTTCGTCAATTGCCTCGATTTCATAGCAGAGAAAATCTCCGTTGGACCTAAACTAACCCCTCTTCGACTCATTTTTGTTTTAGCACTTGACAACAATGGATCTTCAATCTTTTTTCCCATCTCCAAATTCCCGATGCGCTGTTTTTGCTCCATGAATTTAGCAGGCACTATTCTTCCTCTCATCGCAATACTTCTCGCATTGTACTCAGCTTTTTCGAGACGAAGAGATTCAAGTTTCGATGACAAACGAGAGATCTCCTTCTCAATCTCTTCAATCTCCATATCAATCTTTTTCTCATCGTGCTTTTTCTCTTCTTCTTTCCTGACTCCACTCTTCAGTTTCGATGACAAAGGCTCGACAAAAATACCCTTCAGCGCCTGCTCTTTGGAGTTACCAATAACATTCTTGGAACAAAGAGGCTTAACAAGGGAAGCGGAAGATTTAAAAGAAACAGGGGACTTTAGCCAAAGGGGGCTCTGATTTTCTTTGCTGCCATCAGATTCTAGTGACTGATTCACCGACCCAGATTCAAGATTGCCCCAAGAAGCCTTGATGGCGCTGGTATCTTCAGACTCTCCATTGTCAAAAGCCGCATTGTTCCAAACCTGGAGCTCCTGCACATTAAACGGATCTGGGTATTGAAGAATACTCATCTTTGTACACTTTGAATCAAGAATTCCTGAAAAAAGGAATAAACAACAACAAATTTGAGTGTTAAAAGAATTACGCAGAAATGTATGTATTTTTTTGCTAATCTCTGGAGGATATTGGTAAGAGAGAAAAAGAGAGATAAATGCATTGAGGGAATTTCGTTTTCTTGGGAGAGCTATATGACCGTTGGGCAAAAGTAGACGTTAGAGGGGGATTGTTGGTGAAATCTGAGCCGTTAGATCCTAAACTGCTCCTGCAGACGCTTCGATTTGATTTAAAGGTTAGTGGTAAAAAGAAAGGAAATTGAGTGTATTGGCATTTGACAAATTGTTACGAGGGTCTCAGTACGACCTTATCCTTAATGATCACCACTTTTTTGGGTCCACAGGGCGCGCTTCTTCTCCTCCCTGGGCCGCTCCATGGCCCATGATGGTTCAGAACCGGCTAGATGAGTCATACGACATCGTTTGACCTTAGCAAGCCAATTATCAAAATGGAGTTTCACTGAAACAAAGCTGTTAAAATATCCGGCAACTTTACCGGTTGATTGCCTCTCCTATGCAATCAGGTGCTCTTTTCTTCTAAATGGAAAATGCGCAACTAAATTTCAATTAGCATTCTTTGGCAAAAATAAAAAAGCTTTCAATTAGTATTAGCATTACTTTGATTTATTTGCAGTTTACTTGAGAATTTCATCTCTATGAAAGTAAAGATTTCATGTTCCGTTTTTCTGCAATCGCGAAACCTAATTGTTTCTAATCATACTTCCTCTTAATTTTGGAATCATCATGGCAGTCCGTCGAGGGACGGCTCGCGAGGAAATCAACGGCGGGGCAGGGTGGGTGACGGTGAAGGATGGATCAAGGGAGACAAGTGTTTGCAGTAGATCTTCTAGAGAGATATGCGGCGAAAGGCCGCGGTGTGATTACGTGTATGGCGGCTGGAAATGATGTGATTGTGTTGGGAACAAGTAAAGGTTGGGTTATCAGACACGATTTTGGGGTGGGAGATTCGTATGGTATCTTCTTGTAGCCTTACCTTTTTTGCTTTACTTGATTTCTCTTGTATAGGTTAATTCACTTTCTGTAAAATTAATCATGTCAATTTTTAGTTCTCAGCTAAATAGAGTGCTAATTTTCGAAATGCCTGGCTAGTTTTAAATCTGATTTTCAATCCTTGTTGGTTAAGTAATTACCTTAAAGTTGAATTGAACTTGAACTCATTGATATAAGGTGTTTGATTGAGCTTCTTACTTAAGGCATCAAGTTGAGTTATGGCAGTTGAGAGGTTAACAGCCGAGTTATTGTTTCTTTATGATATTATGGAAGCATTTTTGTAATTTTGCTTGTCTATTTGGAATCTTAGATTTTGATCTCTCTGCGGGCCGAACTGGGGAGCAATCCATCCATAGAGTTTTTGTTGATCCTGGGGGCAGCCATTGTATTGCTACTGTTGTTGGCAGTGGAGGTGCTGATACAGTCTACACTCATGCAAAGTGGAACAAGCCACGCGTATTAAGCAGATTGAAAGGGGTAGTTGTCAATGCTGTTGCCTGGAATAGGCAACAGATAACTGAAGGTAATTTAACTTTTGGCCGTTGCTTATTTGATAATACCAAGCTTTGTGTGTATTGATTTAGTTATGTTGTTGTGTACTTTTATGTAAATTTTTTTTCTAATGCAGCTTCTACAAGGGAAGTCATTCTTGGTACAGACAATGGCCAACTCTATGAAATTGCAGTAGATGAGAAGGACAAGAGGGAGAAGTATATGAAGCCTTTATTTGAATTAGCAGAACTTCCAGAAGCTATCATGGGTTTGCAGGTATTCCTTTTTGTGCCTTTCTTTTGGGAATGAGCTTTAAATTTTCTGTTGTTTCGTCTTTTTGAGAACCCTTTGTACTGATGTAGATGTTCTTTTGGGAAAGCAACTAGACCATCCTCTTTCTTTAGCCAAAAGTAAAAAGAATAAAAAAACAATGAAGAAGAAAGCCTTGTTTGGATGGATACAGTTGTAATTTGCCTGTGCTTATTTGTCTGTACAACTGTGCATGATATGTCTTCTGTTGCCAGTATTGTTTTACGCTACACAATTTATGTTTGATAATAAACTAGTTGGAACATGTTGCTATGTATGTAGATTCTTATCTCCTATGTTGATAATATCAGAGGAATCATTGGTTCATGAAACTGGCCTGGAAACAGCATTCACATTAACCTGTTCTTTCTTCTTAATTAATGACAGTGTGGCTTTGTACAGATGGGAATAGCTATCTTAAGCTTCTTTCTTCGTAATAATTGGCATTGTGGCTTTGTACAGATGGAAACAGCTATCTTAAGCAATGGAACTAGATATTATGTGATGGCTGTTACTCCCACAAGACTTTATTCTTTCACTGGAATTGGATCACTAGAGGTAAGATAAGCTCCAATGCCTTTTCCCCCTGTTTTGGGAGTTTTAAAGTGATTGGCTATAAAGGAACATGTTAATATGTGTGCTGCGCTATTTGGCTGTTGTGCAACTGCTTCTTTCTTTCTTTACACACACATCCACGTAAATGTATGATCCAGTGCCCTTAAGCCATAACTTAATTGGCACATTAAAATGCCAGCTTCCTTTTTTCCCAGCTAGTGCTTATGCATTTAAATTAGACCCCTCTCCTGGGGACTGAAAGACAGTATGCCTTTGTTTTTTGGTGGGTGGTGGCGAAGGTGGTTGAAGGGAGGAGAGGGGAGGGGATGTGTTCTGTTAGTTTTTTCCCATGAATCCTTCTTTTCCATTGTGGTGCTTAAGTTACTTGTCTTTAAGGTCATATCCTAATATTGATGGTTCTTGAGGATTTATAGATTGAGGTCCCTTTTGTCCTTTTTGTTTATTTATTAATCGGTTGAGCCAGATTCTCTTCATCTCTGGAATGTCTATACAGTCACTTAGATGTGCCTTTTTTTTTTCATTTTTCTTTTTTTGCAATCTAGGTATAACAAAACTTCTCATCTAAGTGCCAACTGTGTGCATAAATTTTATTGTTTTCCTAAATTTGTTCTCACTTTGAAGTTCTCTTCCCACGATTTGCATAGCCTTCTGTCTAGCTTGGTGCATTATATTGTGGAAACGTACCTTTTTTTTTAATTTAATATTTTTTGCATGCTAGACTGTTTTTACTGGCTACTTCGATCATGCTGTGCATTTCATGGAACTTTCCTGGTGAAATACCAAACATGCAACTGTGTGCATAAATTTTATTATTTTCCTGATTTTTTCTCACTCTGAAGTTCTCTTCTCATGATTTGCATAGCCATCTGTCTAGATTGGTGCATTACATTGTGGAAAGGTACCTTTTTTTTTTTCTAATTTAAAGTTTTTTGCATGCTAGACTGTTTTTGCCAGCTACTTAGATCGTGCTGTGCGTTTCATGGAACTTCCTGGTGAAATACCAAACAGGCAAGTGTTCTTTTTCATGATTATATTTTGTAATTTGAACTACTCATAAGAGAGAACAGAGCCTTGTGTTAGCAGAACTTATGTAATGACTTGTTGTGCTTATTCTTTTTGGGTAACATAATCATTGTTGCTTATTGGTTGAGAATTACTATCTCCCTCTTCTAGTAAATAAATATAAAATTATGGTGCTTTCTGAGTGAGAATTTGCTGCTGCTATTGTATCCTCTCAGTGAACTGCATTTCTTTATCAAGCAAAGGAGAGCTGTTCATTTTGCATGGCTTTCTGGAGCTGGTATATACCATGGTGGCCTGAATTTTGGAGCACAGCATAGGTAAAGAATTAAATCCTTAACTTTTTCTTCTTTTGTTAACCATCTGTTTACGTTCTTTCTTTTGTTACTTTATTTTCTTGCCTTTTCAAAAATTAAATTCATATTTATACTTAAATTGCTGCTTTGCTTTTGATTTTGTTTTAGGTTGTATTTCACTTACATTTATAATGCATTGGAACTAGTTGTTATATCTGATGAAATTCCATACGAGTGTTCACTCACCATCGGTTGTTATGGATATTTTGATCTAGCTCTCCAGATGGTGATGAGAACTTTGTGGAGAACAAGGCTCTCCTGGACTACACAAAGTTGTCTAATGGTGCGGATGTAGTCAAACCCAGTTCCATGGCAGTGTCTGAATTTCATTTCTTGCTTCTTATTGGAAATAAGGTTAAGGTGTGTTGTGATAAACACTTGTGTTTTATTTAACTTCTGAAGTTGTCCATTGGAAAGGTTCTGAATTCAGTTACATCTACCTTGGAAATGGGTTTTCTTATGAGTATGAGAGACTTATTTCTAAGAGCCCCCTTTTATTTTATTTTTGGAGGATCTTGGGATTAGTTTTGTTGGTGTTTATGCAGGATTGTTTAGATTTGCCCTTTTCCTGTTCTTTTAGCTTTTACAGTCATGTGCTATGTTCTTTAAATGCTACATAGGTTGTAAACAGAATCAGTGAGCAAATCATAGAGGAACTTCAGTTTGATCAGGCATCAGACTCTAATTCAAGAGGGATTATTGGACTGTCTAGTGATGCAACTGCAGGGTTGTTCTATGCATTTGACCAAAACTCTATTTTTCAGGTTTGTATCTTACAATTGATTTTATCTACTGTTTTGGTCCAGACTGTACAAGACTAATTTTCTCTGGCTTCTGGATTGAAAACATTTTTTAGGTTTCTGTGAATGATGAAGGACGAGATATGTGGAAGGTCTATCTAGATATGAAGGAGTATGCTGCAGCATTAGCAAATTCTCGTGACCCGCTCCAGAGAGACCACGTATATTTAGTTCAGGTCCTGTCTGGCTGACTTCTTGTCTTTCAAGTAATAGGTGTTTTGGTTATAGTGTAGTTTCATAACACAAAACTTACATGAGCTCATCTTAATTTTATATGTCTGGAACTTTGTTTATGCAGGCTGAAGCTGCATTCACCTCCAGGGACTTCCTCAGGGCAGCATCTTTTTATGCAAAAGTGAATTTCCTGTTTCTTGACTTTGTTTTATTATGTATTTAATTTATTATCTGAAATCATCCATTCTCTGTTAATGTTGTAGACCCACATAGGGTGGAGTGTGTGTGTGTGTTTTCCATGTAAAGGAAAAAATTATAACTGATGTGGGTGGTTTGCAGATTAACTATATACTATCATTTGAGGAGATCACTTTGAAGTTTATTAGTGTCAGCGAACAGGTAAGTGCTGTATCTTACCTCTTCTTTTTAGTTTTGAATTGATAACTTTACATGTCTTTTATATTTGTGAAGATGTACAAACTTAATCTAGTTGGTTTTCACTTTTATTTTTACCATATCATGTTTGCTGCTGCCAGAGGCAGGAATTTCCTTTGGGGTTAATGGTAGAAGTATAAATATGCTGAACTGAGGATCTTTATTCTTTTATATGACAACTGTTTATGTTTTGTCTGCTGACTTAACAATTATCGTTAATCTATATGCCTGTGCCTAAAACAAAACTAAAAACATAGCATCTCTAGATTCAAGTTTTTCAGTGTGTTATGCAGGGTGACATTACGTCATCATACACACATACACTCAAACATGCTTGAGTTTATTGTTTTGACCAACACTCAGCATTTGGCTTATTAGACATACATTGACAAATTAAGGTCAAAGTTGAAGATTGGTCCCTGTCGTATATCTATTTTAAGGATTTAGTTCCTCTACCACAATTTCAGGGAATTAAATCTTTATAATTTAATCAAATGTCAGATTGAAGGCAATTGTTAATATGTGACTTTTCAATCATTAAATTAGGTGATATGGTATAATCTTGGTCTTGTGTTATGACACGTGGACTTTTTTGCCAACTGGCTACATATTCTGGGCCGCCTAAAAATCTCTCTTTTTTTAATTTTCCAGCTGGCTACATACTTTCTTTTATCAGGTTTTCTATTTTATTTATAAATTATTTAATATGTAATCAGTAAAGAAAAAGTCAAAATAATCAACTGGAACAGAGTGTTCAAATGGCGAAAAAAGTCCACGTGGCTAAAGTAATGCCACATTAACAAATTTAACGGTTGAATATTCACACCATTAACAGTTGTCCTCTGTACAACATTTAACAAAAGTATAGGGATTTAATTTGCTTAAACTATGGTACAGGGACTAAATTGTTAATATTGATAAGAGCAGGGACCAATCTTAGACTTCAACAACAAATTTAATATGTGCTTTGGCTACAGGATGCTTTGAGAACCTTCTTATTGCGGAAGCTTGACAATCTGGCAAAGGATGACAAATGCCAAATAACGATGATCTCCACATGGGCAACGGAACTGTACTTGGACAAGGTTTTAATGTTTTCCATGCATGACTAATAGATATATCATCTAGCTATCTTCATTTTTTCTTTCTTTTCCTTCTATGACATGCTAGTTGCTTTACAAAACTGAAACATGTGATTAGCAACAGGTTAGAATGGCATGATACTAAGGTTGTAACATGATGCTTCTTACATCATCAGACTTGTTTTTGAGTGCTTTTCTTGCCCATTCCTATATGTTAATAGATAATAGCTACATGAGATAAGTGTGCAATATAAATGTTTTTTCTTTGTTGCTTCCTACACATACATGAGATAAGTGCCCAATATAAATATTGTTTCTTTGTCTGCTTTTGCCCCCTTTTTTTGTTCCACCTTTAGGTCGTTTACCATCTTCATGCTCTTCCAGCTATATGCAAGGCAAATAAAAAGTAAATGTTTGCCATTGTTATTTTGTTCTGAACCTGATGAGTAGTAGGCATAAAAAGTTGGACGCAACTTTCGAATGCATCTGTTTTTTGGGAAATCGACACTGTACATTATTTGCCATTTGGATTGCACTGTTTTAAGAGGATTAATTTCTCTCTTCATGCAAGAAAGTCATGTAGTGGTAGTTGATAACTTACCATTTGGAATCTATAATGCCAAATTTTGTATTCCAACATTTTAGATAAATCGGCTTCTTTTAGAAGATGACACAGCTTTGGAGAATCGCAATTCAGAATATCAGTCAATCATTAGAGAGTTTCGTGCTTTCCTTAGTGACTGCAAAGATGTATTGGATGAGGTGACTACAATGAGACTTCTAGAGAGGTAATAATCTTGTGATTT
Organism: Theobroma umbraticum; assembly: GCF_002168275.2. Lineage (NCBI taxonomy): Eukaryota > Viridiplantae > Streptophyta > Magnoliopsida > Malvales > Malvaceae > Theobroma > Theobroma umbraticum. The sequence goes on along the minus strand of NW_018397254.1, from coordinate 11,186,786 downwards.
GTAAATTATTTGTTATTCTCTTCTAATTGTCAACATTATTGTTGTAAGTAATCTTTCATGGTTTTATAACGTTATGTCTCACATTTGTTCTGTCTTATTGGTTATAGATATAATTCTAAAAGATTGTTATCATAGGAAGATACCGGTCCTTCCACTCAATACTTTGGAAGGAGTTCTTCACCTCTGGACTTCCATTCATCAGTTGATGTTTATCTTGTGTCAAAATATAGGACTGGTGGTAGCATGAATATTTAACAGCATTGACTCTTGTAAAGCACAATATACCTGAAGGTTAATCTCCCTATTTGGTCAATAATAACTTTGGGTTACTTCTTGGGTACTATCACATAAAAGGCTTTCTTGCGTAAGGATGGATTCTTGGTATCATAAACTCCATAAGTCAAGAGAAGTGAAAAATTTATTTGTTTCTTTTATGAAGTGGAATTGCAACCCCTGCATTTCATGAGAATCGTGGGATTTGCAAGGAATTTAATTCTAGTGCATTGTGACAGATGAGCAACAGAAAATATACCAATTCTCAGGAGTTGACAGCTATTCTTGCGTTGCTGATGGTTAGACCCATAATGAGATGATTGTGTCTGGACTCTGGAGAAGAGGCCTTGTCTTTTGCTTAAATAATCAGAATACATGTCTGCTTTACTTGCTGCAGTCTCAAGTTGACATATTAGTTTTGAAACATTACCATGCTTATGTTGACTCTTTATTGGGTTCTTTAGTCAGTTAACCCTTTAGAATTGAAGCATTAACAACAATAATATGTTCTTTTGCAAATTTCTGCAGCTACGGGAGGGTTGAAGAATTAGTATATTTTGCCAGTCTGAAGCAACAATATGAAATTGTTGTTCACCACTATATTCAGGTACTATCATATTTTCTATTATTGTCATTGGCACCTATTGCTTCTTTTCCTCATGCCACTTGATCTAGAATTCATCTTTCCTGATGCTGCCATGTTTTTGTTTTTATTTATTTGTTTATTTTGTTATTTTTCGGGGACTCTTAATGCTTTAAATTTCCGGACATTCTGCTCATAAAGCTTTTTGTGGTTTTGTTTGTGCAAAGTCTTAAGTTTATGATTGGTAGTTTGCTTTTGCTATGGAAACCTTTCATTTGCTCTTCTTAATTCCAATGGATAATAGACTTATTGTCCTTCATTTTTTTTTTCTACCGGTGGCTTAATAAGTAACAGAAAAAAGGAGCTAACATGGTATACATATTAGTCATTTATGGTTAAGATTAAAAAGAGAGGCTTTGTGTACTTTTATAAACAAGATACGCGTTAGATTTTTTTTACTTTGTTATTCCATTTTTTGTTTGACACTTACAGCTGTTCTACCTTTTCCTTTAGCAAGGAGAAGCAAAGAAGGCATTGGAAGTGCTTCGGAAACCTGTTGTTCCAATAGATCTTCAGGTACACATCAGGTTCCCAAATATTCTTGCCATCACATGCTGTTTGTTGCTTAGCAGGTCCTTGTAATATTTTCTTCATTTTTCATATCAGTGAATTCCTCTTTTGGTTTTGTCTATAAGCTAGTTGATCTTTTATCTTTGTAATAGAATACAGCCTATCATTTCTAGTTCATACTTACTCAATGCAAAAAACGTTATTGCTCTTAATTTGCAGTACAAATTTGCCCCCGATCTTATTACTCTTGACGCGTATGAGACTGTGGAGTCATGGATGGCCTCAAACAGCCTGAACCCAAGGAAACTTATTCCTGCAATGATGCGTTATTCAAGTGAACCTCATGCGAAGTACTGGTCTTCCCATATTTGCTTTTTCAATCATTTGTTTCTTCTATGGATTCTGAATGACTTCCTACCACAACTTTGTGCAACATGCAGGAATGAAACCCATGAAGTAATCAAATACTTGGAATTCTGTGTTCACCGTTTGCATAATGAGGATCCAGGAATCCACAACTTATTGCTCTCTTTGTATGCTAAACAGGTTGAGTTGTTTACTTTAATATTTAGAAGCTTTAATCCTTAAAGTGTATAGTTGTTTGCACATGAGGGGGTGTGTTTGTAGACCAAAAATCTTTTTTGACCCTTATCTAAGAACTTGAGCAATTGACTGGTCTTGAAAGCTTAAAACCAGCAATGATTTCAAACTATGTCTTATTTGTTTCATTTAGTACATACATTTACTGTAAGGTTGAGGATATTGTTTGCCTTGTCTTCTTCTTTATTTCCTGATTTTCCTTTTATATTATATCTAGGAAGATGATAGCGCCCTTTTGCATTTCCTACAATGCAAATTTGGAAAAGGACAAGAGAATGGGCCTGATTTCTTCTATGATCCCAAGTATGCTCTGCGCCTCTGCCTCAAGGAAAAACGAATGCGTGCCTGTGTTCATATATACAGTATGATGTCAATGCATGAGGAGGCTGTTGCTCTTGCTCTCCAGGTAATGTCTTTGCAAATGCCTCTAACAATGCCTTGCTTTATAACAATTCTTTCATGCCATTTCTATTGGAACTTGTGTAATTGTTGTGCGGATTTGGATTTAGAGCAATATGGTACACTGATGAAATTAATTCTGGAATTAGGCACATTGGCTTACATTAATACTCATATATGTAAAGCATCTCTCTCTCTCTCTCTCTCTCACATTTCTTTGGACTTTTTGGGTATGGATTATTATTGTTATCATTATCTACCTGTGTTTTATTTTCAAAAAAAAAAAAAAATTCTTTAAATTCATGATGATTAGAAGTTGGCTCATCCTGTTAGCAATGGTTTTTCATGTGCAAATCCTTAGTTTAAATTCCTCTAATGCGGGCTTCCAATAAATCCCTTTGTTAAGTACAGCTTGCTGTCAATTTTGAAGGTGTGGACTATAAAGGACAACGTGTGGACTGTTCAGTTAGGGCCATCTTTGCATGCCTTTGTGAGATTCACTCAGACCTGTATGACTAGATGAGATAGTCCTGTTCAACTATCATTGAATTGTGCTTTTTAAAATAGATGTTGGCAGCTAGTTAGATCTGTCATCTGTCTGTATGATGTATGATAGTGGTATCTTTTCTCAAATATAATTTTTCAGGATTTTGCATTAAATTAATGTGTATGCTATTTTTGGTTGCTCTAGGTTGATCCAGAGCTTGCAATGGCTGAAGCCGACAAGGTTGAAGATGATGAAGACTTGAGAAAGAAGCTTTGGCTAATGGTTGCTAAGCATGTTATTGAGCAGGAAAAGGGTACTAAAAGGGAGAATATAAGAAAGGCAATAGCATTTCTCAAGGAAACAGATGGCCTATTAAAGATCGAGGACATATTGCCATTCTTTCCTGACTTTGCCCTTATTGATGACTTCAAGGTAGGATTTTAGCATGTTGAGTTGCCCATGCTTATATCCTTCAAGAGATGATATTATTCTGAAATACCTCTCTCTCTCTCTCTCTCTCTCTCTTTGCACACACGCAAGCACCCGCTTTTGGCTACTCATATATAAATTTTAAAATTTGAACCTGAGGGTCTTTATGGAATACTGTTATTATTATTTTGATATGAGAAATTCTGTAAGGATGTTAGTCAATTCCTCCAAGTCCAAGTATTTATTCTGCATCTATACCTTCCATTAAATTTTGCTCTTCTATTGTATGTATGTAGGAGGCAATTTGCTCCTCACTGGAGGATTACAACAAGCAAATTGAGCAACTTAAGGAGGAGATGAATGATGCTACACATGGTGCTGACAACATTAGAAATGATATTAGTGCACTAGCTCAAAGATATGCTTTGATTGATCGTGATGAGGAATGTGGGGTACTATTCATCCTGAATTCTGATGTTCGGTACCATTGACAAGTTTATTTCTTGGGTTTATTTTTAATGGATTATGGAGCTAAACCATTCATACTTGATTTAGTTTGCTGTGGGATTCTCTGTGTAGTTCTGCAAGAACTCACAGAGTTTTACCCACTCCATGGAGACAACTTGCCTTGCTTTAACCATTATATCTGGCTCCAGCACAGACTTTGAGAACCAGTGAAAATTAATTTTATTGAAAATTGCTTGGCTCTGGCTGATATTTTAATTTATTTTGGTGTTGGCCATATTATAGAAAAACTCCCATTGCTTTCTTCTATGTTACTTTCCTCAACCTATGAATTTATAGCTTTTGATTAGGCAACTTCTCTCTGAATTGTCAGATCTGTAGACGTAAAATCTTGGCTGTTGGTGGGGATTATAGAATGACTCGTGGTTATACAGCTGTAGGACCAATGGCTCCTTTCTATGTCTTTCCATGTGGACATGCCTTTCATGCCCACTGCCTGATTGCTCATGTGACACGTTGCACCAATGAATCTCAAGTGAGTTGTTTGCATATCATTCTTTCAGTTCTCATATGTTTATGTTGCACATGTTTATGCGTTGGCTGAAAGATCAGTATTTCTGGTTATTATATTTCTTGTTGGCCTTGGTAAACGTTTTGATGAGATTTGGGGTAGCAATCAATCTTAAAACTTAAATATGTGTGGCAGGCAGAATATATACTGGATTTGCAGAAGCAACTAACTTTACTTGGTAGCGAAGCCAGGAGGGAATCTAATGGTGGTATCACAGATGAATCCATAACCAGCATGAACCCTGCAGACAAGGTATCATTTCCCTTCCTATTGTTCATCTTTGGTGTCACTTCCATTTAACTTCACTTGAATCTATGGCTTTGGTGTTTGCTGGAAATTCATCCACTAGGTTGCCTTAGTAGACGACAAAAACTCACTAGTTTAATTGACATTTCTCGTTTGATTGGTGGGCAGCTCCGATCACAGCTAGATGATGCAGTGGCCAGTGAATGCCCATTTTGCGGTGAGTTAATAATCCGTGAAATCTCTTTGCCTTTTATTTTGGCGGAGGAAGCCCAGCAGGTTACTTCGTGGGAGATAAAGCAACAAAACCTTGGAAACCAAAGAAGCATTTCTTTGCCTATATAATTAGATTATGGGTGTTCTTGGATGTGTGCCTGTGTATCTGCAAGGAGCCGTTGTAGGGCCAATTATATAGTTTTGTCGTCTCTCTTATTTTCAATGCCTTCTTGCGTCAGTTGAGTCTCGAAGAATGGTGCCTATTCATGAATGTAATTGTGTAATTTGTGTGTTTTTATTTTTTTTGTAATTTTTGCCCCTGCATTCTTCTTCTTTTGGGCTACAAGTACTTTTCCCTCTATTTGATCGGGGAATTGGCTTTCTCTGTAGCAATGTAATCAGGCAATGATTACAATGTTTGTAATTTATCATCAAAGACAATGTTCCAATAATTTCCATGTGTTAGGTTTGGGCATCCTTGTTGAACTCCTTTTATCTTAAAACCAGCCATCCTTGGTCAGTAGAGTGAGTGGATTGTAAGTATCCAAAATATATCCCAGCTTCACGCATGGCAGCCAACGAATGATTTTATGCATGACTGAAGGAATGATGTCCGTGAGCCATATGACTTGGAGTGAAGACATACTTTGCAAAACTTGCCTTACCAATCAGTTCAAGTTTTCTTGCGCAGCTGATGGCTTATTTGATGTGCATGTTTACCCACGGTAAGCCTAAGATTTGGTCACATTGAACAATCATGTCTACTTGATATTTTCTCTTATAAATAAATTTTCTCAAACTTATCAGGTAAATTTGTCTGTTCCTTTCTTTTATTCTTTTTCCTGTTCTCTAAAACAAAGGGGAAAATGAAATAGCCGCGTGCTTGACTGAAAGCGTCGACTTCTCTTTGTAATGGATCTCTGCAAACGTTGAGTCTTTCGTTGGAAGAGAAGGTTTGGTATGGAACAGATTCTCTTAGGGAATAAGGGGGGAAAGAAGGCATGAGATAATGCCTAGTAAGAAATGAAACAGTATAGTTATTCAATTCCTACTTCGAATTTATGCTAGTTTAATTCCTTGGTATCTTCGGTTAATTCAAGTATTGGGTGTTATTGCAGCAGATTTGAGGTGCCTGCCCAAATTGAAAACCTACTCAAAAACTGATTAGACCTTACAATCAAAAGAGTAGATAATTGATAGCAAAAAAAATTTACAAGTGTTTGTTTCATTTGATACCCTAAAATCCATTCATCCCCAAAAGCTGAGCATCGAAATTTACATCCCCAACAATACCCTTTTGTCCTCTGTACAACTTCCGCATTTACAGCTTCCACACCCTTTCCTCTACAGTAATTTTCCCTCTTTTCGTTGTTGGAGGGGTAGGACGTGAAGAGGGGAAAAACCAAAACAAAAGATAGAGAAGTCTACTCTAGTCTTATCCTTGGCCCCAGCAATTAAGATACATGACTCGCCGGATCGACTCATCGGCTTGAGCATCAAGGTTCCCCACCATCCCGGAGATATCGGAGCCGATCATCCCGGAAACAGGCCGTAGGTCAGATGAGTCCCCACCGAAGAGCCTCCCCTGGCCCCGTTGGAGAAACTTGACGCCTGATTTCCATTTTTGACCTTGGTTTTCGCCGTGGCCTTGCACCACTGCCATGCTCGTCGCCATCCACACTCTGTTCAGGTAACTCATTCTCTCGACTCTTCCGCTTCGGTCCTTGGATTTAAGTATGAGCTTCTTTAAAATAAAGAGTAGGGAGCAGGTAGAAAGAGTGGGGCTCTATTTATAGAGGAGTAGAGGAAGAGTAGTATTACGAAACCGGAAGGCTGTTTTTGTGAAAGAGTGGTTTTTTGCTGCTTTTTTCTGCTTTATTGTTGGTGGGGTCTAAACGATATTTTCATCACGATAAAATACACAACTTCTCTCTCGCGCCTTTTCTTCTTAAGTCTCAACGTGGTATTTGGTAGGGATTGCTAGCGTGATCGTATGAGATGATCCCTTTTTTCTCCACAATTAACTAGAGGGAGGAAATTCAGACCACATCTATTATTTATCCAAATTAAATATAATTTGTGTAAAATAATTGGATTTAATTAATTTATTGAATCATTTTATCTAAAAAAGTCTTTAGTTCAATTGATTTTTTTAATGATTTTTTATTCCAAAAATTTTAAATTAAGTCAACCAAAAAATCAAATTAATTATATATATTAATATATATATTATTATATATTATTTTTAAATTTATATAAAATATAATAAATATTTAATATTTTTAATTTTTTAATTTTTTAATTTATTTATTTTAGAAATATCAAAGATTGGAATTGTGGATTCCGTTTCCATTAGTGGCACTTCAATTGATGAGTGAAGAGATTAGAAATGTGTTCTTCACACTTCAATCAAAGTAAATGTTAAAATTTACTATTTTTAATATATTTTTTATTTTTAATTTTCTCTTACTTTGTTGTTAAAAAAAAATTATGTTAATTATATTTTTTATCTTCTTTCAATTGTTTGATAACTTATGTGAGCGAATGTGAAGAGCCAAGTTATGGAATAGATTCAAGTTGATTATCTGCAACAGTTAATAGTCTTATGTTAGATAGTTTTATTTTGTAAATGTTAATTTTATTATCTTGAACTTTTTATCATGTTGAATCTTGAATGTTAATTTGATAGTTTATGTAAAAAAGATATAATTATAATTTATGTGAGTGAAGCAATAATTGTTATATATTTTTTATATTTGGATCATTTGCATATTTTATAATTATAGATAAAGTTTATAAATTTTAATATTATAATTTGTAAAAAAAATGAAAAAATTTTGACACATTGGTTCAAAATTAAATTGATTAAACCAATTCGATAATTAATCAGTTTGGCCTTCTTTCATATTTAATCAATTTTTTAAAAAATATTTAATTTATTTAATTTTTAAATATGATCGACCAAACCATCGAATTTCTCATCCTTACAATTAATTGTAAACTATTGAATATTTTTGTTTCTATGAAAAGGCTCCTTAGTTATTTTAACAATGATAAGCAACAGGAAATTGGTATTTTGTAATTTTGGGTGACTAAATTGTTTTATTGTCATATGTTTTCATATAATTTTTCTAATTAAAAAGATTTTAATTAAAGGTGGCATATATACAAGTTCATTTGTATTAAATTCAGCTCATTTCGAATGATGTGATGATAATAAAATGAAAAAAGAGAATTAAAGGTGGCATCAATAATTTGTAAGTGTGATAACATATCAACATTTCAAATTTTCAAAGTTATAAATATAATTAATAAATTATTACTCAAAATACTTATAAAAATTCTTTAAATTCACAAGCTAAATATATGCTTCGTGAAAATAAATTATTCAAAAATTGTCAAATTAACTGAGGATGAAATTTATGTTTTGACCCTTGTTTAGCTTCTTAACTAATTTTAGTGGGTATCAAATAGTAACAAAGACCAAATATATTTAATTTATGAATATAAGAAACATTTACTCCCCAGCTCGAGATGTTGAGACTCGGCGCAATGAGTGTTTAGTTTTGAAAAAGAGAATATCGTGAAAGAGTGTGAATATATCACGAAATAGAGGGAGGAAATGATAAGGTATCGGCAGAACAGATGGCGTGCTTATCGTAAACTATAGTTGAAGTTGATGACTAAATCGCCCTTTGATCCAATAGTAAGCCATCAACAACCATTTTCACTTTCCATTTTATTGCGGGTCCCGCACTCATTATTTTGTTTGTTTTTGCTATCCTGCTCCCCTTTGTCTTTAGCTCTGGGGCATTTTTGTCCATTTCATACGTGAGGATGGACTAAAATGGACGCGTGTTGCTCTCTCCTCGTGACATGGTATGGGCATCACGTGCTCCTACCCTACTCAATTATTAATTTACCATTAATTACTGTATCTAATTTACTAAATAGACAATTATGAGACACAAAGATTAATTTTTCAATACACTAAGCAAAGGATTGATGATTTAGCTGATAAAAATAGTGGATTGTCTTTATACGATTTGAATCTTAATTAAAATGAAAGGGATATGGGATAAGGAGGTTTAGGATTTTTCTTTGAAAAGAAGCATGTGTAAGAAGCTTAGGTGATTAAAGCTACATTGAGAAACAAATCAAACCATTGGCGAAAACCACCAGATTTGTCTTAATTGTTTCAAACTTCAAACAAACAAACCAAAGTCTTTGAAGTTTGAAGCCTCTCTTGCTCATTGGAATAAGGATTTGTGCCCACCAGAACCGCAGACCGAGTAGTATAAAAGTTGGAATGTAATTATTTGATGGGGTTAAACAAGCTAGCTAGCTAGCAGCTAAATCATTTCATTTTCATGGTTCGATGTCTGCAGTCATCGACCATAATTTCCCGTCTGTCTTATCCTTGGACATCAGTGGTCATGGATGGCCCATTGACCCCCATTCTCCACTGTTCCTCCATGACTTACAAAATGGCCATCATTCACCTGATGAGCATAAAACAACGATGCAGAATCCTTCCCTTCCACTATTATTAGCTGTGTATTTCTAATTCTTCAGCGTAGAATCAATCTTCCTTTCTACATATAATTAGACTAATAAAACAATGTAGTAGAATAAAAAAAAGAAGCAGCAAAAAGCAAAAAGGAAACCAACAAAAGAAATGAAGGTGCACTCAGTGACTAATTGGTCTTATCAACTTTAACAAGCAGGTTGGTGAAGTACAGCATGTTGAATTAGGCTTAATTATATTCCCTGTTAGATAGTGATAAAGTACCTAATCCACTGGCTTCTGCTTTCCATCCCTAATTCTACCATTGTTTATAAGATCGGATCTTCTTTTTTTATTCTAATATATTATGGAACTATATTTCTTACGTACTTTGTTACTTTCTTTAGATTTCTTTTTGTGATGGATATATAATACTTGTAATTACTATAGTATACGTAACGGTTTCAGACTTGTTTGATTGTTCTGTAGGTATATGAGCACCATAGTCTGATTATTTTCCGACTATCATAAAAAGTGATGTTACTTTTTGTTAAGATGTGAAATATCATAATCATAACAATGAAATTGATAATAAGTTCATGTTTTGATCAATTTTCAATTTGTTTACATTTAGTGTAGAAAGACTTGAAATATATATATATATGTTAGTAAAAGATACACATTCATGAAAAAGAACTAAAATAAATTTATACCTGAAGTGAAATAGAATTGAAGATTTGGACCAAAGGCCATGGACGACCTGAATTTAATGAAATATTTCAAAATTTCAAATTTTATCCATAAAATTTATCATTTTCTAAGATAGTTTAGATAGATAATTCAAAGAAATTTGAATTAAAATCAACTTAATCACATGTCCATTGACATTCCATTTTCTAGATTCATAAGTCTAACTTCCACGGTCTTAAATGTTGAAATTAAGTGCATTTTTTTTGGAAGATTAGAGAGTCAAATTTTCAAATGAAACTAGTTTGACTAAAATATTTTAGACATAATACTCAAAAGAAACTGTTGATTTATTCAAAAATATTCAAATAAACTCTTAGTTTATTATATTTAATTAAATTTTATATTTTTATTTTAGATCAAGTAAGTCTTTATAATTAATAATTGACTAATTACAATAAAAAAATAATTACTTGTCATTTTATATCCATATAACGTGGATATGGTGTTGATATAGAAAGTGAAAAGTATTTATAGTCATGTCATTATGTCACATCATCATTTAATATGATATGTCAACATGTCATATTAGTATCATGTGGTATAAAATGAAGAATAATATTTTAATTAAATCAACCATTAGTAATAATTTGACTCAAAATAAAAATATAAAAACTTACTTGACTCAGAATAAAAATATAATAACTTGATTAATATAATAAAAGAATAAAAACTTATTTGAACTTTTTAGACATTATGTCAAAATTTTAAATATTTTTAAAAATATGCTAAAAATACTCAAGATTTCAAAACATGGTCTGTATTTCTATCGTATCTTGTTGAACATTTATCATGTTTGAGCTCATAATATACAAATAAAATATTTGAACATCTTTCAACCATATAAAACTTTCTAATGATTCTTTAAAAAGTTATAAAATTCAAAATCAGATATGTTTGAAGTAATAATTCTTTAACTTATTTTTCCAAATAACTTTGAGGCATGATTATTGTATCAATTACAATTTATCAAAGTTCCAAAGATAAAAAATGATTTAAGCTTTTAAAATCATTTCATTAATTTTTGAAACTATTTGCAACCCTGAGTTATTGGGATACAAAATTTGGACCTTATAGATACAATACAAATATTATAATTTTATCAATTTTTATGAGAGATAAGTTTCATTAATAAATTACTAATCGATTGAAAATTTATTTATTATAAACAATAATATATTACAAATTAATTAATTATAAAAAGACAAATCTAATTCCATGCACAATGCCAAATCATTTATAAATAACAAAAACATTATGACTCACAATTTTTGCACCAAAAAGATAAATTAGGACTTTTTTATGAATGTAAATTTTTGTTATTAATTATTATATATTTACTATTATTATTTTCATTTAAATAAAACAAAGTTTTAAAGGAAAAAGTATTATCCATTAGCAAGTAAATTAATAATATACCAAAACTAAAGAAATTACATTCAATTTAAGGTAAAATGCTCTTACCCTTTAAGTTTTGATTGAAATTATATAGAAATCAAGTAATTTTCAAAATTAACACTCCACCCAAAAAAATATTTTTCATTAGACATGTAAGTCTAACTGTTAGTTAACTATTGATATTTCTATCAGTTTGATAACATGAAAAAAAATAAAAAAATAATTTTACTCTTAATTAATTTTTAAAATTATTATTATATAATTTTATTAATTAAAAAAATGCTTCCCATCTAGAAAGCACCGGTCAGGCTCCCTAAGGGAGCTTTGGTGCTCCTATTTCTTTAGGAGCTGTGAAGCACTAATTGGTAGTCTTTATTTTTTTTTCAAAAAAAAATATAATAATAATTTTTTAAATTAATAAAAAAATATTTTAATCTTTTCATAAACTTTGTTAATAGTATTTACATTTTTTAAATAAAGTGTTCATTTCAAAAACTAATGGACCTATTTAAAATCTCGACTAAAATTTAAAGAGGTATGGGTATTTAACTATTCAAGTTATTATCTCTCTTTATAAGTTATATATTTTCATTCGTTTTATGAAATTATAATCTTTATGTATTATTTTTAATCATACTTTACAGAAATTGTAAATGTTGAGATATAATTATATGAACTTAGTAAAAAGAAAATAAAAAAAAATACAAAAGCGGTGTGAACCAAGCTTCTTAACTAACCATAAGTGCAATTGAAAAAGATCATTTTTTTTCCTGGATAGTACGGTTATTGGCATCCTTAAGCTTTACTTGGACCTAATCCCATCTTCATGCGATTTTAAAGATGCACTCCCTCGTATAGGCTTGGTATATGTAGGATTTCGCTGCCCTGAGTATTCCTTATAAATATTGAATTTTAATTTAGTGTTTATAACATGACATCAAAAAATTGATACAAGAAAAAAAATTTTAAAAATATTTCGAATATGTTATGTTATTGTTGTTGCATCAGTGTATCAATACTACATTATTACCATATTAGTATAATCTATCATGTTAATATAATCTAACATATTAATGCCACGTCATTACTATTAACAAAGAGTTCGGACGACCATAAGTGGAGAGATTTCATTGCACAAAATCTCATAGTATATGACTAAATTAATCAATTTTAAACAAAGAGACTAAATTAACAAAAACTGCATAATATAAGAATCTGTAGGGTACTTTGACCATATATTTGTCATTTACTATTATTACATTTTTCTTGCTAATTGAGGAAAAGAGGTAAAAGATAAGGGAGACAACTCTTTGAAAATTCGATTGGTCGAGCTTTATCCATTTTTAGGCTTTTCCATTATAGTTCCTAGCTGAAGGCTAAGTATCATTATGAAATATGTAGTTGATGTGTTAGCAGTAATCACACTTTACCTTAAAAAAAATAGGAATATCAAGTGGGGTAAAATGACCAAGCAAAAACCACAAGGTGATTCAGTTTCCATGGAGGTCCAAACAGAGCATTCTCTATGGAAATTTAAAATCACCATTGAAATGTTATTCTAAGGTTAGTGGAGGATTAGGAATAATAAGAAAATGAAAAACGTATCAAGAGGCACATCCATTTCCCAAAAGTGGGTGTGATTAAGAAATGAAACAAGATTTGTTATTCTATTGTGGCCACATCTCCAGGTCTGCAGCCTACAAGATTTTGCCTGCTATCAACCTATCAAGTATCATTGTATCAACCCCATAAACAAGTAGTAATAATTATCCTCATTGCATGTGAGAACCAGCCAAAGCCTTTAAATAATTCTTTTTTATTGTTCCATGATTTGCTGAAAATGATGGATGCCAGCGTATCTAATGTTGGTTATCTGCCTTTTGCTGGAAGACATGATAATGTTGAGATATACAACTATACTTAGAGAGAGAGAGAGAGAGAGAGAGAGAGAGTTATACAACTTTTACAATCTGAAACATTAAGGTCTGTCGAGTATCTCATTCACAAAACTAAAGGAAAATCATAATGAACAACGGGAGGATAATATAACTTTGTTCTGCCAAAATCAACAATTTTGTTACCAGTACAAAACCTCATTATCTACAAGAAATTGGGGTAAGCCCTTAATTAAGTGTCTTAAACCATATTGAATGAAGCTTACTTTTAACTGCAACAAACTTCCTTACATTTACCTCTTTTCCGAGACTCCTCTTGATCACCTTAACACCCTCCAAGTGACAAATGAGAAAGAATTCAACACCACAAAATGGAAACTTCAACTCAAGGAAAGAAGTGCCCAAGACCTAAAGCAATACAAAGATGGCACTTCTATGCTGAATCAGCACATTCAACCTGCTGCCGAGCTAGATATCGTTCCCTCCGCTCTTTCTGCAAATCAAATTCAGAATAGGATCCAATGTTGGAAAATGTAGAAGGAAATATGAACTTCAGTCCAACAGAATAAAAGGGGGTGGGGATGGGGAATTCAACAAGTTTAGTGCCTCACCCATTCATCTATAACAAGTCCTTCCCCAACCATACGTGGTCCTGTTTCTTCTGGAGGCCTTTTGCGTGCTTCAAGTGCAGCCTCAGCCTCAGCCTCAGCCAGTTGACGTTTCAGTTTTTCCAGTGCCTTGAAAGTGAAACACAATTGCCATTCAACGATTATGAGAGATTTGAAAAATGGGATCTAGCAGACAATAAGGCAAACAGAAAATGAAGGAGACATCCATTATTATTGTGTTGATTACTTACAGGACATGAGCGTTCTGGGTCAAGAAAAACTACACGCAGAATCTGCTCAACTGCAACTTGATCCTTCTGCTCATCAAACTGCATAAATTGTCATATGACCAACATTTTCAGCATTTGTATAGCATAGCAGTATTATTTGAAATAAAATGTATAATGTTTTTGTAGAATAGATGTAACCAAGCTCTTCATGATTAAAAATTTAAAAGTTGCTGAAAATTACACTACCAGATACCAATCTTAATGTAACTAACATAAATTGATAAATAGACAACTTGATTAATACTTTACGATGCTTTGTTTCATCAAAAAAGTTTGGCATGGATATTTCAAGTCAAAGTTGGCAATTCTTAGGTTGATATTCCGCAACAATAATACCATTAGTATCTATATTTCTTCAAGAAGAAACTTAAGCTCAAGGTCACATGGATTTTGTTTGTTGACAAGCAGAAATATTCTAAATTTTGCAGAAAATCTATTCTCAGCCAATGGAAACAAACACTTGCTGATTGTAAAGGGTGTAATTCTGACCGTTAAATCACATGGAAGAATGCTGGAGAAACAAAACGGAACTAACCAAAGAGATGGCTGCAATTGATGCCCTATTAACAAGCTAGAAATATAATGCAATTCAGTGTTAAAGCAAATTCTGCACTCTAAAAGTGGATTGTACTATACAAGGAATTAAAGAAGATCCACGTAAAGAGAGCAACATATTTAAAAAGTTTGTAGGATGAGGTTCTGTTCCCGCTTAAGATCCCTTGAAAACTCGGTATGAAAATTCAGAGAGTAAGAAACTGTTTCCTGCAGTTATTGTCAAAGCCTTTGGAAGTAATAATGTATGGTTTTGAAGCCATCATTCTGGTCACAACCTTCATCTGCCTTCCAGTTCAAGACCAAAGTCAGAAAAGTTGAACAAAAAAATAGATAAGAGCGCAGCAATACATGTTATAAAAGAAACACTTGAGCCCTGGAACTTATTTAATCTATAAACTAATGCTTAACATGGTCCACAGCTCAAGCTCACTTCATTTGACAACACGAATGGTATAACAAATATGTGCAAATGATGGATCAAGCTCCATCTCTAATCTCTCAACCAGTCCACAAAGTCCATCAACAACGAATGAAACTGTCTTGAAACAAAAATTACTCTTCTCTTTGGAAATGCAAAAAACCAGAACATTTTAATCAACAAACTCATCAGACAAAATGTAAGTTTTCTTTAACTTATGCACAAATATAACACTTGTGATCATAAAAAAACCATTATTTGATAAAGTTAATTCACCAAACATGCTGACAGTGCTGTCTTATAATGAATAGTCAGGATCAAATAATGAGACTGCAGAATATACCAGTTCAGGGACATAATCTGTTTCTCCTTTCACTTTTAAGGTCATGATCTTGAACTTAACTCTGCTCTTTTGTTCTATCGGTTTCTCATTGTTCTCTGGAGGTTCCACAAACTTGAATACTGTTTATCAGGAGAGGAACTCATTAAAACCTTAATCATTACAGCACTCTGCCAATCTCAAATGTGTAAAGAAGGAACCAAAACAAGATAAGAAAAATTAGAGATAACTGGTGAGGCAAAGAAAATAAGAGAACAATCAAATGGATGCATTACCAGTTGCAATAAGACTTTCACCAGGAGCAAGTATACCTCCCGGAGGCCGCATGTAACAACTCTTCGGTGCAGTTGTTTGGAACTGTAGGAACCACATGGTCACCAGCAGTTAGATGGTCCTAATGAATGCAGTACCCACTAGCAACATGTTTTTGTTTCATTTTAAGGAATGATGAAAACCGGAAATATTATGCATATAATTTTTTTACTTTAAACTGATTCCATATTATATACATGCTCACAGTGTGGTTATTTTTAATCCAAAATTCCATTAAATATTTGCATAATATCATTCTGTCTTAAGTTACCAGTATTTAGATCCATAAATAACTTGTTGTATGTCTCCCACTAAGACTCGCAAGGTCATGTGTAACACAGTTCATACATCAGCATCAAACACAGGTGACATACATGACCATGTGTACCACACCTCAAACATCAACATCAAGCACAGGTAATAAAGGAAAATAGATAAGTACTACTTCCATACCTTGAAAGCTACATGAGACTTGCTAGTGTTTTTAATGCCAATGGCGCTCCTGACCTGTTTACCCGGTTCATCTACAAAATGCAAGAGTTCAACGTCAAGCACCAAGAATAATACAAATATTACTGACAGGCAGCAATTAGAAAAAAAAAGAAAAAAGAAAGCTGACCAAAATTTATGCAGTAAAAAAAAATTACCCACGAATCCTTTAAAAGGTGAAAACTTCCCATGAAGTGCACAAATGCTATACAAAAGTCAAAGTCAAGTAAGAGGAAAGTCTCAGGCACCCTGTTAAGACCCAAATCATTGAATGCAAGATGATGATGATGGGATTTTAGAAGACTCAATGGAGACAACCAAAAGAGGAAACACTTGAGTTATGACAATTGCTGCTTATATAGTAGCTACAACCACCACCAAATGGATCAATTTGTTCAAATCAGCGTGCATTAACATTTTGTAAATGTCAATGGTAACACAGACCTACCAGTTATAGACAAACAAAAAACGGAACTTCTCTACGGAACGTAAGGAGAGAAAATTTCTAGCAATTAGCAAAAGATTAGCGATGAACTTCGAGTTACAGAAATGCTATTCAATGTTAAGAAAGACTGTAAATTTTAGCGATTGAATGAGATCCTTCCATGAATTGGCAATTGCCATTTGAAATCCTTCTCAAACTGAAATACATATATCAAAGTAAAGAAAGCAATGTAGAAAAGGATATCAGTTCCAGGAACTGCAAGCAGAAGCTGCGCAGATCAAGCAATCAGCAATTAAAGCATTTAAAACGGTCCTAATCAAGTGAAGCAGTACGGAACAATTTACAGTTCCAGAGACTTGAGCAAAGAAGGCCCAGATTTGGAATTAGCAAATGAACACTTCAAAAACTGACAAAATCATGCGATGGAAACCAAACCTAAAGAGTCAAAAAGATCACTCCAAAAGACTCCCATATCAAAAAGATCATCAAAAGAAACAAAGCAGAACCGTAAACAACCCAACCAACAAGAAAAAAAAAAAGAAGAAGAAAAAGACCCCAATTAAACGGAAGAAAATAACAACAGATTCTTACAAGGAAAATATAACTTGTTGGGAGGATCAAGCCTGAGTCTTCTTCGAGTAGGAAGCAAAGATTTTGCCATAGAAGAAACTGCATTTGAAGAAGTCGCAGTTGATCTTTCACCAAGCTGACTCGTTTGGCTTTGCTGATAACCATTGTTATTGCCCATCGAAGAAGATGAAGATGAAGATGAAGAAGAACCATTGCCATTGCTACTACTCGTCTGCCAAAATGGCATTCTACAAAGACTCCAAACTTTCCCTTCACCCTCTGATTTCTCCTCATCAACACCCATCTTTCTTTTCTTTTTTTTTTTGTTTCCTTTTTTTTGCTTTCAAAAGAACTTTTGGGATATGTTTATTGACTGTGCAGGTAGAAGCTAATAAAAAGTGGAAACAAGGATGGAATTTTGTTTGTGAATGGGAAAAATATGGATATGGGTTGGGGGGGATATATGTCAAACGATCTTTCTATATCAGATACGGGGGTGTGCTTTGAGTCGTCACTGTTGGTGAAAGCTCCTCAACGTGTTATAATATATGCTCTGCGCATACGTGTTTTTGGTTTGGCCTTTTATTGTGTTTTTGGTTTTCTTACATCCAAGTCTCGCTGTTGCCTGTCGCTTGTTCTCATTGTTGGAAAATGGCGGTGCTATTTTTTTTATAATTCCATTCATACTTGCTATGGGTTGATGAAAATGTTGAATCTTTATTCATCCCGATGTAGTTAGTGCATTAAGTCTGGATCTCAAAGTTTGGAATTTTGCTGCATTTGATTTGTGTATTTGAGGTCCGATTTCCTATACGGTCGCTTCTTTCTAGCTATCATTTCCAGTGTCTAGTCTTTTTCTCCAAACTGTTTTCAATCTTTTAGGTTTTCTTGGTTGAGTTGATCATCAAAAGATTTGTAAGAGTATGTATTGTTATGACATGAACAGAGAGGGTAACGTTAGGCATTGTTGCAAAGCAACAGAATCAACCAATTCGGTATGAAAAGTCACGGTTGAAAATGATAACAGGCAGAAGATGAAGCAAGAATCCAAAGCATCAAAATTGAAACCATAATTTTTGGAAGCGAGTTGTAGCGTCACTTGTCTTGTTCCCACTAGAAAAATAAACCATGTAGACAGAGAAGCATCAGCAAAAGCGATGGGCGCAGCAGCATAGCCCTGCAATGGAGGACTTGAAAGTTGAAACTAACCTGGAAGTGTACCATCATGTCCTTTGTAAATTTATTTATGTGACCTGAATAAAAGTGCTTGGGGTGAATAGAGATGATGAAACGTTATGATGTAACACCATGTTGCTTTTGGGGGGCATTAAAATAACAGCACAGGTATACCCACTGATATTCCCATGTGGCCCTCTTGCCCAAAAGCATCCTTCCTTTATTTGGCCATCCACATACCAAATTATGTTTGACAGGCAATAATTTAACCCACCACACACATTGGGGGCATTACACAAGTTGCTTTGCTATATAATCAAACAACCTTTGCGTAAAGTCACTTTCTCTTTCCAAATCCATCGACACAGTCAATCCAAGGACCCACGCCCTTTTACTTGCTTCCCATATTAGGTATTAGCATTAGTGCATTAGGTGCTAATACATCATTACCACTAAATTACAGCTTACAATAACTACCCTACAGTTTGACCAAAGAAAACAAATACAAAAAAAAATCAAAACATATATTTTTTTATTAAATTATAAAATTAGTCCATATACTTTATCAAAATAATAGATTTAGTTCCTACACAAGAATTTATAAAAATTAAATCTTTATATTTTCTAAAATTAACAAAATCAGTCAAAATGTTAACTGTATTAAAATTTTTTTTGTTATTTATGTTGATGTGAAATGTTTTTACTAATATGACATTAAATATGATATGTATTAATAATTATGTAATATTTTTTATCAATTTCATAATTTTTTTCACTATTTTAAATTATAAAATATAAAAATTTAATTTTTTTTATCTCATAACATTCTTTTTTCTAAATGGCAAAAATCTATTCGTATTTATTTTTTAAAAGAAAGTGGCTTTGGAATAAATTACTAAATCAAAGTCCCAAACCCCAACAAAAAAAAAAGTTACAACTGCAAAATCTAGGTTATTAGCCTCTGAATCAACATGGATTCATGAATTAAAAAAAAAAAAAAACCCCAATATCAGGTCATAGATATGCCTAATACCAGATCCCACCTCCTTTACACCTACTAATGTTACATTTTCATATATACAAAGCCAGAGAAGCCCTGCATCATCCTTCATACTCCTACCAGTTTCCCTCTCTACAACAACCCACTGTCACTTCAATTGTGCAACGGGATTCATTCTACCTGTGGGCAGAATGTATGCCGCTGATGCTATCAGTAAGGCTTTTAAAAATGAACCAGCAACCAGGTTCTCTAATCAAATCAAATCAAATCCCAGTACTGAACCGCATTCACTATAGTAGGGATCACCTACTCATGAATTGCTTGACGTTGAAGGGCGGATGTGTTGCTCGTGCTGAGCCGTTCAATGCTTCGTTTATCCTACTGAATTCTAACTTTAGAGGAACACAAGCTATTACAGGACCCTTAGGCTTCTCCACCACCAGTTTCCTGTCAGCTAAACCGAGCGTTTGACCAGTCACTGAAGACAATTTCCGAATCTTTTTAGACAAAAGTCCAGATTTCTTTGCTTTCGCTGATTTTCGTGGCAGGAAACTCAAGTGCAGTTTCATATGCTTTGTAGGAACTCGCCCACCTTCTGAATTTCGCTTCACTACGGGACCAATTTCAGTGCACTCCACTGCAGCTTCACAAGTCAAACTGCCATAGCAACCATCACTCAAAACCTCAGCAGTTAAAGGGTGACCAATTATGGCTTTTCCATTCAGTTTACTGATGAGGGAAACTAATGGAACATGCTGTGGCCGATAGTTAGCTTTCACCTTAATCTTAACATCATAAAACGATGAATCAGCAGAATAAGGTTTTCCTGGAAAATCTGTCATCTGATATCTGGAGTGAACCTATAGCGGGACTGATGGTATGGAAGTGACCTTTGAGGGGTCACAGAACCATCAGGTAGTATTTTTGCCTCCACTATTGGCCCTCTCGCACGAGGCTCCCGAGACAGACTTCCAGTCCTGGAACCCATCAAGCTGCGCTGCAACAACAGACTTGAGCTTGGATTGCAAGGTGCAATTGTATGGAGCAACTGACCCACCAACACCATTGCAATCAACTTTCTGATCAGAACCCTGAGAAAATCCATCCAAGTGCTCTATACCTGCCAAACAAGCATTTGGTTCATCATCCATGTCGGCATATTTTCTTGAGTGGTGTTTTCGATTTTCACTTATTTGTCTTGTTTTCCTCTTTCCTTTCAACTGCCATTCAGCAGGACCTTTCTCTATCCTCTGGCTAATACTATTAGTATGAGCAGCCGCTGATCTGGTACAACCTGATTCATTATTTCCCTCAGTTTAAGCTTGCCTTCCCAAATCACCAACTTCAGGCGCCTCAAATGAACAAGATATAAAAATTGAGATGTGACTTGCCATTTGATTTATTGGTGAGTGCATTATAAAATTTTAATATTTTTTATTTTAATTATAAAAAAAATACAAATATTAGAGAAAAATCTGCAGATGGTTTATCTACCTCTTGGCTAATACTATTTGTATTTTTAATATTTTTCTCTTTCAATCCCGTTTAAAATGATTAACTCACATTAGATCATTTTATTTCTGCAATTATAAATTACATGTTAGTGCCAGTAGATTTAATATCACCTCAGAAAAAAATATTATATTAATACAATCAATTATCATATAAGCATAAATAATAAAAAATTTTAATATATTAAATTAATATTATTAATTTTAAAAAATACAAGAATAAAAATTTTACAAATTACTGTATAGAGATTAATTGTATAATTTGACTTAAATTTTAGATAAATAACAAAAAGCACAAATTTTATCTCCTCAGTTTAAGACAAAATTAATTTGTCCTTGGAAATTTAAAATTTGACTTTTAATATTAATTTTTATTTCTCTCTGTTAAATTTTTTTGACTTTGTTAAGAATAAATTGATTAGAACATTTCTTATTTAATTAATTTAATATAAATAATAAAATAACATTTTTTAAAATAAAATTAACAATATTAAGTAAAAAAGTAATAGAATTAAATATTAAGGTAATTAATTCAAAGAGCAAATTTATTCTTCTTTTTTGTAATTTCAAAATGTACGATCTGGTGTATGTATACATAGTTATTAAATCGATATATGTATTGTATATCAAAAAGAAATTTTAATATCGAGAATGGAGTATTATATTGTATCGTAAAATATGATTAAAAATGTTAAAATTAATTCTAAATAATATTTACACATGTAAAATAAAAAAAAACTATTTTTAAAAATGTCATATTTGCAATAGAATTGAAGCGTAAATTAAAAAGATTATTATTTTTTAATTTATACTCTCAACATATTTCATAATATATATATTGAAATAAAAATATATTTTTCATATTAATTTATTAATTAAAAATTAAAAAGCAGTTGAAATCAAAAGAAAATTTTTATTTTTTAATATTTTTTAAAAAAATTTAAATTTTAAAGATTAAAATGAATAAAAACTAATTTTTCATGTTTCAATAAAAAAATAAATTTTTAACAATTAATTAAAATTAAGTTTATAAAAAATATATCCACCCTATAGTACCATAGGTCTAGTACAATAAAATACACATTGCATATCATATCATAAGTTTTCAATATTTAATCAAATATAATACAATTATTGATAAGCATTATTTTTTTAATATTGTATCGTATCATATCACGTATTATATAATATTAATAATTATTTATATAATATTAAAAATTGTTTCCATTCGATCTATTCAAGGACCTATTTCCATACTCTCCTTACAAGTCAAATGTAAAAGGAAATTTTGACATCATTACATAATCTCATTTCTTTTGATTTTCAATTTTTGAGGGATGAAACCTTAAATTTTGCTGATCTCCTTTACGATTTTGAACAAAACGTAAGGATACAGCTTAAAAGATGTACTCATTTTAAGTCTTTCTCATCTGTAAACATAATATATGCAACATTATTCCCTTTTAATTTTTTGTTTTGTTTTGTTTTTAATATTTAGTTTGGTCCCCAGCAGCTTAAGTACATAATTGTCCTAAGTGATTCTTCAGGTTGATTGCGCATTTCTTCTCCGTTTCTCCTCGTTGATGCCATACTTGAACAAGTGGAAGGTGATGATGATGATGCCGATGATCTCTCCATTGTTGTGGAGCCCGATGACCCCACATTGTTAGTGACAGTTTGGTGCTGCTGCTTTGCGGAGCTCCATCTGCGCACTGTAGTCTCTTTCGAAACCTCAACTGCTGTAACAGTGCCCGCGACAGCCCAGGCCCTACTCTTCCAACTCATCATAATTTGCCTTTACAGGAGAGAAAGGCAGTGATTGAGGGAACACTTAGCCTTTGAGAATTTGGACACCATCAGCTTGGATGAGCCTATATTTATGCACG